>NC_136070.1:912732556-913283556 GCF_964261635.1 Lissotriton helveticus
TTTTTTCGGTTCCTCTGGAGAGTACATCGTGGCAGATGAAGCGTGTAACGTACCGGGAATTTACCTTTTTTGCATGTAGAGGAAAGGAAAAAAAATTCGAGCGTCCGAGTTCTAAGGTGTCCCAGGGCCATTTTAGTGGACCAGGCCCAAATCCAAAGGACAGGCCGCCATTTTGAGAGTCCTGTTGCAGCCGCCTGTCGCTGTAGCATCAAGAGCGGCCGAAACTCAGCTGAATGGCAACTGAAACGGTAAAGGGGCGCCCCACTACAGCAGACGAGCCTCCACCTGGGAAGGCCCGTTCACGCCGCCTCCCCCCCCCCCCCCCTTCGGGCACCCCACACCGTTATTCGGAGCAGGATTGTAGGATGGCCACACCAATGCGGCAACTTGCTAGACACCACCTCGGTGCCAACCGAATCTCAGCGCCTTGTGGTGTCTTCTATTCAGAAAACATTGTTGTGCTGCCTTCGACCTATTCGCCGCAAGTGCGCACGCAACTCAGCTGCATAGCTTGCTAGACACCACCTCGGTGCCATCCGGATCTTGGCGCGTTGCGCTGCCTTTGGCCCCATTCGCACATCGGTCCGCTACTGACGCCACCTCACAGGCCAACGGGGCGCCCCACGCCCACTTTCAGCATTGTAGGATGGCCACACCAGTGCGGCAACTTGCTAGACACCACCTCGGTGCCATCCGGATCTTGGCGCGTTGTGCTGCCTTCGGCCTATTCGCACATCAGTCCGCTACTGACGCGAACTCACAGGCCAACGAGGCGCCCCACGCCGACTTTCAGCATTATAGGATGGCCACACCAGTGCGGCAACTTGCTAGACACCACCTCGGTGCCATCCGGATCTTGGCGCGTAGTGAAGCTGCAGCAGCTGCAAATAAGCTTCAGACAGTGTTACAACCGCTGCTCAGAACTCTCAACTATGACACCACCTCGGTGCCATCCGGATCTTGGAGCGTTGCGCTGCCTTTGGCCCCATTCGCACATCGGTCCGCTACTGACGCCACCTCACAGGCCAACGGGGTGCCCCACGCCCACTTCAGCATTGTACGATGGCCACACCAGTGCGGCAACTTGCTAGACACCACCTCGGTGCCATCCGGATCTTGGCGCGTTGTGCTGCCTTCGGCCTATTCGCACATCGGTCCGCTACTGACGCTGCCTCACGTGCCAACGGATTTTCTACGCTTTTTATACCCTATGCCGCATAACAGGTCATGTGACTTGTTTATAAAACTTTTCATTGGTTCATTTTACTTTTGGTTTCCTAATGATGGAAGGCTTGATCATTTGACCTAAAAATAACACTTTTCATTGGATGAAAACTTTTTTTTTTCCCAAACGATGAAAGCCCCACCTTGTTTCTGGATGTTTCAGACTGAAGCTGGCGTCAGCATGAAAGCACCACCATCTCGTGGCTCCGTCGTGGTCATTCCGCGAGCAATCATGGCAGCCGCTCCCCACCGGAAGCCTGCAGGAGTCGGGGGCCCCCAAGACTTTTGTACAATCCTCAAGGCTGAGGGAACGCTTTCGAGAATGGGGTCCAAGACCTAGCAGACTAGCGTCCGATTTCCAAGGTGTCCCAGGGCCATTTCAGTGGACCAGGCCCAAAAAGGAAAGAGCCTGCTGCCATTTTGAGAGTCCTGTGGCAGCCGCCTATCGCTGCACCGCAAGAGTGGGCGCAACTCAGCTGAATGGCGGATTTTGACACAGTGGACCAAAAGCGGACGGAATGGCAACTGAAACGGTAAAGGGGCGCCCCACTACAGCAGACGAGCCTCCACCTGGGGAGGCCCGTTCACGCCGCCTCACCCCCCCCCCCCCCCCCGGGGCACCCCACGCCGTTATTCGGAGGGCGGCAACTTACTGGACATCACCTTGGTGCCATCGTTCTGCTGCCTTGGAACTATTCGCACAGCAGACCGCTACTGATGACCCACCCCCCGCGACGCCCCACGCCGGATACCGAAATCAGTGCGGCACCCAGGCAACATCACCTGGGTGCCGTCCAGAAATCTGGACGTTGTGCTGCGTTGGGACTATTCGCACAACCGACCGCTACTTCCTTCTTTTTCCCTAAAAATGTTTAAATGTTTTTACTGTTTTTGTTTTGTTGTATATATTTATAAGTTATTAAAGTTTTATAATCCTACTACTTTGTTGGAGTGCTATATATTTTTAATGTGACACATAATTGTAAAAACTTTGATGTACAAAGAGGCATCCCTGGAATCTTCCGCTTCAGGCTCGGTCCCCTCCCCAATCACAATACAGAATGGTTTTCAGATAGTAGGAACGCGTGTGGTGTGACGGATCTCATCGGGTGTGGGCCTTGATCTACTATAACTCCTTTGAAGAGGGGTGATTCTTTACAGCTGGGGCCATAAACTACATCTGCAGGGCTAGCTGATAGCCTGGGACCGGCCTGGACAATCGGACACAGAGGAAGAGGAGTGTCAGAGGGTGCGGTAGTGAATAGGGCGAAAGGGAGGTGTCGGACAGGCACAGATTGTGATTCTCAGGGAAGAGCAGCGCAGATGGGGGGAGGTTTATTGCCCATGCGTAAGACAGAGAGCGGGGGTGACCAGTGCCTGGGGGAGATGCTTGCGAGGGTGGGGAGCCATGCTAAGGATCGACAGCGTGCAGAGAGTGGGTCTGGTCAAGGCATCTAAAATGGCTGCCGTGCACGACAAAAGTGTGGCATTTGAAAAAAGGCAAGATGGCGCAGACAATGTTTATCAACACTTCCTGATTTCCTTCGAATCGAACGTTAACAGACGTTATCTCTACCACACTACCGGTCCCCCTGGGCTTAAACGCCGAGATGGTAGGGACTGCATCCCGTGGAGATAGGCCAAGACGTCACTCAGCAGAAAAAAAAGAAAAAAAAAGTCTATAAACATACAATAAGTTAAAAGTCAATCATTCTTGTTTCCTTGTAGTACGCTCCCCAGGCCCGCGGGGCCCTTTTAAAACCTCCACATCAAACCTAGGGGGTCAGGGAGGATCTACTATGCCCCCTTATGGTAATTTGCCCCTTCGCTTTGGCCTCCTCTTGTCTCTCGATCCTACCGAGAGACAAGATGGCGGCCGCTACGGACTGTTTGGAATGTTTACAGACGCCGGAGAACCATCCGGTCCGCTGTTACAGATATATATCTTTTTTTGAACGTTAATTTCTCAAAATCCACTGGAGCACATATATTGAGACCTAGCAAAGGCACATTGGGCTACCAGTCCCTACAATTTTGCCAAGTTTCGTGCAAATCCATTCAGCCGTTCGGGCTAAAAGTGAGGCCAACCGCCCTATGGAAATTAACATTGGAAAAACGCGTTTTGGGACCCCCCTTTTTTCTCGGCCCCCACTTGACGAACCCCCCCCAAATTTCCAGGGGCTGCTCAGAAACAAAATGTTCCATTTTCCTGAAAATTTCTGCCTATTCCGTCTTCAAACGCCAAAGTTATTAGACATAGAATTTTCAAAAATCCTTACAATCACTTCGCTACAACCTCATAAATTAAAAATAAAAATGAAGAATGTCTCAAACAATTTTTGATTTCTAAATATAAATTTATTCTTCTGAATTTTCATAATTTGAAAGAACTAGTAACATGTCCTCATCAGGAATTTCCTCTTCAATCATCTCATCAGGAATCTCCTCATGAAAAGTCTGCAATGATGATTCTTGTAACTCTATGGTCTCCAAACATTCGATAAATTCGCCGTCAAGAGATTGATCAAAAAAATCATTCAAGTCATCTCCTCCTTGTGAGGATATTTCATTATTGGTGCTGTCAATTTCAATAAATGTAGTGGATAATTCAAAAGAAATTGCCACGGTCTCTTCATTGTGATCCATTTTATTTTGAAATTTCTTGCTGTAAATTGCAGAAAAAAATAATCACTTTCATTTATCGTTTTTAGTAATACATAATATAAAACTAACTTTATCAAGTATTTAGTATAACAGAAGGACTGTAAATAAATAACAGAAAACATTTTTCAAATTATCTTAAAGTGTACAACATAGTTCCCCTTACAAATTAACAACTCACCTTTTTGAAAGTAGGAGAAGCGTTAGTACTGTGTAAATCAAACACCAGAAATTGAGCACCAAAAATTCCTCACAAATGTACCTCAGACAGTAGTATCACAAAATGGCTGTGGTTTCCTCTCATTTTAGATATATACATAACCAATTAACTTTCATCACACACAAATACAAAACCAAAGTAACATTTTAATTGGTTCTAAATTTCAACACTTTCAAATGTGTTTTCCCCATGCAATTTTCCATAGGACATTTAGATACGTCTACAGCCTGAATGGCTGAACGGAATTACACCAAACTTGGCAAAATGGTACATCAAACCTAGGGGGTCAGGGAGGATCTACTATGCCCCCTTATGGTCATTTGCCCCTTCGCTTTGGCCTCCTCTTGTCTCTCGATCCTACCGAGAGACAAGATGGCGGCCGCTACGGACTGTTTGGAATGTTTACAGACGCCGGAGAACCAATCGGCTTCGCTTCACAAAGCTCCGTAACGCGAAAAGTACGTGAAGCGGAGCGCTGCCCGATCCGCTGTCACAGATATATATCTTTTTTTTTAACGTTAATTTCTCAAAATCCACTGGAGCACATATATTGAGACATAGCAAAGGCACATCGGGCTACCAGTCCCTACAATTTTGCCAAGTTTCGTGCAAATCCATTCAGCCGTTCGGGCTAAAAGTGAGGCCAACCGCCCTTGGCAAAATTGTAGGGACTGGTAGCCCGATGTGCCTTTGCTAGGTCTCAATATATGTGCTCCAGTGGATTTTGAGAAATTAACGTTCAAAAAAAGATATATATCTGTAACAGCGGACCGGATGGTTCTCCGGCGTCTGTAAACATTCCAAACAGTCCGTAGCGGCCGCCATCTTGTCTCTCGGTAGGATCGAGAGACAAGAGGAGGCCAAAGCGAAGGGGCAAATGACCATAAGGGGGCATAGTAGATCCTCCCTGACCCCCTAGGTTTGATGTGGAGGTTTTAAAAGGGCCCCGCGGGGCAAAAAAAAAAAAATAATAATAATCGAACGGCTGAATGGATTTGCACGAAACTTGGCAAAATTGTAGGTACTGGTAGCCCGATGTGCCTTTGCTATGTCTCAATATATGTGCTCCAGTGGATTTTGAGAAATTAACGTTCAAAAAAAGATATATATCTGTGACAGCGGACCGGGCAGCGCTCCGCTTCGCGTACTTTTCGCGTTACGGAGCTTTGTGAAGCGAAGCTGATTGGTTCTCCGGCGTCTGTAAACATTCCAAACAGTCCGTAGCGGCCGCCATCTTGTCTCTCGGTAGGATCGAGAGACAAGAGGAGGCCAAAGCGAAGGGGCAAATGACCATAAGGGGGCATAGTAGATCCTCCCTGACCCCCTAGGTTTGATGTGGAGGTTTTAAAAGGGCCCTGCGGGCCTGGGGAGCGTACTACAAGGAAACAAGAATGATTGACTTTTAACTTATTGTATGTTTATAGACTTTTTTTTTCTTTTTTTTCTGCTGAGTGACGTCTCGGCCTATCTCCACGGGATGCAGTCCCTACCATCTCGGCGTTTAAGCCCAGGGGGACCGGTAGTGTGGTAGAGATAACGTCTGTTAACGTTCGATTCGAAGGAAATCAGGAAGTGTTGATAAACATTGTCTGCGCCATCTTGCCTTTTTTCAAATGCCACACTTTTGTCGTGCACGGCAGCCATTTTAGATGCCTTGACCAGACCCACTCTCTGCACGCTGTCGATCCTCAGCATGGCTCCCCACCCTCGCAAGCATCTCCCCCAGGCACTGGTCACCCCCGCTCTCTGTCTTACGCATGGGCAATAAACCTCCCCCCATCTGCGCTGCTCTTCCCTGAGAATCACACCCTGTGCCTGTCCGACACCTCCCTTTCGCCCTATTCACTACCGCACCCTCTGACACTCCTCTTCCTCTGTGTCCGATTGTCCAGGCCGGTCCCAGGCTATCAGCTAGCCCTGCAGATGTAGTTTATGGCCCCAGCTGTAAAGAATCACCCCTCTTCAAAGGAGTTATAGTAGATCAAGGCCCACACCCGATGAGATCCGTCACACCACACGCGTTCCTACTATCTGAAAACCATTCTGTATTGTGATTGGGGAGGGGACCGAGCCTGAAGCGGAAGATTTCAGGGATGCCTCTTTGTACATCAAAGTTTTTACAATTATGTGTCACATTAAAAATATATAGCACTCCAACAAAGTAGTAGGATTATAAAACTTTAATAACTTATAAATATATACAACAAAACAAAAACAGTAAAAACATTTAAACATTTTTAGGGAAAAAGAAGGAAGTAGCGGTCGGTTGTGCGAATAGTCCCAACGCAGCACAACGTCCAGATTTCTGGACGGCACCCAGGTGATGTTGCCTGGGTGCCGCACTGATTTCGGTATCCGGCGTGGGGCGTCGCGGGGGGTGGGTCATCAGTAGCGGTCTGTTGTGCGAATAGTTCCAAGGCAGCAGAACGATGGCACCAAGGTGATGTCCAGTAAGTTGCCGCCCTCCGAATAACGGCGTGGGGTGCCCCGGGGGGGGGGGGGAGGGGGGGGGTGAGGCGGCGTGAACGGGCCTCCCCAGGTGGAGGCTCGTCTGCTGTAGTGGGG
This sequence comes from Lissotriton helveticus, assembly GCF_964261635.1. NCBI lineage: Eukaryota > Metazoa > Chordata > Amphibia > Caudata > Salamandridae > Lissotriton > Lissotriton helveticus. The sequence continues at coordinate 912,739,227 of NC_136070.1, forward strand.
CGCCCCTTTACCGTTTCAGTTGCCATTCCGTCCGCTTTTGGTCCACTGTGTCAAAATCCGCCATTCAGCTGAGTTGCGCCCACTCTTGCGGTGCAGCGATAGGCGGCTGCCACAGGACTCTCAAAATGGCATCAGGCTCTTTCCTTTTTGGGCCTGGTCCACTGAAATGGCCCTGGGACACCTTGGAAATCGGACGCTAGTCTGCTAGGTCTTGGACCCCATTCTCGAAAGCGTTCCCTCAGCCTTGAGGATTGTACAAAAGTCTTGGGGGCCCCCGACTCCTGCAGGCTTCCGGTGGGGAGCGGCTGCCATGATTGCTCGCGGAATGACCACGACGGAGCCACGAGATGGTGGTGCTTTCATGCTGACGCCAGCTTCAGTCTGAAACATCCAGAAACAAGGTGGGGCTTTCATCGTTTGGGGAAAAAAAAAAGTTTTCATCCAATGAAAAGTGTTATTTTTAGGTCATATGATCAAGCCTTCCATCATTAGGAAACCAAAAGTAAAATGAACCAATGAAAAGTTTTATAAACAAGTCACATGACCTGTTATGCGGCATAGGGTATAAAAAGCGTAGAAAATCCGTTGGCACGTGAGGCAGCGTCAGTAGCGGACCGATGTGCGAATAGGCCGAAGGCAGCACAACGCGCCAAGATCCGGATGGCACCGAGGTGGTGTCTAGCAAGTTGCCGCACTGGTGTGGCCATCCTATAATGCTGAAAGTCGGCGTGGGGCGCCTCGTTGGCCTGTGAGTTCGCGTCAGTAGCGGACTGATGTGCGAATAGGCCGAAGGCAGCACAACGCGCCAAGATCCGGATGGCACCGAGGTGGTGTCTAGCAAGTTGCCGCACTGGTGTGGCCATCCTACAATGCTGAAAGTGGGCGTGGGGCGCCCCGTTGGCCTGTGAGGTGGCGTCAGTAGCGGACCGATGTGCGAATGGGGCCAAAGGCAGCGCAACGCGCCAAGATCCGGATGGCACCGAGGTGGTGTCTAGCAAGCTATGCAGCTGAGTTGCGTGCGCACTTGCGGCGAATAGGTCGAAGGCAGCACAACAATATTTTCTGAATAGAAGACACCACAAGGCGCTGAGATTCGGTTAGCACCGAGGTGGTGTCTAGCAAGTTGCCGCATTGGTGTGGCCATCCTACAATCCTGCTCCGAATAACGGCGTGGGGTGCCCGAAGGGGGGGGGGGGAGGCGGCGTGAACAGGCCTTCCCAGGTGGAGGCTCGTCTGCTGTAGTGGGGCGCCCCTTTACCGTTTCAGTTGCCATTCAGCTGAGTTTCGGCCGCTCTTGATGCTACAGCGACAGGCGGCTGCAACAGGACTCTCAAAATGGCGGCCTGTCCTTTGGATTTGGGCCTGGTCCACTAAAATGGCCCTGGGACACCTTAGAACTCGGACGCTCGAATTTTTTTTCCTTTCCTCTACATGCAAAAAAGGTAAATTCCCGGTACGTTACACGCTTCATCTGCCACGATGTACTCTCCAGAGGAACCGAAAAAAAATATAGTTATGGTAACTATACCATGCATCGTCATATGGAGAGGTGGCACCGATTAATTATAGTGCTGCATAAAAGAGATTTGGAGGAGAACCCCCGACCTGCCAGTACATTCATCAAAGAACTGGCACTGACAGCATCAGAGGCAAGGGAAACGGTCCCAAATATTTAGAAGAACTTTGGAAAGATTAAAATGACATGTTTAGATTGTGGCAAATTAATTTCATGTGGACAGATGAGTGTTACTCTAATAAATACAGCATATGAACATCATCATAGTCGATGGTTGGTAGAGACATTTTGACTATATCCTGGACCTGCCCGTCCTCTCCCAAAATGGCGCCAGAATAAATGGGAGTCGTAACTCCTTGTTGTGTACTGGTTGCAGAACATTGAAATCACGAGATACGTATGCAGTTTTGAAGCACATGGCGGGCGGGGACGAGAATTGATTGAATATTTCGACATCCCTATTGATATTAAGTTCTGATGTGTTATTGATTACTGTACTATTGAAAGTTCGAATTAACGTCACCCATGGTACTTGCCCGCAAATGTATATCTAGATAATTTTATTGTAACTGGCCCTGTCGTATTTTAATTATAAAATGTACGTCCACCGATTCCGCAACTGTTAGACACCTTAGTTCTTGCAACCTAATGGCCCGCCCGTTACGTTCCTCTACAGTGTAAATGTCTACTCATCATATACGATTACAGTTTGCTCCGTGGCCGGCCCACGTGGTTATAGGCCCGTATTTGTATACTGACATTTTCACAATAAAGGTTTTTAAAAGAAAACATGGTAGTAGTATTTACATTGGTAAAGTTTTTAATAATAGTCACTGTTTTAGAATCAGTAAAAGGCAAGTGAAATAAAGCATTCGAATTACATGAAGGGTAAAAGGTATAATACGCAGGAACGCAGTAAAGATAAATGGTCAAGGGTTGTTGTGTTTTCTACTCCTGCAACATAAAGTGATCGATAAGAATCTGATATTCTGGCGTATCGGCGACTAAGACAGCAGGCCGACCCTCTTTTGCTCAACGGCTCCGTCATGGGACGAAGAAACGCCCTTTTTCTCCAAAAAGGAATATATTTTACTTGCAGGACAGTTGTAAATTTTCCGGGAAAGTACATTAGCCTGGAACATTATAACATATGTTTAAGAAAAAATAATGTTCGAAAGTAATAAAAAGCATAATTTTTAGGTCATATGACCAAGCCTTTCATCATTAGAATAAGAAAAGTAAAATGAACCAATGAAAAGTTTTATTAACAAGTTACATGATCTGTTATGCTTACGTTACGCGCTGCGCGCCGCGTCCCGGATCACTTCCGGATGCGCTAACGCAGCGCGTCATATGACGCATTACGCGACAACGCAGGTCCAGAATATAGTCAAAATGTCTCCACCAACCAGCGGTCGGAACACAACCCCTTTCAGCAGGCTAAATAGTTCTGTTAAATGACAACAGAAGGGACAGGCAACAAGAACCATCAGTCAAAGAGGGGAGGGCAAGTTCTTTTTTTCTTCCGGGTCACGTTAGGGCGCTACCGGAACTGATCGAATTGGTAGTCTACAGAGTTTCTGGATGTTTCAGACTGAAGCTGGCGTTAGCATGAGAGCACCACCATTTCGTAGCTCCGTCGTGGCCATTCCACGAGCAATCATGCTAGCCGCTCCCCACCAGAAGCCTGCGGGAGTCTGGGGGCCCCCAAGACTTTTGTAGAATCTTCAAGGCTGAGGGGACGCTTTCGAGAATGGAGCCCAAGCTCTAGCAGACAAGCGTCCGAGTTCCAAGGTGTCGCAGGGCCATTTTAGTGGACCACGCCCAAATCTGAAGAGCCGGCCGCCATTTTGAGAGTCCTGTGGCAGCCGCCTATCGCTGCACCGCAAGAGCAGGAGCAACTCAACTACATGGTGAGCGAGACGTTGTAGTCGAAAGAGCGGGCGGTAAACAGCTGAATAGCGGAAGAGGCACAGTGGAGCAAAAGCGGGCGGAATGGCAACTGAAATGGTAAAGGGGCGCCCCACTACAGCGTGTCTTTAGGTGAAACGGATTGTGGGACAAGGTCAAGAATGGAAGAGTTACCAAAAGGCAAAAAGTTCCGCTTGATCCCGGAAGCCGGCCACCTATGTCGGGGGCGATCTCAGGCCACACCAGGAGAACACGACTTGGGGAGGGGGCCGGAGCCAAGCGCCCCCTCCGAGTCCGCGCCATCACACCGTCCCTCGGGGGCCTCCGTTAAGCGGTTCAGGATGGCACCGCATCACATTGTTTACAAATGCAGTAACGTACTCAAACAGCCCCCACTTACTTTTAGAATAGTGAAGATGAAGCAAGTGCAAATAGGCTTCAGACAGTGTTACAAGCACTCTTCAAAACTTTGAATCATCAGAGTGCATGAGTTTCATGCTCGATCGATTGAGCTAGCCGGATCGGGCAACAAAAAGTTTAAAATAGTTATGTAAATAGTTGTTTAATAAAATGTTTTACCCTGTTACTTTGCTGGTGTGTTGTATATATTTGCATAGAGTTTATCGTTATTTTGGGCGGGGTGGGTGGCGGAGCCGAGCTGTCTTGCAGCCATCATGGTGTGGAGTTCAGTTCATCTCACTAGTTTCGTATTTGTCATGAGGGGTTGTTCCTAATGTTTCTATTTTAGCGAGGTCAAAAAGAGATCCCATTAGTGGCCTACTGATTTTGCTCGATTCCTTTTGTTTTTTTACACGATTTTTCGCTATCTGCAAAGACTAAACAGAGTATTGCGACTCTGTGCTTGTTTGTAAATAGAGAATGAACCAAAGAGAACCAATTCTAAAACAGTAAATGCTTGGATAACAATCAATCAAATGGAGAGAGAAGCAGGCACGACGGATTACAACGGGGGCAAAGGCCTGCGTTAACTACCCTTCACTATCTGCAAAGAGAGAGTACTCCTAATAGAAATGAGGGGGGGGGGGGGCAGCATTCAAAGCAGATCAGTGTGCATAAACACGAAAATGTTTTTTCTTACCACGTACTTGACATTCGACAGCTTATGATATTTGCTATTAAAAAACCATTGAAATTCACTGAAAAAACCATAGGTTATAGACCATATATAGTTAGGAATTAGCATTTACAAAACCTTGAAAATTCACTGAAAAAACCATAGGTTATAGACCATATATAGTTAGGAATTAGCATTTAAAAAACCTTTTTTTACTCACACAAAACCATTGAAATTCCATATATAGTTAGTAGTACTAACTATATATCGCGCACCCGCAATCCACTGCTGATCATGTCACATATTACATCATTCATGACATGGTCAGTGACATCACTGATGACATCTCAAATGACATCACTGATGACATCACTGATGACATCTCAAATGGCATCACTGATGACATCTCAAATGACATCACTGATGACATCACTGATGACATCTCATTTGACATTACTGATCACATCACTGATGACATCATTCATGTGATAATACGATGAACCTCTTCAGACTCTAATATAACCTTAGATACACTCAGTGTAAACAGACACTCACAGACTGTCACTCATCCATGAAGTTACACACACACCTAGTCAGTCATGCAAAGAATCAATCACACCTCCATTTCCTCAACTATACAGTTATACACACCTTACTTATTCAAACATATACTAACACATATTTGCTCTCTTTTACAATCCCTGATACAAGTTCACAATCATCCATACAGCCACTCACATTCACTGGCTCTTATGCACAGTTATTTATATATGCCAACTCTCACATGTACTGTGTTTTACATATGTACTTACTTTGACATGTAGCACTGAGATATCCATTCACTCACCAATGCACAGTCATACACCTCCCAGCCACCCACACACACACTCAGTCTCCCATACAAATACTTGAGCAACCAATCAATAACCCATATACTTACTCATATAGCTACTGATCAACACATGCAGCAGTTTACAGAACAACAAACATAATGATGCACAAATTAACACAGTTCAGTCACTAACCCATGCACTCAGTGAGACACATTTAACCACTCAGTCATACAGTCAGTCATGCACCTACTAAATCCTTCATCCAGACACTTCTACATCCACTCATTCTTCAATATGCAAGACATATTTTAACTTTACAGAAATACAGTCACTGGATGTTGTCATCAGTGATGTCATTTGAGATGTCATCAGTGATGTCATCAGTGATATCAGTGATGTCACTGACCATGTCATGAATGATGTAATATGTGACATGATCAGCAGTGGATTGCGGGTGCGATATATATAGTTAGTACTACTAACTATATATGGAATTTCAATGGTTTTGTGTGAGTAAAAAAAGGTTTTTTAAATGCTAATTCCTAACTATATATGGTCTATAACCTATGGTTTTTTCAGTGAATTTTCAAGGTTTTGTAAATGCTAATTCCTAACTATATATGGTCTATAACCTATGGTTTTTTTCAGTGAATATATATATATGTGTGTGTGTGTATATATATATATATATATATGTGTGTATATATATATATTCACTGAAAAAACCATAGGTTATAGACCATATATAGTTAGGAATTTGCATTTACAAAACCTTGAAAATTCACTGAAAAAAACATAGGTCAGAGACCATATATAGTTAGCTGGACATTTTATTGACATAAAACCAATGAAATTCCATATATAGTTAGTTGCACTAACTATATATCGCGCACCCGCAATCCACTGCTGATGATGTCACATATTACATCATTCATGACATGGTCAGTGACATCACTGATGACATCACTGATGACATCTCAAATGACATCACTGATGACATCACTGATGACATCTCAAATGACATCACTGATGACATCATGACACACCAATACCAGTTACTACATACGCACTCACTGATTCCTACGTCTACACACACATTCACTCATTCACCCATACAATCACTCATACATACAGTCACTCATTATTACAACACTATCATATGCACTCATACACCTAGTCAGTCCTGTGAAGAATCAATCACACTTCGATTTCCTCATCTATACAGTTAAACACAGAACACCATACTTTTCACACATATACTAACACATACTTACTCTCTTATACAATCACTGATACAAGTACACATTGATATGCACAGAGTCACACACCTCCCAGCCAGCCACACACACACTCAGTCTTCCATACATCCACTCATTCTTCAATATGTAAAACATATTTAAACTTTACAAAAACACACAGACACTAGATGATGTCATCAGTGATGTCATTTGAGATGTCATCAGTGATGTCATCAGTGATGTCATTTGAGATGTCATCAGTGATGTCATCAGTGATGTCACTGACCATGTCATGAATGATGTAATATGTGACATCATCAGCAGTGGATTGCGGGTGCGCGATATATAGTTAGTGCAACTAACTATATATGGAATTTTATTGGTTTTATGTCAATAAAATGTCCAGCTAACTATATATGGTCTCTAACCTATGGTTTTTTCAGTGAATAAATATATTCTTTATTACGTGACGTATCACGTAGCCACGTGAGACGCCTCATGACGCGTCGCATAACCGTGACGTATCGGCTCTGCAGCGCAAACAAAACCCGTAACGTAAGCGTGCCGGAGCACGCTTACAGATATATATTTTTTTTTTAACCTTAATTAGACAAAATCCACATGTGCACATATCTTGAGGCCTTGCAAAGGCACATCAAACAAACAGTCCCTACAATTTTGCCAAGTTTGCTGGAAATCTATTCCCTTAATTTTTTTTTTACTGTTTCTCTTGGTTTTCCCCTTGTTACGCTTACCGGGACGCTACCCGGTACGCGAACCGGACGCTCCAAAAACTCAAGATGGCGGACTCCCGTTACGCTGCCGGTTAGCTGCCCGGTTCGCGTACCGGGAAGCGCCTCTACCGCGAAAAATCGCGGGGGACTTTATTATCCCCCTCATCAATCCTAGGGGGTCAGGAGGGGTTTACCTTGCCCCCTTTCCTTCATTTCCCCCTTCTTTTTTCACCACATCTTGTCTCTCGAACCTACCGAGAGACAAGATGGCGGCCGCTCCGGACTGTTTACAATGTTGACAGCTACGCTGCCCGGTTAGCTGCCCGGTGAGCTGCCCGGTGAGCTGCCCGGTTCGCGTACCGGGACGCGCCTCTACGGCGTAAAATCGCAACACATTTATTTTTTTATTTTTTGCCCCGCGGGGCACTTTAATATCCCCCTCATCAATCCTAGGGGGTCAGGAGTGGTCTACCTTGCCCCCTTTCCTTCATTTCCCCCTTCGTTTTTCACCACATCTTGTCTCTCGTACCGAGAGACAAGATGGCGGCCGCTCCGGACTGTTTAGAATAATGACCGACACCGGAGAGCCAATCAGCTTCGCTTCGCGAAGTTCCGTTACGCGTCAGGTACGCGAACCGGGGCGCTAACCGGAGCGCTGTCACAGATATATATATTTTTTTAAACGTTAATTTCTCAAAATCCACTGGAGCACATATATTGAGACATAGCAAAGGCACGTCGGGCAAACCATATCTACAATTTTGCCAAGTTTCATGTAAATCTATTCAGCCGTTCGAGCTAAAAGTGAGTCCAACCGCCCTATGGAAAAATGAATGGGAAAAACGCGTTTTGGGACCCCCCTTTTTTCTCGGCCCCCCCTTGACGAAACCCCCCCAAATTTTCAGGGGCTGCTCAGAAACAAAATGTGCAATTTTCCTGAAAATTTCAGCCAATTCCGTCCACAAACGCCAAAGTTATTAGACATAGAATTTTCAGAAATCCCATAGAGAAAAAATCCTAACTATATATACCCACTGGCTATCGCCAGTAGGTAATATACATATATAAACATATATAATCTGCATATCTATATAAATATAAATGCATGCATACATATACATATATGCATACATATGCATGTTATTTACATGAAAGTTTTAAAAACACCAATAAAAGCAAAGCTAAAAAGCCACCTCATTACAAACAGAATGGCTTTAACTTAAACGAGGGCGAGATCTATTGCATTTTCAATGCTTGTTTACTTTGGTTCTATCAAGAAGGCATTCAGATGTGTCACACATTTGCCATAAATTCTGAATGTTAGCACTCTAGTTGCTCATTAGATCACTGTAGTAAAGCTAGTGCTCACCAGGAAAGTCTGCTGCTAATCATGGTTTGCAGCCATTTTCCCGCATTTTTTATCCCGCAGACTTTCAGTCCGCATACCATTATCCCGCAAGGTCATTGACCTCGCATACCATTATCCCGCATTTTTTCAAAACGCATGTGCATTTATCGCGCATGCCTTTACAAAGAATTACGTTTTAAAGGCATGTATGGTAAATGCATTTGCGTTGTGAAAACCACGATGACGAGAGAGGTAAGTGGGTTTGTGTTAATTTTTTCGTGGGTTAGTGATTGTGTAGTGTAGTGTAGTGTAGTGTTGTGTAGTGTAGTGTTGTGTTAGTGTAGTGTAGAGTTGTGGTGGTTGTTTAGTGTAGGGTCATGCTGGGGGTAGTGTTTTAGGGTTTAGGGTTGTGTTGTAGTGTTTGCGTAGTGTAGGGTCATGCTGGGGGTAGTGTTTTAGGGTTTAGGGTAGTGTTGTAGTGTTTGCGTAGTGTAGGGTCATGCTGGGGGTAGTGTTTTAGGGTTTAGGGTTGTGTTGTAGTGTTTGCGTATTGTAGGGTCATGCTGGGGGTAGTGTTTTAGGGTTTTGGGTAGTGTTGTAGTGTAGGGTCATGCTGGGGGTAGTGTTTTAGGGTTTTGGGTAGTGTTGTAGTGTTTGCGTAGTGTAGGGTCATGCTGGGGTGTAGTGTTTTAGGGTTTTGGGTAGTGTTGTAGTGTTTGCGTAGTGTAGGGTCATGCTGGGGGTAGTGTTTTAGGGTTTTGGGTAGTGTTGTAGTGTTTGTGTAGTGTAGGGTCATGCTGGGGGTAGTGTTTTAGGGTTTTGGGTAGTGTTGTAGTGTTTGCGTAGTGTAGGGTCATGCTGGGGGGTAGTGTTTTAGGGTTTTGGGTAGTGTTGTAGTGTTTGCGTAGTGTAGGGTCATGCTGGGGGTAGTGTTTTAGGGTTTTGGGTAGTGTTGTAGTGTTTGCGTTGTATAGGGTCATGCTGGGGGTAGTGTTTTAGGGTTTAGGGTAGTGTTGTAGTGTTTGCGTAGTGTAGGGTCATGCTGGGGGTAGTGTTTTAGGGTTTAGAGTAGTGTTGTAGTGTTTGCGTAGTGTAGGGTCATGCTGGGGGTAGTGTTTTAGGGTTTAGGGTAGTGTTGTAGTGTTTGCGTAGTGTAGGGTCATGCTGGGGGTAGTGTTTTAGGGTTTAGGGTAGTGTTGTAGTGTAGGGTCATGCTGGGGGTAGTGTTTTAGGGTTTAGGGTAGTGTTGTAGTGTTTGCGTAGTGTAGGGTCATGCTGGGGTGTATTGTTTTAGGGTTTTGGGTAGTGTTGTAGTGTTTGCGTAGTGTAGGGTCATGCTGGGGGTAGTGTTTTAGGGTTTAGGGTAGTGTTTGCGTAGTGTAGGGTCATGCTGGGGGTAGTGTTTTAGGGTTTAGGGTTGTGTTGTAGTGTTTGCGTAGTGTAGGGTCATGCTGGGGGTAGTGTTTTAGGGTTTAGGGTTGTGTTGTAGTGTTTGTGTAGTGTAGGGTCATGCTGGGGGTAGTGTTTTAGGGTTTAGGGTAGTGTTGTAGTGTTTGCGTAGTGTAGGGTCATGCTGGGGTGTAGTGTTTTAGGGTTTTGGGTAGTGTTGTAGTGTTTGCGTAGTGTAGGGTCATGCTGGGTGTAGTGTTTTAGGGTTTTGGGTAGTGTTGTAGTGTTTGTGTAGTGTAGGGTCATGCTGGGGGTAGTGTTTTAGGGTTTAGGGTAGTGTTGTACTGTTTGTGTAGTGTAGGGTCATGCTGGGGGTAGTGTTTTAGGGTTTAGGGTAGTTTAGTTGTTTAGTGTATGCTAAAGGCATATTCGTTCTAAAAGTTTTCGTTATTTTAATTTGCGGCCTAATAGTACATGCGGTCTTTTTTTTGCGGACTGATGGTATGCGGGATTTCGTCATATATTCGCTAATCATACTTTCTATGGCAAAATGAACCCCCTCATTTTGTTCCTTTTTAAATTAAATGTTTTAAGAGTTACCACTTTATTCCAATCAAGATGGCTTCAGGTGTGCCATACCTTTGTAGTAAGTAGGACTGTTAGCACTCTAGTTGTTCTTTAGAACACTCTGGGACATTCTGTCATTGGGCTATAGTTGGGCTACATCTGGCTGATATTTGGGCTACATTTGTTTTTTTTTGTCTCTGGTGGCCATCTTTGGGCTACATTTGGGCTCCAACATATATATAGCCCAATGTAGCCCAATATATATTTTTCAAAGTTAATTTTCGTAAAAACCACTGGAGCCTATATCTTGAGACATAGCAAAGGCACATCGGGCTACCAGTCCCTACAATTTTGCCAAGTTTGGTGTAAATCCATTCAGCCGTTCAGGCTAAAAGTGAGGCCAACCGCCCTATGGAAAATTGCATGGGAAAAACACGTTTTGGGACCCCCCTTTTTTCTCGGCCCCCCTTGACGAAACCCCCCCAAATTTTCAGGGGCTGCTCAGAAACAAAATGTTCCATTTTCCTGAAAATTTCAGCCAATTCTGTCCTCAAACGCCAAAGTTATTCGACATAGAATTTTCAAAAATCCCATAGGAAAAAAATCCTAACTATATATACCTACTGGCTATCGCCAGTAGGTAATGTGTATATATATATATATATGTGTGTATATATATGTATATATGTGTGTGTATATATATATTCACTGAAAAAACCATAGGTTATAGACCATATATAGTTAGGAATTAGCATTTACAAAACCATGAAAATTCACTGAAAAAAACCATAGGTTATACACCATATATAGTTAGGAATTAGCATTTAAAAAACCTTATTTTACTCACACAAAACCAATGAAATTTCATATATAGTTAGTTGTACTAACTATATATCGCGCACCCGCAATCCACTGCTGATCATGTCACATATTACATCATTCATGACATGGTCAGTGACATCACTGATGACATCACTGATGACATCTCAAATGACATCACTGATGACATCACTGATGACATCTCAAATGACATCACTGATGACATCTCAAATGACATCACTGATGACATCTCATTTGACATCAATGGTCACATCACTGATGATATCATTCATGTGACAATACAATGCATCTCCTCACACTTTAATATAACCTCTGTTACACCCAGTGTTAAATACAGAATATATTTTTTAAAACAATTGACACACCAATACTAGTTACTACATACGCACTCACTGATTCCTACGTCTACACACACATTCACTCATTCACCCATACAATCATTCATACATACAATCACTCATCTTTACAACACTATCATATGCACTCATACACCCTATACAGACACTCACACTCTGCCACTCATCCTTGGAGTTACTCACACACCTAGTCAGTCCTGTAAAGAATCAATCACACTTCCATTTTCTAATCTATACAGTTAAACATAGAGTACCTTACATTTTCAAACATATTCTAACACATACTTACTCTCTTATAAATCATTGATACAAGAACACATTGATCTGCACAGAGTCACACATCTCCCAGCTAGCCACACACACACTCAGTCTCCCATACAAATAGTCAGTCCTGTAAAGAATCAATCACACTTCCATTTTCTAATCTATACAGTTAAACATAGAGTACCTTACATTTTCAAACATATTCTAACACATACTTACTCTCTTATAAATCATTGATACAAGAACACATTGATCTGCACAGAGTCACACATCTCCCAGCTAGCCACACACACACTCAGTCTCCCATACAAATACTTGGACAATCAATCAATAACTCATATAGTTACTCATATAGCTACTGATCAACACATGCAGCAGTTTACAGAATACCAGACATAATGATGCACAAATTAAGACAGTTTAGTCACTAACCTATGCATTCAGTGAGACACATTTAATCATTCACTCATACAGTCAGTCACGCACCTACTAAAACCTTCATTCAGACACTTATACATCCACTCATTCAGTTGTGATGTGATGTCATCAGTGATGTCATTTGAGATGTCATCAGTGATGTCATCAGTGATGTCATTTGAGATGTCATCAGTGATGTCATCAGTGATGTCACTGACCATGTCATGAATGATGTAATATGTGACATGATCAGCAGTGGATTGCGGGTGCGCGATATATAGTTAGTACAACTAACTATATATGAAATTTCATTGGTTTTGTGTGAGTAAAATAAGGTTTTTTAAATGCTAATTCCTAACTATATATGGTGTATAACCTATGGTTTTTTTCAGTGAATTTTCATGGTTTTGTAAATGCTAATTCCTAACTATATATGGTCTATAACCTATGGTTTTTTCAGTGAATTTCATTGGTTTTTTAAAAGCTAATATCTATAGCTGTAAAATGTATTCTTCTTTAAATCCAAAAATATATTTTATATGTTTATTAATAATTTTTTTTAAATATTTTTTTTTGTTTCGCTCCCGGTCCGCGAACCGGAAAGCTTCCCGTTAGCTCAAATTAATGCCGCGACCCGGTCCGCGAACCGGTAAGAAATCAACATCGTGACGGTATCGCGTTGCCGCGTAATGCGTCTTGTGACGTACCGCGTTACCGCACCCGGAAGTGCCCCGGGGCGCGGACCGAGGCGCGAAACGCAGCTCCCCGGAAGCGATCCGCGGCGCGTCGCGAAAGCGCGACGTATCGCGTTGCCGCGTAATGCGTCTTGTGACGTACCGCGTTAGCGCACCCGGAAGTGCCCCGGGGCGCGGACCGAGGCGCGAAGCGCAGCGACCCGGAAGCTAACCGGGGCGCGTTCCGCAGCGCGTAACATGAGCGTGAGAGGTCATGTGACTTGTTAATAAAACTTTTCATTGGTTCATTTCACTTTTGGTTTCATAATGATGTAAGGCTAGGTCAGGTGACCTAAAAATAACACTTTTCATTGGTTTAGAACTATTTTTTTTCCCAAATGATGAAAGCCCCCACCTTTTTTCTCACTCTGACTTTCAACTTTGAGAAAGGAAGACCTGATCATTTGCTCTGATTAAAAAATGGCTTCAATAGTAGCTTCAGCTTCTGCACCCCCACCACCACCACCACCATCTCCTCATAGGAAGAGAGGACCATCTGCACAGTTTATTGGAGACACAGAGGAGGAAGAGGAAGAACAAGACGGAGAGGAAGAAGAGGGACCACGATTTGTCAAGAGTTACCCCGGGTATCTCATCGCAAAGTTAGCTTTATCTGGCAATTTTTTTCCATTCCACCAGGAGAGAAAAAAGTCAATGCACGCTATGCTACGTGCCTTATCTGCCAAGAAAAGTTATCCCGGGGCACTAATAAAAAATACAGTTATGGAAATTACACGATGCACCGACATATGCAGAGGTGGCATCCAATCAACTATAGTCGTGCAGAGGTGCGTGAACTACAACAGAACCCCCCAACTTCGGTGACAAGAACATCACCTGATATGTCTCTCACATTTGGAGAGGCCAACGAAACAACGCCAAATATCCCAAAAATTTTTGTCCATATGAAGGTGACATGCTTATATTGTGGCACTTTAATTTCATGCGCAAACATGAGTCTGAAATTAATTAATTTGGCTTTCGAGAAACACCGATGCTCCAAACGCAGCAAGTTTTAAATTTTTTTTTTGCTCCTGTTGAGCCTTTTTCAATGCCTCTTTCTGTTCCTTCCCTTTGAAAAAAAACAAAAAAAACAAATAAGTGTTCAAAAAATACAAAAAAAACAAATAATGTTCAAAAAAGAAAAAAAAAATATAAAACAACAAAAATATAAAAAAAAAAGTTCTTTTTAGAACTACCTCCCCGTTATTAAAAATTAGCTAGAATGTTTAGCACTCTGGCAAGCTCTATTTCTTTTGGTTCGCTTCCCGGTTAGCTTCCCGGTACGCGAACCGGGAGCTAACCCGAAATTTTTTTAAAAAAAAAAATAGAGTAAGTAAGGCCCTTTTAAAACCTCCACATTAAACCTAGGGGGTCATGGAGGATCTAGTATGCCCCCTTATGGTTATTTCCCCCTTTGTTTTGTCCTCCTCTTGTCTCTCAATCCTACCGAGAGACAAGATGGCGGCCGCTCCGGACTGTTTAGAATGTTGACAGACACCGGAGGGCCAATCAGCTTCGCTTCGTGAAGTTCCGTTACGCGTAAGGTCCGCGAACCGGGGCGCTGCCCGGTCCGCTGTTACAGATATATATCTTTTTTTAAACGTTAATTTCTCAAAATCCACTGGAGCACATATATTGAGACCTACAAAAGGCACATCGGGCTACCAGTCCCTACAATTTTGCCAAGTTTCGTGCAAATCCATTCAGCCGTTCGGGCTAAAAGTGAGGCTAACCGCCCTATGGTAAACTCAATGTTAAAAACACGTTTTGGGACCCCCCTTTTTTCTCGGCCCCCCCTTGACGAACCCCCCCCAAATTTCCAGGGGCTGCTCAGAAACAAAATGTTCCATTTTCCAGGAAATTTCAGCCAATTCCGTCCACAAACGCCAAAGTTATTAGACATAGAATTTTCAAAAATCCCATAGGGAAAAAATCCTAACTATATATACCTACTGGCGACCGCCAGTAGGTAATATATTTATTCACTGAAAAAACCATAGGTTATAGACCATATATAGTTAGGAATTATCATTTAGAAAACCTTATTTTACTCACACAAAACCATTGAAATTCCATATATAGTTAGTTGCACTAACTATATATCGCGCACCCGCAATCCACTGCTGATGATGTCACATATTACATCATTCATGACATGGTCAGTGACATCACTGATGACATCACTGATGACATCATCTAGTGTCTGTGTGTTTTTGTAAAGTTTAAATACGTTTTACATATTGAAGAATGACTGGATGGATGGAAGACTGAGTGTGTGTGTGGCTGGCTGGGAGGTGTGTGACGCTGTGCATATCAATGTGTACTTGTATCAGTGATTGTATAAGAGAGTAAGTATGTGTTAGTATATGTGTGAAAAGTATGGTGTTCTGTGTTTAACTATAGATGAGGAAATCGAAGTGTGATTGATTCTTCACAGGACTGACTAGGTGTATGAGTGCATATGATAGTGTTCTAATAATAACTGACTGTATGTATGAGTAATTGTATGGGTGAATGAGTGAATGTGTGTGTAGACGTACGAATCAGTGAGTGCGTATGTAGTAACTGGTATTGGTGTGTCATGATGTCATCAGTGATGTCATTTCAGATGTCATTAGTGATGTCATCAGTGATGTCACTGAAGTATGGTGTTCTGTGTTTAACTGTATAGATGAAGAAATGGAAGTGTGATTGATTCTTTACAGGACTGACTTGGTGTGTGAGTAACTCCATGGATGAGTGGCAGTGTGTGACTGTCTGCATAGGTGTATGAGTGCATATGATAGTGTTGTAATAATGAGTGACTGTATGTATGAGTGATTGTATGGGTGAATGAGTGAATGTGTGTGTAGACGTAGGAATCAGTGAGTGCGTATGTAGTAACTGGTATTGGTGTGTCATGATGTCATCAGTGATGTCATTTGAGATGTCATCAGTGATGTCATCAGTGATGTCATTTGAGATGTCATCAGTGATGTCATCAGTGATGTCACTGACCATGTCATGAATGATGTAATATGTGACATCATCAGCAGTGGATTGCGGGTGCGCGATATATAGTTAGTGCAACTAACTATATATGGAATTTCAATGGTTTTGTGTGAGTAAAATAAGGTTTTCTAAATGCTAATTCCTAACTATATATGGTCTATAACCTATGGTTTTTTCAGTGAATTTTCAAGGTTTTGTAAATGCTAATTCCTAACTATATATGGTCTATAACCTATGGTTTTTTCAGTGAATTTCATTGGTTTTTTAACAGCTAATATCTGTAGATGTAAAATGTATTCTTCTTTAAATCAAAAAATATATTTTATATGTTTATTAATAATTTTTTTTTAAAATATTTTTTTTTCTTCGTTCCCGCTTCGCGAACCGGGAAGCTTCCCGTTAGCTGACCTTGATGCCGCGAAATAGACCGCGAGCCGGTAAACGTTTCTTTACCGCAACTCCCGCGTTAGAAAACAACATCGTGACGCCTCCCGTCCGCATGACGTTTCGCGTTGTCGCGTGATACGTCATATGACGTGCTACGTTAGTGAACTGGTACGCTTACCGAGTCGCAAAGCACAGGTTTCTGGAAGCAAACCTGGAGGCCCTGCAAAGCGCTTAACGTAAACACAGCAGGTCATGTGACTTGGTAATAACACTTTTCATTGGTTCATTTCGCTTTTGGTTTCCTAATGATGTAAGACTAGGTCATATAATCTAAAATGAACACTTTTCATTGGTTGAGAACTATTGTTTTTCCCAAATGATGAAAACCCCTCCTTCTTTCCTCACTCTGACTTTCATCTTTGTGAGAGAAAGACCCTTTGTTACCAGTGAGCAATGGCTTCTTTAGTAGCTTCAGCTGGTGCTTCCCCACCACCTCCACCACATCCAAGGAAGAGTGGACCACCTGCTCAAGTTATAATTCAACAAGAAGAGGAAGAAGAAGAACAGGACGACGAGCACGAAGAGAGGCACTTTTTGCCTGAGGAGCCCAGGACGTCTCACCGGAAAGAAAACTTCATTTGGCAATTTTTTAAAATTCCCAAAGGTCAGAAAAAAGTAAATGCAAGATACGTAACTTGCCTTATATGTCAAGATAGACTGTCCAGAGGGACCGACAAAAAATACAGTTTCGGAAACTACACAATGCATCGCCATATGACTAGGTGGCATCCTAACAACTACAGTGCTGCACAGTTTCGTAACGACCTAGATAATCTCCCTATTATGGCCAGAAGATCTGTTGTACCGGAAGTAACGGGACCAGAGGGCAGGGAGATGGTGCCAAATATTCAAACGAGATTTCATGAAGTAAAACACGTCTGCGTACATTGCAATGGATTCATTTGCTACGGAGAAAGAAGCATCACTCTGATCAACAGAGCTATTGACTATCATATGCAAGTTTGTACGAAACGCCCCAAATAATAAATACTTTTTTTTTGTTTTGTTGCTCCTGTTGAGCCCTTTACAATGAATCGTTTTCATTGCCCCCTGCAAGAAAAACCCCCAAAAATATAAAACTGTTCAGAAAAATTCAAAAAAAGTAAAACAATGTTCAGAAAAATAATAAAAAAAAATATAAAACAACAAAAACAATAAAAAAAAAGTTCTTTTCAGAACTACCTCCCCGTTATTAAAAAATTGGTACAATATTTGGAACTGTGCCAACCTCTATTTCTCGTAGTTCGCTTCCCAGTTCGCTCGCCGGTACGCGAACCGGAAGTGAACCAAAAATTAAAAAAAAAAAAAAAAACAGTAAGTATAAGGGAAGGAAACAGACACTTATGTTAAAAGAAAGACAGCTATAGGGGAGTAAACTAGAGATACTATTACCCGTAATCCACTGCTGATGATGTCACATATTACATCATTCATGACATGCTCAGTGACATCATCAGCAGAGGATTGCGGGTTTTTTGGCAACGTGCCTTATCCACGGTTTAATAAGACTGCCTTTTGCTTTATATAAGTTTTCAAATTGTATGAAATATATACCAATAGGTCGTTATGAACCTTTAGGTAGTGCTTTTCTTCATGAGGTCTGGTCGCTTCCATACACATACAGATGTTTCAAAGATGATCAAGAAGTTTATCTGAATGGAGAGGAATGCACTGAGACGCCAGATCATTCACTAATGTGTAGGCACATACAGTTACACGGTTCATGCAACAAACACCGACCAAATATGGCTTGCGTGTTGCAAGGCACGCCAGTTCCTGCTATCATCCCCACGTTCAAGTTGTTGGAAAATGGTAGTTATTTGATGCTCAATAATGAAGATTGTTCTGGGTTAATTAAAAGTATTCCTTTTATCGTAACAGTAAGTGAACGGGTTATTTGCTGCAGAAATGTTCTATTTCCTCCCACACATGAACATAGGGAGTTTTCAATCTGGCCACAAATACCAACCTTGGGAGCACATTTCAACGGCATGGCAAGAATAAGAGCTCTTTTGTCTCAGAGAGAGGTGGCCTTGAGTTCGGCCCGTGAAACTTTCGTGCTTCACATAGCGAACACCCGTACAGAGGTGCAGACCCTTTTAAATACTGATTCGCCTTTGCATTTCAGCGACATGGTTCGGACTATCTTTGACGCGTCCTCCACAAAGGCCCTGGCGCACTTTTTTAAAGTTGTTACCAGTGGTCTCGTGACTTCATTTGAGAAAATCTTTGGAGTCATCCCTGCTTTCTTTCATTCTATTTTTTCCACTCTGCTTCGTGGATTCCCATTTTTACTTGCATTACCAGCGGACGCTCTTGTGCTTTTTTACATTTTTAAATATGGATGTCCCTCCTGTGCAAGCTCCCGCCCTGCAGCTGCTGACACTGTTCCGCAATCGCATGCTAGAATATTATGGCACAATGCCGTTGGCGATATTAAGCACGGCATATGGATTATCTTTTCGATTCTCCTACTTCACCTGTGTCCAGCCTGTATTTCACTGCCTGACCTGTGATTTCGATTGGGCCATTGATTTGTGTCTCTGCGGACCGGTTTCTCCCGACGTCGACTTTAATCAGCTGATGACGCCTATCATTACTCACGAGTTGGTTTGTCCTGGCGAAAGGATTATGGCTGTGGCATTGATGCATGGACTAATTGGTCCCTGGAATTTACTGGCGGCAACACAGTCTTTCTTGGAACAGAGCTTTCTTGAAAACCCACCGAGCTGTCCTCTGATGGTGATAGAGGATCCGGTGCTGGGAGAGCACGTATGTTCTTTTCCGCTTTTAAATTGGATGGCTGAACTCTTTTCGGATGAAGACGGTGACTTCCTATTGGAGGCTGTTGCAGCTTATTTTGCATACACAGTTATGTCATAGACCTTTTTCATGTTTGATATGCTGAGTACTAGCATTTCATTGACAATTCATTGACTTATTTGTCAAGTTTTTATTATTTAGCTTGCCTATTGGCTTAAGACTCGATAAAGTACTTGGCTGTTTTATTTTTCTTTAGCATTCAATTTTCCTAGTTTTTAATGTTTTACCTTGCGGACCGTCCACATATAAAGTTGCAATCTGCTCTCATGAGATGGCACTTCTATTATCTTATTCAGTTCGTTTCCGGATCATGGGGAGGTGTCATCTAGGTCCTGGATATCTTTACACCGTGTTAAGTTAGCATGGGCTCATTACCGGTTTAAACGCCATTTTTCCTTTTTTGCAACTTCTGCACACGACACTTAGTTGTTGCTTTAGCTTTCAACCTAGTAGTTCATCGTGGTTTACATGAGAATAATATGTTATTGCTCTACTATCTGCTTTGCTTGTTAAACTATATCTGTACAGCGAGTGCTGAAGTTTCAAGAACAACACGATACAGAATTGTTATGAGGTCTGATCTCCACGACTTCATACTCATAACATAAGTGCAGCTTCTGCCAATTCTGGGCATGAGGCGGGTTTTATATTGCTTTGCCGAACACACATACACAACAGTTGATGCGGTTCACATGAAGAGAGAGCTGGTGTATGCTGATGTGATTCCTTCAAATCTAAGACACTAAAGTATGGGCACGCCCTAAACCAACACAAACAGACCTTCTTAGCAAATAATATAATATGTGTATTAGGGAGGGTGAGATATAAGCAGCCGCGGGCCGTGGAGGGAGTTACGGTGGGGCAGGGAGGCGGGGAGGGAGAGGGGCAGGGTGGAGCCCTCTCCACCCTGCCCCTCCCCCTCCCCGCCTCCCTGCCCCACCGTAACTCCCTCCACGGCCCGTGGCTGCTTATAAGTGTTGCTAACTCTTATTCATTTACAGCATGTTAACATACTGTCACCATTCGCTTTTTATGTACTAGTAACTATGCTGGTAATTTTGCTACTGATAATATGTGTACTTGTATTATCTAAGATACTACGCCTGAGAAGACGGCATTAGTAAATAAACATTTCAAATACACATGTGTTCTTCTTAACTCCATGTTCTGGTTTCTAAGAAATATATAACGACCGACTGTTCATGAGTTCCACGTATCCTGAGGTACTATAAGTTCATATTCTGGATTGTGTAAACATTGAGAGTTTGTTATATCCAATGTGACACTGTACCTAGCTTGCTAAGGGGTTTTTGATTACTAAGGTGAGTTTTGGGACACCCTAATTCGCCGAGGTTCCAATCCTCTGTCCACAGTTCTGTGTGAGAACAGAAACCCTGCGACAGGGGCACCCCCGACCCTTGCTGGAGCTTCATCACACTTGCGATACAACTCCAGCAATGCGCCACCTTTACGGCACAGATACATCACGCATCTGTGCTGTTTTTGCCCCATGATGCGCCGCATTGTAAATGCAGCACACCATAGGTGACGGAACAGCGGCACAGAATGACTAACACATCCCTGGTGATGCGCCAGTCATCATAAATCTATCCCTATGCTTCTTATCTTGTTAGAGATGAACCGCCATATGTATCATCAAAGTTTTTTGCATTTCCTAAATAGCGAACTTTAAGGAATAAATAGCGATTCTTTACCATTCCTAGTTTGCGATGAGCTATTTGCTAATTACAAATTACCCATTCATTTCCTTCATTTCCATAGGGCGGTTGGACTCACTTTTAGCTCGAACGGCTGAATGGATTTCCACGAAACTTGGCAAAATTGTAGGGACTGGTAGCCCGATGTGCCTTTGCTATGTCTCAAGATATATGCTCCAGTGGTTTTTACGAAAATTAACTTTGAAAAATATATATTGGGCTACATTGGCCTATATATATGTTGGAGCCCAAATGTAGCCCAATGTAGCCCAATGAAGCCCAATGAAGCCCAATGTAGCCCAATGTAGCCCAAAGATGGCCGCCAGAGACAAAAAAAACAAATGTAGCCCAAATATCAGCCAGATGTAGCCCAACTATAGCCCAGTGACAGAATGACCAATCAGCTTCGCAAACCTCCGTTACGCGAAGCGGAGCGCTGTTACAGATATATATCTTTTTTTGAACGTTAATTTCTCAAAATCCACTGGAGCACATATATTGAGACCTAGCAAAGGCACATCGGGCTACCAGTCCCTAATATTTTACCAAGTTTCGTGCAAATCCATTCAGCCGTTTTATTATTATTATTTTTTTTTTTTGCCCCGCGGGGCCCTTTTAAAACCTCCACATCAAACCTAGGGGGTCAGCGAGGATCTACTATGCCCCCTTATGGTCATTTGCCCCTTCGCTTTGGCCTCCTCTTGTCTCTCGATCCTACCGAGAGACAAGATGGCGGCCGCTACGGACTGTTTGGAATGTTTACAGACGCCGGAGAACCAATCAGCTTCGCTTCACAAAGCTCCGTTGCGCGAAAAGTACGCGTACTGGAGCGCTGCCCGGTCCGCTGTTACAGATATATCTTTTTTTAAACGTTAATTTCTCAAAATCCACTGTAGCACATATATTGAGACCTACAAAAGGCACATCGGGCTACCAGTCCCTACAATTTTGCCAAGTTTCGTGCAAATCCATTCAGCCGTTCGGGCTAAATGTGAGGCCAACCGCCCTATGGAAAACTCAATGTTAAAAACACGTTTTGGGACCCCCCTTTTTTCTCGACCCCCCCCCCCTGGACGAACACCCCCCCCCAATTTTCAGGGGCTGCTCAGAAACAAAATGTGCCATTTTCCTGAAAATTTCAGCCAATTCCGTCCACAAACGCCAACGTTATTAGACATAGAATTTTCAAAAATCCCATAGAGAAAAAATCCTAACTATATATACCTACTGGCGACCGCCAGTAGGTAATATATGTGTATATATATATATGTGTATATTTGTGTTGTAAAGACGTGTGGTAAAGGCATTGTGTTGTAATGGATGTGTGGTAAAGGGATACAACCTACTCAGAGGTACCAAGAAAAGCTTGGAAACACATAATTGTAGGACTGTTACTGTTCCACAATTTCCTATTTTTTTTTGGTCGAGTTAGCATTGCAGGGCATGCGCTGCTAGCTTTGCGAGGCATATTGTAGTAGGGACAGATGTGGAAGTGCCGTGGAAGCTCTGCCCATATTTTTCATTGGCTGGCGTCCTTGTTCATGGTAAATGCTGGCTTCCGATTGATAATGAGGCTTCTTTCTCCCTCCTTGTTACTGCCCTGTCTCCTTTTGGGACCGCCCATCAGGACTGGATCTTTTACTTGCGGCGTTATACCTTATCAGCGGGGGTGTGCTTTGAGGTCACTTCCTGTTGTTCTATGGAGCCTTTAATTAGTGTCCCGCCATTGATCGGGCTGTAATTCAGGTATTATCATTTTCTATCTACCCTCTCCAACCCCACCACCTTAGCGCTTTTCCTATAACGTTTAGCCTTGCTGAATGGCTGAAACGTATGAAAAAATAGCGCTGTGCCACATTATAGCGCTGTGAAAAAAGCGCTATTACAAATACATCTCCCATCCGAGTGCTCACGACGAATATATCCATCTTCATTTTATACTACAAGAGTGCTGACAGTCACAACCTATATCTTCAACTTCATTTTTCAGTATATTTTCTTAAGTAACGCATTGATATTAAGCGCACAACAGCGACATGTCCACAGGAATTCTAATTTACTGAACGATCAACTGTGCTTTAGAAGGTTGATTTATGGCAGGTAGGTAACTAGGGTACTCTAAGAAAGGCAACATCGCCATCTGCTGGAACAACACTGAAAACACTCTCAAATGAAATGTCAAGACTGGTGGTGTCCCAAAATTTGGGCGGTGCAACAATAAAAGAGGAAAGCGAGTTTTGGGTGGGGGTTCGCCACATTACATGGCTAATCGTCAGATTGGGCTGTGATGGATAAACGGAACAAAGTTTTGTGTTTTCTGCTGCAATGATTGCGTTCTGCAGTTCACACAACATAACTGGTATTTGGCACAGTGCTGATGATGCACACTACTGACCTCTATAATGTCAGGAAGGTCTTTACCCCCTACTATCCACCTTTTCATGCTGCTTTACTCCCTCCAACTCTGCTGTCAGTTATCTAATCCGAATTAGCATTATAATGTAATGTTGCATCTCTATACAATAAACAGCCAGCCTTACCACAGAGAAAATAGCTTTTCTAGCTTTTTCATATTAAGGACAGGTCACCTTAAACTTTTACATGTCTTACTTTTAAATAATGTGCACCCTGCTTTATGGGCAAAAGGGTTGAGTTATTAATATTTAAAAGGAGGGAGTTTTACTGTCAAAGGGGTTATTTTGAACAGTCAAATTTACAGTTTAAACATCATAGCCAGGCTTAAAATTGTAGGCTAGGCCTACGGGCCTGTTTTGATTGTAACTGCTTGTGTGTGGCACAATGGGTGCTGCAGTCCACTAATGACATTAATTAACTTGCATGCTCCCAGGTACACTTTGTACCATATACTAGTAGCTCAAAGGTAAGCTAAATGTACCAATAATGGGTATGCCAATATATTGAAAGGGGGAGCACAGGCACTTTTCCTCTGATTAGCCAGCGTGAAGTGCACAGAGTTCTACAGCCAGCACAGTTGAGGCAAGACCACGTCAAAGATAATCATTTCATGCATGAGGTCTCACTAAAAAAACTTTTTAGGGGACAAATACTAAATGTTTGTCTGTTTCGGGGGGTGGTTGGAGTAATACAATTAGGGCTGGTTATAATTTTCCTGGAAAAGATTATGAAGCCATGATTGTCCACTGTCCCATATATCAAAAAGGATTAGAGCTGAGCTGAAGGAGCACAGGGTTCAGGATGTGCAGTGAAGAGGAAAGGTGGGAGTGACCTTTGGAACTTAAGTGGTTGAAGCAGTAGTGTAGAATTTTCCTACAAGCACACGTGTAATGAGTGATGTTCATCTGTCTAAATTTCATATGGTATTACTTTTGGATAAAAAGCCTAAATTAATGTATTTAGTTCAAGTTGTGAATGTTTTGTAATGTTTAATTATAGTGAGGTTCATTTAAAAAATGAGCACTTTAAAATGATTATAAAAATACTTTTCCCTAACAAAGTGGGCCACACAAAGGTGGTGATACCTAGAGTACTAAAATTGCAGGTAAGTCATTTTTCATTATTCGTTTGAAACTCGCTGTAAACAGGCTTTCACCTGTTCGACTACCTACTGAACGTTTGAGTCAGTGGAACATCACTTGCAAGGTTCCATTGTATTTTAACTAGCTATTTACAGTTGTTTAAAACTCTTTTTAGCCACAAGTCCCCTAGTGAATATGAAAAAGTATTTGAAGTGAACTATTTGAAAGGGAAAGGGACGTTTGTTTGTGGCAATTATTGCCATGGGAAGATAGCTTTTTGTTTTTTGTACAAGTAATCTGGCTTTAAGAAGGATCTGAATGTCTGCATCCATTTGCACCTTTGGCAGCTTTTTTTGAAAAATGGAAATGGGAATTATTTTGACCAAGAGGTGTGTTTTTGTGCTTAATGTCTACTGTTATGACAATTTGTGGTCATCTCTTCTGTCCCTGGCTAGAATGGCGATGGATATGTCGACAGGGATTCAAAGATGCAGAAGATCACAGCAGCTATTGAACGAGCCCTGAAATGTAATGTCTGACCATAGGAGGCCTGACATTTAAACAAAGGTACGTGTGGCATTCTTGCACTGAGTGTTGGTGAGTGTATGTGATTGTGTATGGAGTATGTCACTTAAGGGCTGTGCTAAAGTCGAATTCCATGTTCTTGGTGGGGTCTCAAGTCTAGGTACTTCTACTTAAACTTTATATATCATGCAAATAAAGCTACCTGTTTACACCCTTGAGTCTATCTGCAACATATTTTAAAAGCTGCATTGAAAGGGTGAAAATGACCCCTATGAGATTACAAAACCTTAAACTGAACTGAAAGTTAAAGACAAACCAGAATTGCCAATAACTTGTCAAACACCACTCAAGTAATATATAGTTATTCAAATGGCATAATTTAGAATAAGATGAATATTGGAAAAAACAAGAAATGTATATTGTGCATCCTGTAGTCTGCTTGTCTCCTGCATCTATTACATTATCAATGTCCTGTTCTTGATGACAAACCATTGTCCCCTCATGCTTAGAAACCTCGGATGATTGAAAATTGGAAAATGAGAGAAGTGACTGGGACAATTTATTTTTAATAATGTCTTCTGTGTCAGGACATTCATCTAATTCCGTTGCTAAAAAATGAGTGAAGATCCACCCTTCAGCTAAAATGAGGACGTCTTGATCGGAGCTTGAAATATAAGATTGAGGTCCCCATCAGAAGTGCAGTACATGTGCATGTGACTGTTTTTCAAGTAGCACTTTTTGAGAGTACACATGTCTGTTCAGAACTCTTCCCGTTCACTCCCCCCCCCCCCCCCGACACCCAAATGTACCAGTCAGATTGACCAACTCCAGGCCAAATCTGGAGAAAAGCAATGTGGTATAAATTGCTGTTTTACGTTACTCTGTTGGCCATAATCTACATGTTGCAAAGTTATCCTATGCTCGTTGCTGACTGATGGTGGTGGTAACTGATTTTGACTGACCCTGGGCTCTGCCTAACCAGGCCCAGGGCCAGTGCTGAGCTTAAAGGAACACATTAGAATACAGTTAAAACACCCAACATACACTAGGGTACACTATGGTATGGTGGGGTAACCCTGTAATTGGCATGACCTACCCCATAGGTCCCTAGTATATAATCGGGCAGGGGATTGAAACAACTACCTAGAAGTCCCCAGTACCCTGAGGCATGGCACTTTAGAGGCCAGCAGCTGTTTGCTGAAGCCTGAGGTCAGTTTAAAAGCGGCACTGAGTACCAGGGCTGCTTTTAAACATTAAATTGTGCCCAAACTCGACTTTGGTAGTAGGGGCACTTAACAATGGAAAATCTACAATGTTTTGGCATATTAGGGAGCCCCAGGGTCTCCCCTAGATATCCCAGGGGTGGGGGGGGGGGGGTCAGTTATCTATAAGGTACACCCTTATAAAATGGATTTTTATATGCCTGGGTAAAGTGAAATTTCACATGTCACTTCAAATTCGAGTTTGAAGCTAGGAGCACTGGGTAAGGAGGAACTGCAATATTTCTGCAGATTCAGAACCCCTAAAGTCTCCCCTAGTTGCACAGGGGGTGGGGGTCCTGTAGAAATTAGGGAAATACTTATAAAATATGTTTTTATAAACCCTGGTGCTAGAAAACTGGCCCAAGTCATTTTCCCCATTGCAAAACCCATGGCCCATAGGTTAACATGGTAGGAAGTTATTGATAAATATTGATAGGAGAGGAGTAGCCGAACCATTCCAAGACTTCCAGAATGGTGGTAGTAAATCCAACAATATTATATTGTTGAATTTCTCCTAAAGTGTACATACAAGAAGTTATACGACTTTCTTGTTTGTAAATCCAACTTCAGCCTTCCAGTGGTCTGCCCTGATTGGTCAGAGTTAAGTGGATTAGCCAGGCTGCTTTAAAGAGGTGATACAGAATCCCTGGGGTTAACCACTCTGCTAGGAGGGCACTGTGCTGGTCTATAGGAATGCCAGAGAAAAACCAAAGGTGATGATGGACGGAGCGTTGACAATACAAACACTCACCCCCAGTCAACTGATCTGGGTTTAATCCATCACCGTTCTTTAGCTCACTCCCCCACCCCAGTTCAGACATGGCCATATGCAAATCAGTCTGACCCTGTGCCTCATGGGAACAGTCCAGCCCGAACTGCCAAGCCATGTCTTCCCTGGACCGGAATCAAGCTTCCCAGGACCGGTTTCTGGCATTACAGCTGCCTTCAGCCGGGCTTGCTTGACTCCAGTGGCAAAGTGAGCAAGGGACTCACGTCTGAGCATACCCTGCCAACTTAGGGCGAACAAAGAAAAACCAAAGGTGATGATGGACGGAGCGTTGACAATACAAACACTCACCCATGGCCCATAGGTTAACATGGTAGGAAGTTATTGATAAATATTGATAGGAGAGGACTAGCCGGACCATTCCAAGACTTCCAGAATGGTGGTAGTAAATCCAACAATATTATATTGTTGAATTTCTCCTAAAGTGTACATACAAGAAGTTATACGACTTTCTTGTTTGTAAATCCAACTTCAGCCTTCCAGTGGTCTGCCCTGATTGGTCAGAGTTAAGTGGATTAACCAGGCTGCTTTGAAGAGGTGATACAGAATCCCTGGGGTAACCACTCTGCTAGGAGGGCAGTGTGCTGGTCTATAGGAATGCCAGGCCAGGGGGTGGAGTCGTAAACCATGCTCTTCAAAGGCAATGGGGAGGCCTGGGTTTCAGTTTCACTCTTGACCCAGAGTCAGGGCTAGGCTTAAGGAAGTTATGTGCAGATGGTTGAGGGAGAGTCCATGGAGATAAGCCATCCCAGGGGGTGTGTTTAGCCAGCTCTTACCTCCTTGTCGGAAAATCAGCCATTATGGATTTGGAAGACTGGTGCACTCTGAAACAAAATAATACCGCCCTCTACAGGACGTGGTCATAACTATGAGGAGTTACCCTGCTCTCATTCATCAGAAGTGACCTTGTGCTTGACTCGGAGAATTTTGAATAAGTATCTGAGAGGGACAGAGCCCTCCAGATCTGCTGCTTGAAACTTACTGAAGCAAGAAGTGCCCTGCTGAGAAGTTTTGCTGTGCAAACATTTCTAAGGCCTGACCTCTGAAGACTGCACCAAGTGAAACTGAAGCCCTGTGGATTACCTTGCTGCAAAAGGACTAAAGAGTGGACTCCTGCAAGCTACAGGTTAACAGAGCTCACAGGGACCTCCCCACAAAGAATTCACAGCCTGGAGTACCAGTGAATTTGTCAGAGTTTTGTTCAAGTGGATTGCGGAATTGAAGTTTCACACTTTCTAGGATCCTCTTGGAGATTCCAGAACCTTGGATTGTGTGTTGGATACTTTGGGACCCGCAAGCAGAGTTCTAACTGGACCCCCCGCCTGCTGGGGAAGGCGGCACATTAGTCAACGGCATGCCACTCCACTCAGTCTTGTATTCCACTTTACTACCTTTATGCCACTCTACGCCTCTGTACCACTCTACTCTTCTGTACCATAGTTAACTCAGCGCCACTCTCCTGTCCGACACTCTACTTCACAGTATGCAATTCCACTGAATAATACCACTCCACTCCCACCCACTTTACACCACTGTATGGCACTAGACGACTCTCCTGTCCTCTATGATACGCCACTCTACAACACTCACCTCCACTGTACTATACGATACTCCCTGTACTACAACTCTTCTTCACCCTACTCCACTCTAAAACACTAGACTTCACTCTGACAGTCTGCGACACCCTACTTTACTGGATAACATGCCAATTTGAATTGTCGTATTTCCTTTTTTTTCCGGCCCAGGTAGGGTGGGCGTCGACGTACCACCATTTGGTGTCCTCTGTGGCGTTGGGGCGCTTCCGGCGGAAGCTCCCTCCTGTGGTCGCCATCCTCAGAATCTTTTTTCCACTGTTGGGTCTTGATCGTCAACGAAGGAGCTCCAGAACTTTGGAGGCAGAATCACCGGAAAATCAACACAAATACACCAGGAAATCGGCTTGCAGTGTCCAGAGCACCAGTCAACTAACGGGGACGAGTGAGAAGGAAGAGAACCAATCCTTCGATGTGTCATGGATGATGCGCGCACAGGGGGCCCCCTGAGCACTGTGATAGGCAAGACACTGTTCAAATTTTGCAAGAACTGCAGACACAAGTACGCGCAGAAGGATCAGCATCCAGTCTGCAATCTCTGCCTTCCGCTTGACCACCAAAGCGAGGACTGCAACGCCTGCACGGTTTTCACGCCTAAGACACTTAGGGTGAGAGAGAGGCAGCCGATGGCGAAGCATGCCTGCAGGGCCAGGGAGCACCTCCATCGCTTTGAGACTTGAACCTCTCCAGTGATGAAGAGGACAACATCGCCAAAGGGCCAGAAGACTCTACGGACGTCGAGGTGTAAGAGTCGTCGACCCCTAGAACCTCGACGGACACTGAGTGAGCCCAACTCCTCCCAAAAAGGGGCACTGCTGTCGAAGTCCTCGACGCTAGCAGCCTCACCCAAAGAGAAACAGCCCAGCGGATCCTTGGCTAAGGACTCCCAGCCGGGGAAAAGCCTGGAAAAGGTGAGGCCGTCAAAAGCAGTTCCAGAAAAGGAACACTCGATGTCGAGGCAAGAGGCCCAAAAGCAGGGCCCATCGTCCAAGCCCAATACCGCGACATGGTCCACGACTGCGTAACGAAAGTCGGAGAATCTCTACACCGAATAAGCGTCCTAGGTGGACAGGAAAAGGAGAAGACTCTAGGCCAAAATGGCAAATATTCTCCAGAGAAAGAAGGAGTTCGACGACGAAATGAGCTGGTACATGATTCCATCGAAACCTGTGCTCTAGGTCGAAGCAGAGGGCGATGCGGAGGAACTCCAGCCGCCGAACACTCCAAAACCCGCCGAAGAGCAGGTAGAAGACCACCTGTATTACTTCGGCCAGGAAGAAGAATCGTACCAGGCCTCGACAATATCAGGGTCTCAAGATCTTCCTTGGCAGGACCTCGATGCCGGAAGAGGGCGTAGAGTCCTACCCTTCGAGGCTTTCGCTGCCAGACGACATTGGAATGTACAGCCAAGTCATAAAAAAGACGGCAGAGACCTACAAAGTGAAGCTGGAGGAGGAAAAGCCTCAGGGCTGTTTCCTGCTGAAAACACGTTTGCCAACACAAACAAGGAGCCAATTCTTGCCAGTGCTTCCTAGTGAGCTGGACCAAGGAAGGGAGGCGTTCAAAGAACCAGTAATATGCAGATCTATCACCCCAAGATGTGAAGAGAAATACAAACACTCCTCACAGGACCCCATGTACATCAGAGGGTCAGTACCACCTGAATCCATCATAGCAGCCATAGCCAGAAAGAGAGCCAACATCCCCACAAATACAGGACCACCTCCTGACAAGGAAAGCAAGAGGATGGACCTCACAGGGAGAAATATGGAAAGGAGTGCGACAATACAGTGGTGTATCGCAAACTCCAATGCCCTCATTAGTAGGCATGTGTATCAACACTGGGAGGAGGTTGGAGAACTTCTCAAGCACCTACCAGACCAATACCAGAAGAGGGCCAGCCACCTGGGAGAGGAGGGGAAAAACATGGCAAATACATGTTTGAAATCGGCTCTAGACGCAGCAGAAACATCAAGCCTGCCTGGCTCCGTATATCTGGTTTCAAGGCCGAAGTCCAAAGTAACATCCTCAGCACACCCTTTAATGGTGAACAACTATTCAGCAGCACATTCGACAAAGTTGAACCAACTGAAAAAGGAAAATGAAACTGCAAGGTCAATGGGAGCCCTGCAATTCAGGGAGATGAGAAGGGGAGTACCTCAACGAAGACCAGCAGGCAGGGGTAACAACCAACCAGCCACATCTCACCAAGGCTTCCAAGGGGGAAACTAGGGTAAACAGCAGGGACAGCAACAGCAGACATGGCTATACCAACCTAGGGGCCAGTCCTTTCGTGGGCGCACAAGAGGATGAGGTAGCACACCCAGAGGAGGCCAACAGCCCGCCTCCAAGTGACTTCACAAACTTCAACACACACCCAGACAACATCAACAGGGCGTGTTATATAACAAAACAACAAAAAAACTGTCAGTTCCTCGTGGCTATAACATCAGCTTGCAGGGTGAATGAGATTCAGGCTCTGTGTTAGGAGCCCTATACTGTATTTCATGCTTCCAAGGTTGTCATGAGGACTCATCCTAAGTTTCTCCCTAAAGTGATATCTGATTTCCATGTCAACCAGACGATCACGTGTCCTACGTTTTTTCAACATCCTTCCTGTCCGGCGGAGAGGTCTCTCCATTCGCTTGATGTGAGACGGGTGTTGAAATTCTACTTAGATAAGACATAGATATACTTAGGTCAGATCAGTTGTTTGTTAATTACGGTGCAGTCAGGACTGGTCTTGCCACCTCCAAACCATCCATCTCTGGGTGGATTGTGTCCTGTATACAACTATGTTACCAAAAGGCTAACAAGACTCGGGGGTAAGCTTAAGGCGCATTCAACTAGAGGCAAAGCAGCTACAGCAGCTATGCTATGTAACATTCCCATTGCATACATCTGTAGGGTGGCTACGTGGAAATATGTCCACACCTTTGCTAAACATTACTGCCTGGATTCTGATGCCAGGACAGATGCGCAAGTTGGGCAGGCTTCGCTGAGGAATTTATTTGCTCAGTAAGGATTTTTAATCTAGTTTTCTTCCTCCGCTGGATTTGGATGTTAGGGATGGGCTTGCCATTCTATTCACAGATTATGACGATACACAGAGATCCCCTACTACAGAAGGAGTAGTTTCTTACCTGTAACGCCAGTTCTGTAGTAGGGGTACCTCTGTGATAGTCATCAGCGACCCACTCTCCTCCCCGGTGGAAGAAACTTATTTTTCCTGGATGCTACAGGCCTGGCTTTAAGAGACCTTCAAAGAGGACTGAAAGTAACTTGCCTTTGGCTGTGCATCATGGGATATCGAGTGTCTCTGGAGGGTTTCTTAAAGGCACGGTATCCCATTTCCAGATGCATAATGGCAGCCTCTGAGGCTTGTCTGTCCAACCCTTCCTCTCTATCATGACAAAGGATTTTTGTGAAGGGGAGTTTCTCTGTGTGAAACTCTGTCAAATGTGTAAATTTATAGTGTAAAACATCTTTATTCGATTCACTGAATCATCAAAGAAAAAAGTGAATCAATAACATTTAGAATACATGTATAAATAGGATAAAAGCGATATATATTACATATAATATCAGTAATGAATTCAGTATTTAAAATACAATTTTGAAAATCCTCAGTATAAAATACTTTTTTAATTAATCCCAAGTTCCAACACCCTATAGGGAATATTTTTCACAAGAATGCAGTCAAGCAAAAAAAACGCTTATTAACTCATAAGTCCTAGGACCATTACTTATCATGGACATAACATTATAGATGATAAAACCTCTACAAAATCCTGCTATACAGCATTTCTCACATAGTTAAGCAGATATATTTAAAAGTAGGTTACAACACTTAGGCAAGACCATGAATCATATAAAATCATATTCCCTCATATTTCAGAATTTTAAACCTCGTTTTAATCTAATAAAATTGGTCGCTAGTAGGATTCAGCTCAACCCAAATACGACCAACCTAGATGTGTCTGTTGTGAGAATACGTAACATTTCAACGTACTGTCTGATGCCCAAGTTCCTACCCAATGGCCGAATCTATTGTCTCCTTGGGATTTCATAACAAGTACAGAAAAATAGAACATGAGCTAGGTCTTCTTGTCTACCCAAAGCACACTCGGTGCAGAAAGAATCATTGCCCTCTTCGGGATTTTTCCCCCACCTAGACGTAAATTTCTTAATTTACAATGTACCGTATCTAAATTTTAGGTAAAGCACTTTAGCTAGGAGGGGCTCAATATTATCCATAAACGGCTCGAAGAAGGGACTTATTTTGAAACGTAAAAAACGCTTAGTAAGCGATCCATAGCCGGGGTAAACTGCAGTATTTTGATCAATATAACTCCAAAAAGTAGTTTTACACTCCAGTTTCGAATCAGGGGAGAGATGTTCCGGGTGCTCCCAGAATCTTTTCAAACCTAGTCTCAAAAACCAAGTGCGGATATGGATCAACCAAGGAAATGTGACAAAGGTATCAAGACTAATCAATTCACTTATCGCATTTCTATATGTCTGCAATTCTTCAGTTGTCCATACTCTAATCCAATAGGAAAGAGACATCCATATGGCCCTGTACTCAATCCGTTTAAGGCCCAGATCCAACATTAGAGGCATCACTAGAGTATTTTGTGGAAGGGCTGTGAATCTCCTCATCATTTTATTTTCTGCTAAAGTTAGTGGGACAAGGATCCCACCTCCCCATAACTCTGAGCCATATAAGGCAGCCGATTGTGCCCTAGCTTTGTAGACTAATAAAGTGGGGGTCACAGCCTTTGATGAAGTTGATAAGTTTTCTTACAATTGGGCCAGCGTATTGATTAAGGAGAGCTTTAGATTTCATAATCGGTGGGTTCCAGGAAAGTTTAGAATTTATGGTCACCCCCCGATAAAAGAAATGTGTCACCCGTTCCAAGCTAACTCCACTTGACTGCATTTTGTTATTGAAACATCTGTGTGGTCTGAAAGTCATATATTTGGTTTTAATCGTGTTAATTTCAAGACCCCTTTGTCTACAATATCCATCCAATGCATCTAAAATATTTTGCAGTCCCCTTGGGGTTTGTGATAGCAGGATGGTATCATCGGCAAAAGTTAAAGCACAGATGTGTTCACCTCCCAATTTTGGGGAATCGTGGTTAGCCTTTTTAAGTACTGTAGTCATATCATAGACATACAGGAGAAAGAGGGTTGGCGCCAGGACACAGCCCTGGAGCACACCCCTTTTTACAGGTATCTCCTCTGTCAGTTCACCCCCTTTCCCCCAACGCACTTTTGCATATGTATTCTCATGTAGTCTAATGAGCTGTAATACAATATTGCTTGAGACCCCCATATTCAGAAGACTAGTCCAAAGACAGTCCCTTGGAATAGAATCAAAAGCAGCCTTCAATCAATGAAGGCCACTTACAAGTTCCCTCGGCCCAGCCTTGTAAACTTCCAGGCAATAATTCTAATCTCAGTACCTGGTCTATCGTGCTAGTTTTCTTTCTAAAACCTGCTTGGCAGGAGGAGAGCATATTGTTATCCATAATCCAATCGTTCAGCCTATCTAGAATATGTTAAGCGTAAACTTTTTGTAAAATATCTGAAAGACTGATTGGTCTATAATTTGCGGGTTCTTTCTTGGAGCCTTTCTTGTAGATTGGAACAATCTCTGCTCCTTTCCATGAAGCAGGTACAGGCTGGCCGTTGGCTATGCTGTTACAGTGAAGATTTATATAAGGGGCCCATACATCTGGCTCATGTTTAAATATGTCCCCCAGGATCTTATCGAGGCCTGGTGCCTTGGATGGTTTTATTGCATCAATTGCCCTTCTGGTTTCTGACAAGGAAAACTGGAGAGCAGGTACATGGCTCAGAGACAAAAATCCTATAACAGTAGCTACAGAATCTTCATTAGCAGTAACAGGAGGTGCATAAAGACAGGCAAAATGAGTATACCAAGTCGTAGGGTCCAAATGATAATCTTGCACCGGGTTTTCTGCCATTGAGCTATTTGCTAACATTTTCCAAAACAGGAATTGATCATTCTTCTTGGAAGCTAATAACAATTCAGCCCAACAGTCATCTTCCCATTTCCTACGTGCAGCTTTCTGGACGCTAGTAAAGATAACCCTTGCTTCCCTAATCATGATGTTTTTAGAGTCAAGAGCCTTACACAAATTTTTCTTAGCAAGGGAACAGCCAGAGTCAAACCAAAGATTAGTACAACCATCTTTGGTTTTTGATTTATCACTTCCAAAAGCTGGTTTAGTTAAGTGGGGCCTAATAGTATTTATCAACATCTGATGGGTTTGGGTTATCGTTGGGCCATTTATTGACCCCACTAAATACTGTGTTAAAAAATCAGCATAGATATTATATACAAATGTTAAAAGATCAGTATTGCCCAAAATAACTGGCCATTTCAGAGCCCTCCTATTATTAGCAAGTTGAGGCTGGATTACATCCGGAACCATAACTGGTCCAGATGGAAAAAAATACTTAATAAGACTCCCTGAAAGTACTAGGCATAAGGGAAAGTGATCACTATCTACAATAAATCCCTCAACGTAATCCCAATAACCAATACCTATCGTAATGTAATCAATTCTAGAGGAGGATAACCCTCTCGAAAGTATGTGAGCGCTGGATATCTAGCTGGCTTCTGCCATTGCATGTTCTCAATCCCTTTTCAATACTAAAATTAAACAGCTGTAGAGCAGAGACAGTGGGTCTCATCGTCTCCAATGTATCCAATAGGGGAATGCCCATTACAAGATCTTGTTCCTCAGTGACCAAACTCTCTCCCTGTAGGGGCTCGTAGCAGCAGTTAAAATCGCCGCCAATTAGGACTAGATCTTTTGAAGGGACAGTATAGAGTACCTCCTCTAATCGAGTAATGATTACTGACTCTTTTGATGGGTCTCTCAGTCTGACTTAAACATGTACTTATTTAAGTTGTTAAGTTTTAGTCCCAAAATATCATCAGAGCCAGTAGATAGTATATCTACAGAGACATTTACTTCAATCTTTATCCAGACTAGCAGCCCACCTGAAGGTCTCTCCCTCTAGCCGATTGACGTGCTTCAATACTAAAGGTCCTATAGCCATTTTTAAATAAGGATTCTGTTGCCCACGATTCTTGGAACAAACAAATATCAAACATAGCAATATATGTGTGCCAGTCCGGATCTCGCATTTTTCTTGTGAGTCCTGCTATATTCCAAGATATGATTTTAAGTCTACGATGGGGTAGAGATTGTGAGGGGGCTTGAGGAGTGTTTTGAATTAATGCAACTTCCCTCACTAGATCTATTGTGGGATCAACATCAGATGTAAAAATTACAACATCCCTATGGTCATTTACGACTTGTTGGTTACTTTCATTTAATGGGTTTATTCCTAAGGAGGGAGCTTTTAGCTCATTAGTTTGTTGCAGGTACCGACTAACTTGTGCAGGTGAACGAAGTAATTCATTTGGCTCAGGATGTCTATCTGCAGGTTGAGACAGTCAATCTATTGTCTCTAGGTCACTACATGGTTGTATATTTCCATGTTGGAAATTGTCGGCATATCCCTCAATTCAACACTGTCAAATGTTTGATTTAAAAAGGAGGTGGGATCTTAAACTCATGATAATTAAATTTTCAGGGATTTCCTTGGACCAGAAAGATACTTTTATATCATCTAGGTTCCCTATATCTTGGAGGATCATTTCTACATTTTTTATGTCTCATCTAATAATAGACCGGCATTGCCTTACCTTTCTAAACCAGTGGGTAGCTTTATTGACAAGGGAGTCCTTATCTTCTCTTATGCTAGATGTTTGTCTCAGTACATTAGTTAAAAAATACTGTGCACATTTTGCTTTTCATTCCTTCTACTATAACTACTATGGTGCTTCATAATATTCAACTCTTTTACCCCAAGGTAACTTCTCACATTATCTCCCCTCAACCCGAAAGTTGGTAAATATCGGTTGTCCAAGGACCATGTGACATCTCATTTTTGGTTCTCATTAGGGGGGAACCAAGATAATGGTGTTCTATCAAGAAACTGGCGGGGTTCATGGGAACTTGTGCTCTCTCAACCCACCCTTTTCCAATGATCTTTTATTAGCTTTTTGTGGTAATGGTGATTTTCCTTTGAAAGGGATACCCACAGATTGATCCTTGCTGATTTTATTTGTTAATTTTGATCCCCACTTACTAATAATGGGGGGGGTCAGGTTTTTTCCCCATTAATACATTTACACCAGGGTTACCTATTGAAATAGTATCTGGAATAAGAGGGGGGCATATTGTAAGTGCCTCTATCATTCTCTTTATAACCATGACCTCCTCTTGAACTATATTCAGTTTTTCAAAAAGGACCTTCACCAGTTCATGGGTGTGCACTAAAGCATCCTTAATATGCTCCTCTGTTACAGGCAAATCGCTCATACAGGTTGCTACAGTATCTTTCAAGCAATCCCCCTGAGGTTCTTCATCATTAAGCTCTAACGGCGAAAATCTATTTGAGCACTCAACAGTTATTACCTCATTATCCAATGAGTTATGTCAAACCCTTTCCATACCATCTTTACCTATTACAGCAGGAGAGGGAGTAGTACCTGTACTCTGGCCTGGTTTATGTAAAACAATGCGTGGGGATGTTTGAATTAGGTCTACACCATTTGTTTGGTGCAGTATGACTGTAGGGGATACCAGCTTCGTGGTGACACCCTTATCTTTCCTTTCATAATAAGAGGAGATTTTACCTCTATTGTTTGTCTTGTTCGCACTCCCTACTGATAACATGGATTCAACCTCCTCTATCAATTCATCGACTGCGTCTAAAGTACAATTTTCGCCTGCTGTTTTTGGTGGTTTCTTTAGTTTTACTAGTTTTGCTATCTTTTTCTTTCCTGAAACTAATTCAGCAGCTTTCCTTTTCCCCATTTCCGTTAAGTGGGTTACAAATAGGTACGTTACACCCCCTTTATAAGTTGAGGAACAACAAATAAGTGCTTCACAAAGAAGCTTGAGATATGAGGATATGAATTTAAAAACATCGAACAGAAATAAATGTTACATAAAGAAAGCCAAAAAGTGAATCGATGATGTTCCAGTATTAAAATTGAAAGTCCCCAAAAAGTTTTTCTATTTAAAAGTGAAAATGTGTCCTTCCCAGTGTAATGGCTTCAATGTAATCAGTCTTACCGCTACTTGGATCTATTCTCAGCACTCGGAGGTAAAGCGCCGAAATCAAGAGATGTGGCCCAGCCCAGCCTTTTCTGGGCATTGACGGGCGCGAACGGGCCTGCCCTTGGCCCGCGCGCGTCCCGCGATGCGGGAGGCGCGGTGATGATTTAAGCGCCTCCAGGCGCTTGATGTTGACGCTAGTGGTGCGCGCCTCAATGGGCAGCCTGGGAGTTGTAGTTCCAGGCCTCAGGACAGCCCCCACACGCAGGCAGTGCGGGTCACAGGACACGGCGACAGAGCCCCCTCCACGGTCCGGGATCACAGCGGTCAGCCCCCGATGATAATCCTGGGTTCAGGTAGGACAGCAAAGCAGAGAATGGAGTCCCGCGCTGCGGGAGGCGCGGTGATGATTTAAGTGCCTCCAGGCGCTTGATGTTGACGCTGGTGGTGCGCGCCTCAATGGGCAGCCTGGGAGTTGTAGTTCGAGGCCTCAGGACAGCCCCCACACCCTGGCAGCGCGGCAGCGAGGGGCACAGGACACGGTGACAGAGCCCCCTCCACGGTCCGGGATCACAGCGGTCAGCCCCCGATGATAATCCTGGGGTCAGTTAGGACAGCAAAGCAGAGAATATTATTTGGCTATCAGGTTTCACTTCAGGATGAAGTGCTGACCAATGTAGCCTTGTTAATGTCAGGCTGCATTATTTGTCTTTTCTCCTAAGTGTCTATGCAGGACTGCAGAAGACAACTTAAGAGACTATTTTGAGTGCTCCGGGGTCTCGCACATGGGCGGGACTATTCCCAGATTATGACTATACACAGAGATACCCCTACTACAGAACTGGAGTTACAGGTAAGAAACTACTCTTTCAGGAGCACCTATACGGAAGGAGTGATTCAAACAGACAACACCACAACTATGTTCTACATAAACAAGCAAGGAGGTACTCACTCAGTGATCCTGTCATCACTAGCACGGGACATTTGGAAATGGGCTATTCTGAAACAAATAGACCTACTAACAATATACCTCCCAGGAAAGGACAATGTGGAAGCGGACCGACTGAGCAGACAGTCGTCCGCATCCCACGAATGGGAGATCAACCACCAGGAGTTACAGAAAATATTCAATAAATGGGGGACACCGCAAATAGACGTATTTGCAACACCCCAAAATGCCAACACTTCGCATCGAGACAAACGTGCAGTCAATCCCTAGGGAATGCCCTATGGATAAGTTGGTCAGGGACATTTGCCTACTCTGCTACACAGGGTACTGAACAAGTGCAGAGCCAGCAACATGACACTGATTCTAATCTCACCACAGTGGGCCAAAGACAGACCTGCTTCTCACAAATAATGGAAATGGCGCAGAGCCCAGCTCACAAGTTCCCAAAAAAAAAAGATCTGTTAAGCATACAAAACGGAAAGGTGTT
This sequence comes from Lissotriton helveticus, assembly GCF_964261635.1. NCBI lineage: Eukaryota > Metazoa > Chordata > Amphibia > Caudata > Salamandridae > Lissotriton > Lissotriton helveticus. The sequence continues at coordinate 912,778,703 of NC_136070.1, forward strand.
GCACCCAGAGCCGGAGAGCCTCAACTTGGCTGCATGGCTCCTGAAGACTTAGAGTTTGCACACCTCAAACTGCCAGATAGCACTAGAGCCGTATTACGAGAGGCACGAAGATCTACCACGGGAAAATGGTACGCAGCCAAATGGAAGAGATTCTCGCAATGGTGCGCCAAGGAGAAACTTCAAAACAGGAGAACAAGGGAATCAACAGTATTAAAATACCTAACTCGTCTACTGCAAAGCAAGCGAAGTTACACCTCTCTTAGAGAGCACTTGGCAGCACTAGTAGGGTACACAAGAGGAGAAACAGGGTGAAGTTTATTCACCTCACTAGTGGTAAAAAGGTTTCTGGAAGGAGCAAAAATAATAGCCCCCCCCTAAGAGGTTACCACTGGCAACATGGAACCTCAACGTGGTACTGGCGCAACTAATGAAGGCGCCATTCGAACCCATGCACAAGATCACACTCCATATGCTCACGCTGAAAACTGCATTTCTATTGGCGAGCACTTCACTACGAAGGGTAAGCGAGCTGCAAGCACTCGCATTACCCTACTTACAAATACACAGCAACAGGATTGTAATGAGAATGGACCCACCCTTCTTACCAAAGGTGGTTTCAAGGTTCCACATGAATCAATCTATCCAAATTCCAGGTTTCTTCCAAAAGCCTACAACAAGCGCAGAAAGAGCATTATGCACACTGGACGCCAGAAGGGCAGTAATGCTTTACATAGAACGGACAAAGGAGTGCAGGAAGACAAAACCGCTTTTTGTCTCCTTCGCCACCAGTTTTCTGGGCCGACCAGTAACCAAGAACACTATTGCAAGGTGGATTGCACAAACAATACAATACTGGAAATAGTATTTTTATTCTCTACAAACCCAATTTAAAATACACAAACATTACAAATTGTTAGAAATATAACTTTAATTTACGCACCACCTTCAAATTACTGTAAGTCGTGCACCTCCGAAAAGTCTTGTCACCGCACTCTCTACTCTACATTAACTATACCTCTTGCCTTTTACATGTACTGCTTATACTCTTGTATGCAACATTTCTCAAGCATGTGAAATTATAGCATTTATAGCAACACTTATAACATCTCAAATTATGTCATCAGTCCCAACACGGTGCATGGTAGTGACAAGATATGGTTGGTGCTGATTGGTTATGAAGCTGAAAGGAGTGTATATGGAGGTGCTCTACTTCTAACAATTTAAAGGTGTTGGATAAAATGTAAATGAAAGCTTTAGAATTTCTAAAGCTTGTGTAGTTTAAGTTTGGTTGGTTAAAGGAAAAAAAGGTTTTCTTACTATAATTAATGTAAACATTTTGTTTTTATAGTGAATATATATATGTTCGAGGCATGTGGGCTGCTTAATTCATATCTTGTGCATAGATCGCCGCCTAGTGTTGGGTCTGGATGATTGCACATTGTTGTCCTGGAAGAGTCTTTGAAGTATCACGAGATAGGTGGCTCCTCCCCTGGACTACAGTGCGCATGGGCATCCTCTCCATCCTCAGATTGTTTTTTTCCGCCATTGGGTCCGGATGTACTTTCTTTACTCAAGTTCGGAAACTTTTCTAAAAGGCCAAAAGGCCTTCGGGGTCGTCGGTATTGTTATTTCGATCGGTGCTGAGTTCTTGTTCCAGTTCTTTTCGAGCAGGACGTCGAAGAGAGCCACGTGGCCTTTTCGACACCAGAGGCCCGATCGTCGATGGAACGGAGCCCGTTCAAACGATGCCCCCTTTGTAACTAAATACCCGCACATCGACGTTCACCCGGTGTGCAACAAGTGCTTATCACCAGACCACAATGAGGACAACTGTCTAGCTTGTGCTCGATTCCGGTCAAAGAAGACGCTTAGGCTCCGACGTGCAGCGAGACAAACAATGACGAAGCCAGCACCCGACCCGGTGAATATCTTTGAGGAAGACTACGATGAGGTCGTCGAGACTGAGGATCCAGAACAGCCGTCGGATCCAGGTTCGGAGCACGACTCCAATTATTATGAAGACGAAGAAGAAAACGTCTAACGATGAAAACGTCGACGAGGTAAGGGACGACGTGTCCCCCATCAGAGCCGTCGATGACGACTCGAGCGATGAACCAGGCCCAGCAGTGGGTACTGGGCCCCAAAAAGACACTGAAACACTTCCAAAGGCTCAGGTCGAGGCATCGCCAAAAGGCCTTAGCCAAGACCATAACAAACATTCTATAGCCCCGCGTCTCGGCCCGGCTAAGAATATATCACACGCGCCATCGGTTGCATTACTAAAAGCGAAACCGAAAGCCATCGAGTCGAAAACGAAACCGAAACTGCTGAAAACAGTTCTCGGATCGAAGAGTTCGGACACATCGGCTTCAACCACGAAAACAAGTGTCGACGACCCTGCGGGGTCAAACATAAAGGGCGTCGAGCCGAAAATTGGTGCGCTAAAGTCCATCGCTAAAACCAAGCGCGTCGAACCGACGAGGTCGGCGTTGACGGACAGCGACACAAACAAAGGACTCGAGTCTCGGAAGGTTTTCGAACCGAGGCACCGAGTCGACGGACCACAGCTCGTCAAAGCCCTCGAGCCAAAACCTAAAAGCGCCTCTAAGGAGCAAGTCGGATCGAGGCAAAAGAGCGCGCCTCCGACGCAACAAGCACCAAAGTCTACGCAAGGCCAGAAGCACGGCGACAGGGTGAAGTCGGTCGGTCCTATATCTACGCCAGCCCCGAAGAAGGTCAGTCTGTCAAAAGACGCTATGCCACCGATAAAATTCGGGTTGCCCCCGACAGCACGCCCTAAGGCAATCGAGCCGAAAACAGGGGTCGAAACACCCAAGACGGTGTCACTTGGGAAAATTGGTCATCCTCAGGAAGAGGACGTAATGTACCAGGAGCCCTCCTATGATGATCAGTCGAAGCTGTATATCGACTCCGAAACCGGCAGACTTACTGTTTATCAAAGAAAGATCAGGTCGGAAAATCCTCTGGAATCATATAAAATTCCACTCAAAAAGGGATTCTTCTACATCGCCTGTCTTTTTGAGACTGTAAGGTACCATGACCAGGACACTTCTGCATACTCACCCACACACTCTACTGAGGATATGGGGTATGACTATGATGAACAATATACTTACCCTGCGGACAATGATCAGGATGACCAGACTCAAACCTGGACAGACACTGTTGACCAGGGGGAGTCACAAACTATTCCTGATACTCCTACTTATCCTGTCAAAACTTCACCAACAGAAGATACAGCAGCGTTTAACGCACTAATAGAAAGGGCAGCACAAAATCATGATGTGGACATGCATGCTGACCCAATTGAAGAGGACTTCTTGTTTGACACTTTCTCCACTTCGGGAAAATCAGTTAAAACTTTGTCAATGTTAAAAGGTGTCCTTAAACACGCAGGAGACATTTTCAAGGAAACCACAAGAGCAAGGGTTGTTAACCCCAGAATTGAACGAAAATACAGACCGGCGCCTGTGGACCCTACATACATTAAGGGACAGCTGCCGTTGGACTCTTTGGTGGTATCCAATGCTCCTCCTCCAGACAAGGAGTCTAAAATATTAGAAGCTTCTGTGAAAAGGGTAGCTGCTCAAGAAGCTAATATCTGGAGAATTTCCAACACACAGGCCCTATTAGCCAGATACAATAGGGCGCATTATGACACATTAGAGCAACTGCTACAACATTTGCCTGATGCCTACAAGGAGGGAGCAGAAACACTAATACAAGAAGGGAAACTGATATCCAACGCATCCATTAAATGTGCGCTGGACGCAGCAGACACCGCAGCCAGGGCCATCAACACAAGTGTCATGCTCAGAAGGCATGCTTGGTTGCGCATCTCAGGGTTCAAACCTGAGATTCAAACCACATTATTAAATCAGCCTGTGAACCCTGATTTTTTTTTATTTGGTCCTGATGTGGACACAATCTTAGAGAAAATTAAAAAAGACACAGAGACAGCCAAATCCATGGGTGCCTTGCAGTCACAACAATTCAGAGGAGGCTCCTTTCGTCGCTCCAATAACAGAGGAGCTACAAGAGGCCAGGCATCCCAGCAGACTCAATACAATAAAGGGAGCACGCAAACCACCTATAATAAAACAAGCAGAGGTGGATACCGTGGCAACAGTAGTAAAGGCAGAGGCCGAGGGAATAACAACACCAGATCCTCCGCCAATACTAAACAGTGACGCCTGGTCACTGCCCCCGGACCATGTAACACCGGTCGGGGCAGATTACAACAGTTCCTGACAGTCTGGGAAAGCATTACCACAGACAGGTGGGTGAGACCACTTATTCAGTACGGCTATTGTCTAGAGCTAACATCCACTCCACCCAACATACCCCCAAGACACCGTCCTATGTCCGCAGAGCACATAGACTTCTTGCAGCAAGAAGTTATCAGCATGCTGCAAAAAGGGGCCATAGAACTCGTCCCTATACAGCAACAGGGTACAGGGGTGTACTCACTGTACTTCTTAATCCCCCAAAAAGGACGGCTCCCTCAGGCCCCTAAACCAATACATCTTGTCAGAACACTTTCACATGCTCACTTTACAGCAAGTTCTACCATTACTCAGTCAGGGAGACTTCCTTGCAACACTAGACCTAAATGATGCGTATTTCCACATACCAATACATCCAGCACACAGGAAGTATCTCAGGTTTACCATCCAAAATCAGCACTACCAATTCAAGGTACTGCCTTTCGGGGTGACAACAGCCCCCAGGGTGTTTACCAAGTGCCTAGCGACAGTGGCGGCGCACCTACGGAGAAACCATATTCACGTCTACCCCAATCTGGGCGACTGGCTCATCCAAGCAAAGTCAGCCCAGCAATGTGCCAACCACATGTCCCGCACTATTCACCTCCTACACAGCCTCGGATTCTCATTAAACTACCCAAAGTCTCATCTTCAGCCCGCCCACATACAACAGTACCTGGGAGCAGCGATAGACACTCTGGCGGCAAAGGCGCAGCCAAACTCAGCAAGAATCAACAGCATTCTATTACTGATTCAGAAATTCAGACCCCAACACTCGCTCACAGCAAGGGTGTTTATGCAGTTGATAGGCATGATGGCCTCCTGCATCTTCATAGTCCCTCACGCAAGACTACACATGCGTCCGCTTCAGGAGTGCTTAGCACCGCAGTGGAACCAGGCTCGGGGACAATTGACAGACCTAGTGTTGGTGACCGGTCGCGCATACAACTCTCTGCATTGGTGGAACCCACAAAACCTTTGCAGGGGACGACCGTTCCAGGAGCCTGTACCACAAATAGTGCTGACGACGGACGCATCTCTCCTAGGATGGGGAGCGCATGTCCTCCATTACACAGTGCAGGGACTATGGACAACACAGCAAAAAAAGATGCACATCAACCTGCTGGAACTGATGGCAATCTTTATGGCAATGAAGGCGTTCAAGGTACATTTGTGCAACAAAGTCATGTTAATCCGGACGGACAACATGACTGCCATGTACTACATACAGAAGCAGGGAGGGACACACTCTCCACAGTTGTCCCATCTAGCGCAAAGCATGTGGAAGTGGGCCATTCAAAGACACATCTTCCTCATGGCGGAACACCTCCCAGGCAAGGACAACCAGATGGCGGATCTGCTCAGCAGACACAGCCACCAAATGCACAAGTGGGAGATACATCCCTCAGTGCTGCAACCGTACTTCCAGCAGTGGGGTCACCCAGAAATAGACCTGTTCGCCACAAGGGAAAACGCAAAATGCCAAAGCTTCGCCGCCAGGTTTCCACATCCGCAGTCTCAGGGCAATGCGATATGGATGAACTGGTCAGGCAAGTTTGCGTACGCTTGTCCCCCAGCCCCGCTCATACCACTAGTGGCACGCAAACTGCGATAACACTCAATGACACTCATCCTAGTTGCTCCAACGTGGGCGAGGCAACCATGGTACACCACGTTCCTAGAACTTTCCGTGGTTCCTCATCAAAGGCTGCGACTAACACCCAGTCTTTTAACGCAAGGCCATGGCGACATTCAGCACCCAGATCCGCAACAGTTGAACCTTGCGATCTGGCTCCTGATGTCATAGTTTGGTTACCTGAACTTGCCTCCTGACTGTATGAATATTATCAAAGAGGCAAGAAGACCTACAACCAGAGCATGCTATGCGGCGAAGTGGAAACGATTTGTCATCTATTGTAACAATAATGACATAAATCCGCTAGATGCGTCTACTCAAAACATCATATGTTACCTGTTACATTTACACAGATGCAATCTGGCCTACAGTTCCATACGTATACATTTAGCTGCGGTGGCAGCTTATCTTCAGAACAGGCAGCACCTTTCACTCTTCAGAGTACCTGCTATTAAAGCTTTCCTAGAGGGACTCAAACGAATCATTCCTCCAAGACACCCACCTTCACCTGTCTGGAACCTAAACGACGTTCTAACCAGACTAATGGGACCACCTTTTGAACCTCTACACTTGTGTTAGATACAATTCCTAACGTGGAAAGTGCTTTTCTAGTGGCGATTACATCACTCAGAAGAGTTAGTGATCTGCAAGCCCTAACTATTCAGGAGCCATTCATACAAATTCACGCAAATAGGGTGGTGCTGCGAACAAACCCTAAATTTATGCCAAAGGTGGTATCCCAGTTTCACATCAATTAAGCTATAGAACTGCCAGTATTCTTCCCCAACCCAGATTCCATGGCAGAAAGAGCTCTACATACCCTAGACGTTAAAAGAGCTCTCATGTACTATATAGACAGAACAAAACTTTTCAGAAAGACTAAGCAACTGTTTGTTGCCTTTTCACCACAGCACAAAGGCAACCCCATTTCAAAATCAGGTATAGCCAGATGGATTGTTAAGTGCATACAAATTTGTTATCAAAAAGCTAAACGCACATTAACAGTTCCCCCAAGAGCGCATTCAACACGCAAGTTAGGGGCATCCATGGCTTTCCTAGGAAACATTCCTCTAGAAGACATATGTAAGGCAGCCACATGGACTACCATACATACATTTACCGAATACTACTGCGTAGATGTACACTCCAAACAGCAGGCAGCTGTAGGGCAGGCTGTACTCAAGACTCTTTTTCAGACCGCTGCAGCTGGCACAGGCAACCGCCGCTAGGGGGAGACTGCTATACATTCTATGCACAAGATATGAATTCAGCAGCCCACATGCCTCGAACGGAATATGCTACTTACCAGTATGCATCTGTTCTTGGCATGTAGGGCTGCTGACATTCATATCGCCCTCCCTCTACCCCGGTGCCTGACGCAGCTGTAGCACTCCGACTTAATCTCTAGCATGGACATCACTTACTGTATCATACGCCATCCCTGCCACAATGGCGAAAAACAATCTGAGGATGGAGAGGATGCCCATGCGCACTGTAGTCCAGGCGTGGAGCCACCTATCTCGTGATACTTCGAAGACTCTTCCAGGACAACAATGTGCAATCATCCGGACCCAACACTAGGCGGCGATCTATGCACAAGATATGAATGTTAGCAGCCCTACATGCCAAGAACAGATGCATACTGGTAAGTAGCATATTCCATATATATTATAATATTTCTCCAGCATTGGATCTTTCATAGATTGACATGCTTGAATCATTCCCCTTCGTTGAAGTGGTAGTCGCACAGTACATTAAAAATAGTAAGAACTGACTTTAACATTTGAATTTAATGGAGGAAAAAACATTCACTTTAATATCTCATCCTAGTCATTAGGAATGGTCCGAAGTCCAGCCGATTAGGCAACAGCACCCTTTAGAACCCTCTCCACAGAGGCTCCAGGCTCATAGATTTTCTACTGCATGTTGTATGAAGAGTCTCCCTGACGTCTGCTCAAACCATTTCTCTTTTGAACTACTTGACTAGATTTTGTCTTCAGAACAGCATGTCTTCAAATAAGAGGTCTCTGTTTAGGCACTGGGATACCTGTGGGAAGCTCAGACTACACTCGTATGATCCCCTTAAAGTGTATTTTGTGCCTTCACCCTTACCACCAGCTGAGAATTTGTAAAATCTGTAGAACGTTCTCGCAAAACACTGAGAGATAGAGAGGGAGGGCTTCTTCTGTTGCTACAGAAGTTAAAAACCAAGGACAATCCCTTGTCTGATGATGACCGTGATTTCTTCATCAAAATTACTGCCTCAAAAAAGAGGACAAGTGATGTGGAAATTGTCTCCCCGAAGGCTGTAAAAGTGCAAAAAAGGCAGCATCATTCATCGAAAGCTGATGATTAGCCCTCTGCCTCCAGAAATGAATCTCCCTCTCATAAGTATAATGCTGTGCCATCTACGCCTTCTACGACCTTTAAGGTAAAAGCAACTTCATAGTCTTTACCAGAGACTATTTCATCACCTCAAAAAGAGGTACCATCAACCAACAGGTCGATGACTCCATCAGCAAAAACCTCCGTCGCTACTACGACTACATCGACCTGCTCACATCCTCAGGCTTAACTTACAATGTCCTCGTATCCATTGACTATAGTTTCTGTAAAAGTGAGGTCTTCTACGGCAACATAGTCTGCAACAACGAAAAAGGAGAGGGTTTTGTTGACTGCTCTAGCATCGCCGCTGGCTTGTCAATGGCCCTCAAACACAAGAATCTCTTGTCGATGGTAGCTCCATCGAAAGACACAAGGCCTGTGACCACAGATTTGCATCGACTAACATAGACGTCAAAGAAGTAGTCGACGGAAGAGTTGTCAGCGAAGGCTCCTTGTCCACAGCCTCGTCGACCGTTTGCTTGGCAACGACTATTCCGACATTGGTTACTCCGTCGACGATTCCTTAGTCAACGATCTTGCCTGCGGCACAAGGTAACTGATCTGATTTGATGTCAATGAAAGTACAAGCAGCCAAGGACACTGCTCTTTCATCTGCAGTTTCCTAGCCTAAAAGAAGATCTTCACAGGAAATAATTTCACCTATTCAAAACTCACCTATGAAGGTTTCCCCCAGTCCTCCAGAGGAACCTTTTGATTATGGGGGAGGATGGGGACTCATGAAGAGAGCATGTTTGGTTTGGCACACAGCCCTCCAGACCTCTGGAAAATGTCAAGCGGATGACTTTGAATATTATGACTACTCTCAATACCCCAACCAACAAAATAGACAGAGGGGTCAAACTATTCAGATGCTGGTTTCCCTAGTGTCAAATCTGCAACATATGGTTGAAGATTACTACAGCAGATTTCCACTATCCGAACTGGCTTCCTCAATCCCTCCAGCTCTGATTACCAAGTCGTCCTCTTTGATCGCAGGGTCATCTCCTCTATCTTCACCACCTACAACACTGCATTCAGAGTTGGAGGTACATCACACTTCTGCCTATGAAAGAGAGGAAGGAGAACTGGAAAAAGTTTCACTTCCCAACGAATGGAATGATTACCAGATACAAACACTATCTCCATCAATCCCGCCTCTGTTAAATTCGCCACTCGAAGACATAGGAGGCTTTTATTCTCTAATGGAAAGGGCAGCAAAGAGAATTCAGCTCCCCACGATTACTAAGCAGTCTGTTTCCTATACGAATTTAAGGAATAAGCTAAGAAACAGGTTGGTTCAATCCCCATAGTGGATTTCATATGTGAGTAAGCCTGAAGGTAATGTGACCACCGGCTTCCATCACAGCAGTCTTACCTAAGCTGGAAAAGAAAAGCAAGGCACCTGACCACTCGCCCGGCTGCCTAATCGGGCAGCAAAAACCGGATTCAGTGACTTCCCATGCGGCTCAGTTGTATCAGAAATCCTGCTTTACCCCTGTCTGCCCCTCCTGACATGGTTGGGAGACGTCTTGACACCATTGGCAAGAAGTTCTTCACGATGACCGCAACCACAGTTAGTGCAGCAAACTAGCTTGCAATTTTAGGTAGATATGACTGCCAAATGTGGTTTGACATTTCGCTGGTTATTGATCTGCTGCCTGAGGAGTCAAAGGCAGAAGCAAGGAAGATCATTCAGGAAGAAAGGATCTCAGCGGGGATAATTGATTGTGCTGTAAATGTTTCTATTGACCAGTTTCCGTAATTTGGCTGGGGCTGCAGTACTAAGAGAACCGGGATGGCTGAGAGCTACTTCTTTTCGCCAGGAGGTACAAACTAAGGCCATCGATATAACTTATGATGGCGAACCCCTGTTTGGCCAACAAATTGATGCTCTACAAGCAATAAACAAGGATATGGACACAGCAAGACTTTAGACACCCTACAATTTAAAAGACAGCCTTTTCGTGGAATTCGAGGCTGCAGCTCGTCTTCCTTTCATGGAGGTTACAACCAGTATAAGCAATTTGAGCCGTATCGGGGACAATCCTGATACACCTCAGCAGAACAGCCTCAAAAATCGTACAAACCACCACCACCTGCTTGCTCCTACAGTTGCTAAAGAGGGAAGACGTCCTTCAGAGGCAGAAACCGCTCCAAGAAGCAGTGACAAGCCCCTGGTGTCGGCCACAAATCACACCGCTTCCCTAGAAGTTGGTAGGAAGATTTCCTGTTTCCTCCCCAAGTGGTCTATGATAAAAATGGACAGATGCATCTTAGATATAGTTTACAATGATCACACAGTGGAATTTCAACGGATTCCTCCAAATTGTCCACCTTGGGGCCCTTCACCTTCTCATCTAACAGAACTACTGTCTCAGATAAGCGTCATGTTGCGCAAGGGAGCGATCTAAGTGGTACCAAGTGCACAACGAGGGGCAGGATGTTATTCAAGATTTTTCCTCCTAAGAAAAATCAAGGGAATGGCGCACTATCTTGGACCGGTCACCTCAACAATTTCCTGAAAAAACAAACATTTTGTATGGTGTCTCTTCAGGAGATGCTACTGCTCTTGAATTAAGGAGATCACATGACTACCATGCATCTTCAAACAAATTTTTCAATATTCTGTTATGTTACGCTTCAGAGTGGCCGACACAGACTATCAATTCCGGGTTCTGCCCTTTTGGCCTTCATTTGGCACCTCGAGTGTTCACCAAGCTATTGGCACTAGTGACAGCTCATCTTCAACAAGCAGGGATTCAAATTTTCCCCTACTGGACGATTGCCTTATAAAGACGAACTCCTCTACAATGGCAAGCAGACATATACAGGCATGCCTATCGTTTTCCCAGTCTCTAGTGCTGTCCATCAGCTTTCCAAAGTTAGAACTAATTCTCTCAAAGGTCAGAACGTTTTTAGGAGCAGCTATAGACACCCTGCATGCAAAGGCCTTCGCTTCACAGGTAAGGCAAGAAAAGCTATGCAGGCTGTCCGCTCTGCTCTTCATTAAAAAAAAAAAAATAACAAAGTCCATTTCAGTACGAAGCTACAAATCGCTACTGAGAATGCTTTCCTCCTGCATTTCCCTCATTCCCAACTGCTGCTTGCGCATGAGGCCCCTACAGGAAGAATTAAACAGTCAGTGGTTACAGATCTCGGGGTACTTTGAGGACATTATTCAGATAACACCACAGGTGAAAGATGCGCTTCAATGGTGGGCTCTCGTCCTAAACGTAGCCACAGACCCCTCCTTCTCGACACACTCCGCAATTTGTCATTACGACAGACGCCTACCTTGAAGGCTGGGAAGCACATCTGCAGAGTTTAACAGTCCTCGGCAAATGTGACGGCCAATAACGGTCCCTACATATCAGTCTGTTGGAACTCAAAGCTGTTTTTCTGGCTCTAAAGTATTTTCTTTCAAAAATCTCAGGAGCATCAGTGCTAATTCGGACAGACAATACTACAATTATGCACTAGCTAATTAAACCGGGCAGAACAAGATCAACTGCGCTGTCTATGTAAGCTCAGCAAATATGGAAATGGGCAATTCAACATGGAGAAACTTAACAGCGGAATATTTTCCAGGAGTGGCCAATGTTGTTGCAGATTCCCTGAGCAGGGCAAGCTCTGTCAGCCACAAGTGTTGACTGCACTAACAAACGTAGGACCACCTTTTTCAATTGTGGGACAAACCAAGTTTGGATCTGTTTGAAACCAGTCGGAACCGCAAATGCCAGTACTTCACCAGTTGACTACCCCAACAGGGATAGTGGGGGAATGGATTTTTGATTAAATGCTCAAAGATATATGCCTACGCTTTTCCGCCAATTCCGTTAATTCCTAGGGTACTCTGGAAAAGAACCTGGTCGTATACTGCTCATAGCCCCCCCCCCCCCCAGTTCTGCTTCTCAGAGCTCCTCCTTCTCTCTGAGTGCAAACCCATTCAGTTACGACCAATACCAAATCTGTTGACGATGTATCACGGCCATGTCCATCATCCGGATCCGCCATCTCTTAGATTGTTGGCTTGGCTCCTGAACACTAGGAGTTTGCCGGTTTAACAATCCCTGCTGATTGTCGGGAAGTCCTTGCAAATGCTAGGGCACAGTCCACTGTTAAAACATACAAGCTCAAATGGAAAAGATTCTGTCACTGGTTGGTGTTTGAGCTCCAAGGCGCATCCTATCCAGTCACCACCAGAGCAGTTACTTCCTTTTTGCTTCCAGTTGGCAAAATCTGATCTCTTTTATTCTTCCATAAAAGGCCACCTTGCCACAGTATTCAGTTTTCAACTGCATGATGGTTCTCAATCGCTTTGCTCTTCCAGGATCATAAAAAAAAATCGAAGGGAATTATTTAGGATGTTCCCACCAATCAAGCGGCCACCTCTGCCTTGGCATCTCAACATTGTGCTTGCTCAATTTAAGAACGGACCGCTTAATCCCGTACATAGAGCGGAACTAAAATGTATCACATGGAAAATGTCCCTTCTGCTGGCACTTACATTTGCTAGACGAGTTAGCAAGTTACAAACTTTCACGGTCTCCCTTTCCTTCAATTCACAGGGGAATCTAATACTTAGTTCCAATCCAATTTCCATCTCGCAGGTCCCATCGGATTTTCATCCAAATGAGCCAGTCATCTTGAAGACTTTTTCTCAAATCTGCCAACACCTGCGGAGAGATCATTACACTCATTGAATCTCAAGAAATGAATTAAATTCTATTTGCGGAAGACCGCCAGAATTCGCAAAGTAGACCAATTGTTTGTTGCATTTGGAAATGTCAGGAAAGAATACCGTGTTACTAAACCGACTAGCGCGATGGAAATCAGCAGCCATACAGTTATGCCATCTGCAAGCTGGCAAACCAGTATCTTTTACAGTGGAAGCCCACTCAGCTAGAGCTATTTGGTCTTCAACAGCCCTCTTTGTCGGTGTGCTCATAATACAGATCTGCAGAGCAGCAACCTTGTCCAGCAGGCACACGTTTACACTGCATTACTGTTTGGAAGCCGCAAGCAATACTGATGCAGCTGTACGACAAGCAGTTGCACGTAATCTCTTTCAATAAGATGAGCCTCTTTTACTTCCCACCTTCCTATATGGTTCAATTATACTTGTTTTTTTTTATATTTGGAACAGAATGTTTGAGGCATGTCGGCTGCTGAATTCATATCTTAGCATAGATGTCCACCTAGTGTTTGGTCCGGATGTTTGCACCTTGTTTTCCTGGAAGAGTCTTCGAAGTATAACGAAATAGGTGACTCCTCCCCTGGACTACAGTGCGCATGGGCAACTCCTCCATCGTCCGATTGTTTTTTTTTCCGCCATTGGGTTTGGATGCTTTTCCTCATCTCCAACTTCGGAACCGAAAGTTTTCAACTTTCTAAGGACAAAAGGCCTGCTACCTCGACGGTATTGTTCTCGATAATAATGTCCATCTCGATCCGGTCGTCGACGCGGGCCGTTGGGCCTTTTCGACGCCACGTGGGCCTCCTGCCGATGGAAAGGACCCCGTTTAAAAGATGCCCACAATGTCACTCCAAATTCCCACATACTAATAAACATACAGTATGCAACAAATGCCTATCTCCGGAGCACAACGAGGAAAACTGTCCAGCTTGTGCTCCGTTCCGGTCGAAGAAAACTATCCGGAACCGAAGGGCCGCTAGACAAGAGATGCAGCGGCGGGCACCAGACCCAGAGAACATTTTCGACGACGAACATGAACTCCCAGAAGCGGCGGACTCCGACCTAGAAATAGTCACCGTAGCGGACCAGTCTGACTCCGATGACCAGATCACACCAGGGCAAATCGTGAGTACCAAAGCCCCGACCCCGCTTCCACCTAAAGACAAGGCTCCGGTCGAAGCATCGCCTGAAGGCCTTAGCCGAGAACGACAGACTCCTTCAGAAGCCCCGCCTGCTGGCTCGGCTCCGAAGACCATACCCAAGCCTTCTGATACGCCAGGAACGAGCAACACTCTTCCCAAGAAGGCCGTCGAACCTAAAAGGGTTGTCGAGCAAAGAAGGTCATCGATCCAAAAAAGGGCGTCGAGCCCAAAAAAGGTGGCGTTCTAAAGAAAGCAGATCAGACAAAAAAGCCTGTTGACCCAAAGAAGGCCGTCGAGTCTACAAAGATCCTCGAGCCGAAAGGGGTCGCGGAGCCCAAAAAACACGTCGAAGCTAAAAAGGCTATTGAACCGAAAAAAAACGGTCGATCCGAAAAAGGTCACCGAACCAAAGGTCGCCGAGCCAAAAAAGGCAGCACAGCCAACAAAAGACATCGAACCAAAAAGAGTCGTCAAACCAAAAAAGGTCCCTGACCCGAAAACAGCAGTCGAGCTGAAAAAAGCTCCACAGCCGAAGGCCCTCGAGCCAAAGACTCACCACAAACAAGCGACCAAGCCAAAAACATCGGCGCCTAAGCCACGGACAGTTGGGGAAGAACTTTTCCATCCTGATCCAGTGAGCGCAGGACAACCTAAACTGTATATAGACCCTGAAACAGGACACGTAACAGTTTATAAGAGGAAGAAAAGATCATTGGACACTGACACTTCTTCTCCTGTTCCTCCAAAGAAAAAATACTTTGGAACATCTCCTTCAAGGCCTTTTACTCCTCCTCCTTTCATTCCTGACATGTCTTATGTGCCTTACTCTCCTACACCTTCAGGTTATGATGAGACAGGTAACATGGGGGAAGATCCTCCGGATGCTTTTGTAGAACCCGAAGATCAGGATATCCAAGATAACACATGGAGTGACCATAATGATCCTTATGATACATATGATCCACAACCCATCCCTGACACCTCTAAATATCCTACAAAGCCGTCTCCTACTGACGACACCATTGTTTTTAACCAGCTAGTGGATAGGGCAGCTAAGTATCATGGTGTAGACATGCACACTGACCCAATAGAAGAGGATTTCCTATTTGACACCTTTCCAACATCTGAGGAAAGTGTAGGTACACTTCCTATGTTAAAAGGGGTACTAAAGCAAGCGCCAGACATATTTAAAGACCCAGCCAGAGCGCGTGTCCTCGATCCCAGAAGTGAGAAAAAATATAAATAAGCCCCTACAGACCCTTCTTATATTAAGTCTCAGTTACCATTGGACTCACTAGTTGTATCAAATGCTAGAAAACAAGCTAATTCGCAAACGACAGGAGATGCTCCCCCTCCTGACAAAGAGTCAAAGATATTAGAAGCCTCAGGTAAGAGTGGCCTTCCAGGCAGCAAATACCTGGAGAATTGCCAACACACAAGCTCTCTTAGCACGTTACGATAGAGCACACTATGACCAACTGGAGGGTTTACTACAACACCTGCCAGAACCTTTTAAAGGTAAAGCAAACCACCTAATACAGGAAGGCAAATTTCACTTACGCTTCCATTAAATGCGCCCTTGACGCAGCTGACACAGCCGCCAGGCCGGTCAACACTAGTGTATTACTACGCCAACATGCATGGCTACGCGTTTCCGGCTTTAAGAATGAAGTGCCATCAACCATCCTCAACCAGCCCATTAACCAAGATTTCTTGTTTGGCCCTGCAGTAGATACCATCTTAGAGAAGATTAAAAAAGAGACGGATACCGCTGAGTTTCAACAATCTAGGAGTTCCCTTCGTCGCTCATCCTTTTGAGGCTCAGGTAGAGGCAGCACATCCCAAACTTCCTCCTCATTCAAAAGTAATACCCAAAGCACCTTCAATAAATGTGCCAACAGAGGAGGTTATAGAAGCAATAACAACAAGGGCAGTGGACGGGGTGGTTGTAACACCCGAGCCTCCGCCACCAACAAACAGTGACTCGCTCACACTACCTCCAGACCAGTCGGAGGCAGGTTATCACAATTCCTACCAGTCTGGAACGCTATCACTACAGACAAGTGGGTGAGACAAATTATCCAGTATGGTTACTGCCTGGAACTCACTTCTACACCACCCAACATACCGCCCATACACCGTTCAATGTCCAAAGAACACATTACGTTGTTACAACAAGAGGTGCTCTCCATGCTCCAAAAAGGTGCCATAGAGCCAGTCACATTGCAATATCAAGGGACAGGAGTATACTCGCTATACTTCCTCATTCCCCAAAAAGATGGCTCTCTCAGACCAATACTATACCTCAGACCGTTGAACCAATATATACACTCAGATCATTTCCATATGATCACTCTACAACAAGTACTCCCACTACTCCAGCAAGGCGACTTCCTCGCCACACTAGATCTCAAGGACGCATACTTTCACATTCCTGTACATCCAGCTCACTGGAGATACCTCCGGTTCACAATAGAAGGTCAGCACTATCAATTCAAAGTTCTCCCCTTTGGAGTAACTACGGCACCAAGGGCGTTCACAAAATGCCTAGCAGTAGTCGCAGCACACCTACGGAGGCAACACATTCCTGTGTTCCTCTACCTCAACGATTGGCTCATAAAAGCCAACTCATGCGCACAGTGTGCCAGCCACATTTCTCACATGCTACAGCTACTGCACGATCTAGGATTTTCCATAAACTACCCAAAGTCACATCTACAACCCTCCCACATACAGCAATATCTGGGAGCAACAATCAACACCTCCGTAGCAAGGGCATATCCAAACGAAAACAGGATAGCCAACATACAATCTCTCATTCACAAATTTCAGCCACAACACTCCCTACAAGTTCGAGTGTTCATGCAGCTCATAGGTATGATGCCCTGCTGCATATTCATCATCCCTCACGCTCGACTGCACATGCGCCCCTTACAACAATGCCTAGCACGCCAGTGGAACCAAGCTCATGGACAATTACAAGACCTAGTGTTGGTAGACAGTCGCACTTACTGCTCTGCAGTGGTGGAACCCGCAAAACCTTTCCAAGGGGCGACTGTTCCAAGAGCCAGTTCCACAGGTAGTATTAACAGCGGAAGCATCACTGACAGGTTGGGGAGCCCATCTCCTTCAATATACAGTCCAAGGTCTCTGGACAATCAAACAGAAGACACTACATATAAACTACTTAGAGTTACTAGCAGTATCCCTAGCAATGAGGGCTTTTCAGAAATACTTGACCAACAAGGCTGTGTTAATCCGGACGGACAACATGACAGTCATGTACTACATCCAAAAACAGGGAGGGACACGCTCTCTACAACTGTCCCACCTAGCACAGAGCATATGGAAGTGGGCAATTCCTTAAAACATTTATCGCCTGGCAGAACACCTCCCAGGAATAGACAACCAGACAGCAGACCTACTGAGCCAACACTATCAGCAAATACACGGAATGGGAGATTCATCCTCAAGTTCTCCACCCATTCTTCCAAAAGTGGGGACAACCAGACATAGATCTGTTTGCCACAAAAGAACTCAAAATGCCAGTCCTTTGCTGCTAGGTTCCCACACCCGTTGTCACAGGGCAATGCGATATGGATGAACTGGTCAGGCAGATTTGCTTCCGCTTTTCCACCAACCCCACTGATTCCATTAGTGGCACGCAAACTAAGGCAACAGTCACTCACAATGATCCTGGTTGCTCCCACATGGACAAGACAGCCATGGTACACAACGCTCCTAGAACTCCCAGTAGTTCCTCACCAAAGACTGTGCTTGTCGCCACAACTTCTAACACAGAACAATGAAGAACTCAGGCACCCAGATCCCAATCAGATGAACCTAGCGATATGGCTTCTGAGATCTTAGAGTTCGGATATCTTGACTTGCCTCCATACTGCATGAACATTATCAAAGAAGCAAGGCGTCCCACTACTAGAGCTTGCTACGCAGATAAATGGAAAAGATTTGTAATATTTTGTAATAATAACCAAATCAATCCATTGGATGCCTCCATCCAGAATTTAATCTATTATCTGCTTCTTCTTCATAGATGTAATCTAGCATACTCATCCATAAGAATACACCTTGCTGCTATAGCAGCATATCTTCAAAACAGACAACATGTCTTACCTGTTCAAAATACCACCTATCAAAGCTTTTATGGAAGGACTTAAAAGAATTATCCCTCCAAAGCATCAACCGTCTCCAGTCTGGAACTTAAATATAGTACTTACCAGACTCATGGGACCCCCCTTTGAACCACTTCATTCATGCGAACTACAATTCTTAACATGGAAATTGGCATTTTTAATTGCTATTACCTCCCTCAGGAGAGTAAGTGAACTACAAGCACAAATCATTCAAGAACCTTTCATGCAAATACACCACAATAAAGTAGTGCTTCGTACAAACCCTAAATTCATGCCAAAAGTCATATCTACTTTCCACATCAATCAGTCCATAGAATTGCCAGTGTTCTTTCAGAACCCGCAATGCGTGGCTGAACGCGCTTTACACACCCTAGATGTTAAAAGAGCCCTGCTATATTACGTTGATGGAACAAAATCGTTCAGAAAGACAAAGCAACTATTTGTTGCTTTTTCACCACAACCTAAAGGTAATCCCATTTCCAAGGCAGGAATAGCCAGATGGATTGTTAAATGCATTCAAATATGCTATCAAAAGGCAAAGCGCACTTTAACAATTCCCCCAAGAGCACACTCAACGCGCAAAATAGGGGGCATCCATGGCTTTCCTAGGAAATATCCCCTTAGACATATGTAGGGCAGCTACATGGTCTACCATACACACTTTCACTAAACACTATTGTGTTGACATACAAGCTAAGCAACACGCTGCTGTAGGCCAGTCTGTCCTTAAAACTCTTTTTCAAACAACTGCAGCTGATTCTTGTGACCACCGCTAAAGGAGAAACTGCTATACAGTCTATGCTAAGATATGAATTCAGCAGCCCACATGCCTCGAACTGCAAATGCTACTTACCAGTGTGCATCTGTTCTTGGCATGTAGGTCTGCTGATATTCATATCGCCCACCCTCCACCCTGGTGCCTGTCACAGCTGCATAGTTCTACTTCTTACATACATTTACATGGTCATCTCTTACTTTTCTATACTCTATCTTTGCCACAATGGCGAAAAACAATCTGACGATGGAGGAGATGCCCATGCGCACTGTAGTCCAGGGGAGGAGTCGCCTATCTCGTGATACTTCGAAGACTCTTCCAGGACAACAAGGTGCAAACATCCGGACCCAACACTAGGCGGCGATCTATGCTAAGATATGGATGTCAGCAGACCTACATGCCAAGAACAGATGCATACTGGTAAGTAGCATTTGCATAACATTTTGTGAAATAATATACATGTATTTGCATTGATGTTGGTATGAGGCTAAATATATAGTGATATATGTATATCATACATGGGTTAAGTATGTTTTTTAGCTCGTATATGAATGTATTCCTAAAGTGAAACTGCTATCTATTCTGATTCAAGCATGTGAATCTTTGAAAGAGTCGGTGCCGGAGAAGAAAATAAGTTACTTACCTGTAACTGTGGTTCTCCAGTATTGGTATCTTTAATAGATTCACGTGCAACCCACCCTCCTCCCTATAGAGGCTCCCCTAGCTAACTAAATACGCTTTAGATTTCACTTGTGCTAGACAATCAGAGCCTGGAGCCTCTGTGGAGAGGGTTCTAGAGGATGCTGTCGCCTGATTGGCTGGACTTTGGATCATTCCTAATGACCAGGATGAGATATTAGTAAATTTTCTTTCTCCATTAACTTCATTGTTAGTCATTAATTACTGCTTTTAATGTACAGTGGGTTTCTCCCTTCGACAACGGGGATTGATTCAAGCATGTTAATTTATGAAAGATTCCAATACTGGAGAACCACAGTTACAGGTAAGTAACTTTTTTTTCATATCAATGAAAAAACAAAGGTTAAAGTGACGTTCTAGTTGGGTGAATGTCGGTGCCAAAATACATTTTGAACTAAAAAACACACAAATTCACAAGTTACAGTTAGAGCTAACTTAACTTGCACTCCCACCATGCACTGCTTATCATATTACATCACACATGACCTGTTCTATGACATCAATGATTAAATCATCCAAGCTACTTTTGTACACATTACTCCATAAAGGAGTATGACATTGGAGGTATGAAAGGAAGTACAAAATTCCTCCCAATAATATGAAGCATAATTAATGCCATATCACATACAAACTCTCAGGCGAAGCATGTTCCTGCTATGTGCAGCATTGACACTACACACTACACAATACACTTCAAGGGTAACAAAGCTCATGGTGACGAGCAACAACATTTACATGTGTAACCCCAATCTATATACAACTGTTTAGAGAAAAACAACTTCCTCCGGATATTCAAGTCTTGTTACTTAACTAATACCCTACCAGGGACAGCCTTTAGCGTTTATCAAACCCTTCAAAGTTAGCAAACCTCTCAAGCGAAAAAACAGACTTGAGTAGAAAAGTGGGAACGATGAACAGTGTGTGCACTATGCAGACAGTTTACCCTGTACCACAGTGTTAACAGGCAACAAAACTAGCATGAGGAATATACCACAGATTATTAAACCGTATCTACTAAGAACAGTGTTAACTCTATGCAAATCCTCTTCAAAGAGAGACTGCTCACTGTAATCACCTAACTTGAGGGTGCTAAATGTCCTACTACCCACACCCTTTATACTCTGCTGAAAGCGTTATGGATTAGCAAGACTATGTAAAGGTGTAAGTACCTGGTGCAACCAGTTGTCTCTCCTATATAGAAATGATCATGCTGAGATGATTCTCTTTAAATACTCAAGGGTGTTTACAATGCTTAGTATTTTCTACATACAATCAGTGCACTGTTACAAAAAGAAATTCAAAAGCAAAAAACTTGTGTGCGAGTCATCGTCATCTACACACAAGGTTAGTCCTGTACACAGACATTCATAACGTGCTCAATACCTTCTCAGCCCTATGACCCATTTGGAGCATAAACCTTTTGTAAGCACTTGCACCTGTTGGCAGCAAAGCGGTTGTACAAAACTAGGTAGAGACCTTTGATGATACCTGCCTGCCCTATGCAAAGTATAAAACAAACTAACACACATTGGATGATGACTTTGCCTTGATAAACTTTTTCTGTAGACCCAAAAAACGTGTTGAACATATTAGTCATCAACTGTCATCTGTACACAATTACTCCTGAATAAAAAAAATTGAATATGTTCAATATATCTACACACATGACGCATTGAAGCATGTGTTTTCTAAACGCATCGATTAGCTGGACACATGCTGTAAATAATTACGTAGAGCAGTATTATGGTACCTACCTCCTACTATGTAAACTATGACACAAACTAACTCATTGGATGATTTCATCAATGATGTTATAGAACATGTCTTGACTGATGTGAATATTTGTCCTACTTAATAAGATATATAGCACCCTGCCTTATGACACGATAGGCTTGCTGTGGGGGAGACGTATATATATTAAAAAGGAAGATTTAGGCTTTGCCATTAGTTTAAATGGCAAAGTTGAGTTAGCAGTGTTAAAGCTGTTGTGCCAGTCTGCAGTGGCAGACTACGAGCTGTTTGCATGTTGTCTGATGAGGGTGGCACTATAAGGCCTGCAGCCCAGTGGGACACTTTGACTTGCAGGCTCTCGTGACCCTAGATAACATATACTGGGGACTTATAAGTAAGTGATGTTATACGAATTGGGTATAAGCCAATTAAACGCATACTTCTAAAGGTCCTTACACTGACTTGGAGGTCTGATTAGCCTTTCTCGGTGCACTGTGTCGAAAAACCAGTAGTATCAGTCCAAAACGTTGGGGGTGATCCTGCAAAAATCGGAATTTCCTTGTATATCGCTTCTGGCAACTCTATCACTTTCCACAGTTTCAGTCTTCAAAATATATAATAAGTCACAGGGAATGACAGTAACGGACAGCAACACAGGGTGATCTCATGCTATTCAAGAAGGGGTTTGAATGGGCGATGGGGCTGATTAAATAATTTAGCAGTATTTCTCACACATTAAATAAAAGATCTCTTAACCTAATTTACCACAGATTCTAGATATTCTATGCAAGGCTTTGTATAGACTGGGCATACTAGGAATCTTCCAGCTTAGTATAGCAAGCATTTACAAAGCTATTAGGTCTCGCTTTACAAGAGCTATTGACCTAGGTGTACAACATGACAAAAACACATTACTAGGAGTGCGGTATCGTTGAGGGGTGCAGATTCGGGCGAGTTGGGTTGCGGTGAGGTGGATTGTAGTGGGTTGTATTGGATTTGGGTGCACTGCACAATTGTGTTAATGCATCATTTAAGAAATTACACATAAGAAATAAGCCATTTTGCTTTCCAATAAGATATTCCTCATCTTTTGACAAGTGTCCATAAGTAAAAACAATAGGAGACGTGGGTGCAAAGTAAGAGAAGAAGACTTGGCAAAATAAGTTAACTACAGAAAATAAATCTTAGCAATTTTGTTAGTTCACCTGGACACGTTTTTACCAGCGATATGCCTTCTGTTTTCAAGGCTCTGTCTATTTAAAAACAAAGTGCGTTTGGAGCAGCGGACAGACACTGATTAAGTTGAACCGATCAGTGCTTGGTCCCTGCTCCACAGAAAGGAATGGTAATGATGTTAGGCTGGCCTTGACAAATTAAGAGGCTGTAAAATAGTGACATACAAGCAAACAAATAGTAAGCAACTTGCGGGATCTAAGTCCTTTTTGTTAACTACAGTGTCTCGCAAACGAGACTCATGCGCTAGTGCATGCTCTTGCAAGCGTAACTCTCAATTACTTTACTACCTCAGTTGTTTTATAAATCTCAAACTCTGCCAGAGAAATTTCCCAAAAAGACAAATTCAAATACTTCAACTATAAACGTTTATTTGGAATAAGGCACAACTGCATACAACTACACTTATGAAATCTGAAAATGAGGGGGTCTTAGATTTTCCAACATAGGTCGTTATTTGTTACCAGCACATCTCTGCCCGGCCCTGGATTGGCATGTTAGACCACAAGCCCCACCTCCTTTAAATAGTGGACCAGGCTTATTCACCTACTCCGCTTCAATACAAAATTTGGTTACCATACACTAATCTACCATAGTCTGGTATTCTAACAGCCACAAGGGTTCCTTTAGATCGGTCTGTCGCTTGATGGAACGATGCAGTAACATTTCCATCTCCTATGACACCAATAGTTCTTAACTTTTACTTCAAGCCAGGTATGGCTGATAAAGACTTCAGAAAATGGAATAATTACAATCCATGGTGAAGGGGAAAATTGTTCAAGCAGGAGAACTACTCGGTAAGGAACAATGTAGACAAACAGCAGCTTACACTTGGAGCTTAATTTGGGTCACATGGGCTGGGAACTAGAGCGGTCCAAAAGATGGAGAGAATGATGAACCTGGTGGAACACATTTCTTTATAATAACCAAAGAAGGGGACGTTCAGGTTTATATAATTGAGTCCATGACTCACTACCAATAAGGAAACACATAGCATAAGAGGTCAACGTAGTGAAATCTCAAGGGTATGACTACATATGGCTCCGCTGCGACTCGTCAATTTCTACACAGTGTAAAAAAAATGTATCCAAAATTCCGAACAGGCGGTGCTTCACGCCAGTGAGACTGACAGCTATGTTTGGCAGATGGGACCCGTGTTGACTGTTCTCTGGCGAGGTGGGATCGATGATCCATACATGGTGGTCATGCGCTCAGATCAAATACAAGTTTGTTGGAAAGAAGTATTAGCCAGAATTAAAGATAACTGGAGTTGAGTTGGTGCTCGATCCTACCACAATACTGTTTAGAGCCCTGGATGCGGAACATAATTACCCAATGACTGGCGCGGTTCGTCCATTGGGGCGTGGGGGCGTAGCCCCCCCTGCCCGACGCCGCCCGCAGCTCCCTCATGACAATTATGTCAATGAATCAACATGACGTCAGACCGCCGGGCGGGCGTCATGTTGATTCATTGACATGATTGTACAGGCGGCAACACAAGTACGCATGCGTGGGGACGGAGGGTGAATTTTTGCCCACGCATGCGCACTTGTGTTTTGGCGGCGTTGCGCATGCCCATCAGGAGCCCTAATGGGCGTGCTGCGGGCGAGAGGGTACCTGTGCCCCTGGCGCCAGGATTGGCCAGGGGCGCTGTGAGCCTGTGACGTGTGGGGAGCAGAGCCCAGAGGTGGCGCGGACCGGGACCGGCAGCAAGGTAAGAGTGTGTGTTTTTCGGTGTTCCAGTAAACTAGCTTGCACAAATGACTTGAGATAGTTCAGTGTGTTAAAGCATCTGCTGCAGAAATGTGTGCGTCCATTCCAGGTCACCGGTTTATTTCACGGCATGGGGTTTTGGAAATGTAAAAATTCTCAGAATTTCTATTTTGATAGTTGCAACAACAGCCTTCAACAGATTTCATTTATAAACATTTTCATTTCCAGAAAATGAGTTAACAACTTTGTCACCACAAATATAATGTACTCTTTGAACTAAGGTTATAAAATTTCAAAATGTTAACAAACGGTAGAGGCGGAATAGCATGATATATGCATTTATTATTGCATGCATGTTGGTGTATGTTTGTATGTGAATTTGTATAGTACATACCTAGGGCTTACAGGATTGCAAATACATGGGCGGTAAAGGTTTCCAGCATAAAAAGGTAGGGGTGATGTAATATGTAAACTGGCACATTCTTCAACATCGATCCTAAAGGCTTGTTAGAGTCCATAATTTATTTTTATATGGTCCTAAAAATACATAAATGATGGATGGATGCAGGGTGGGTGCATTAATGATTGTTCGGTGGATGGGTGGGTGGATGGGTGCATGGATGGATGCATGCATGATGGATGGATGGATGGATGCATGAATGATGGATGGGTGGGTGGATGGATGGATGGATGGATGGATGCATGAATGATGTATGGATGGATGGATGCATGCATGGATGCATGCATGATGGGTGGATGCATGATGGATGGATGGATGGATGGATTGGTGGGTGAATGAATGATATATGGATGCAGGATGGGTGGGTGGGTGGATGGATGGGTGGATGTATGAATGATGGATGCATGCATGATGGGTGGATGCATGCTGGGTGGATGCATGAATGAATGATGTATGGATGCAGGGTGGGTGGGTGGATAGATGGGTGGATGCATGCATGAATGATGTATGGATGGATGCAAGGTGGTTCGGGCTCGCTCGATTGCTGCGGTGCAATATGCAAATTAGTTTACGCCTCACCACTTTCAAATGTCACCAGCCGCCCCTGCCCAATGACAACATTTGGCAAATTGGCTTAATTCATTATTTGGCAGTCAGAAGCTGCCGCCCGTGGGTCAATGCTGGGTTTAAATTGGGAATATTGCTATGCCATGTAGAAGCTTCCTGTACGGGTACCTTAAAGACCGAACACATTTGGAAGAACATGGAAGCCGTTTAAGACTCACACTAAACGGGAGAAAGCCCTTGTAAAGGGCCTACATTTCATGCTGAAAAAGTGGCACATCTCTCCCTCCTCTTTGATGCATCTGCGGCAGAATAGCACAATACAAAGGAGGAAGAGGAGAGATGAGGTTAAAGCTTTCTTTATGTAAAACGTGAATAGATGTTCCTTTAACATAAGCTTCGTAAGTGAAGATGCAAGTTGGTAAGTTTATTTGTATTGTGCATCAAATTAAAAGTATGTACTGTAAAACCAAATTTGTTTAAAAACAAAAAATACCTGTCTCTAGCATTCTAAATTGAGAACCGAAGGTTTGTGTTATATTATCACCAAAGGTGAGACTTTAAGCATGTGAGGTCACACCCGCAACAACTAGGATTTTGTGAAATGGCAATCCAGAATCTAGGTGGACACTGCTCATGATGCCTTTATTTCTTGCTCCACAGTTCAGTCCGTCTTCGCTTCCTTCACCTTGGCCGAGCACTTCATGACGGGGACGGCTGAAATGTCCTGCGGGGCACTGCACTCTCCCGAAGCATCTTGCAGCATGTCGCCGTGAAAGAGGCTACACACGTTTTGAACTTTGCTTGCAATGGAACTCGCCACCCTTCTAACAATCGTTCCACAACACCATTACTCAACCCAATCGGAAAATGTCAACTCATTTGTTTCAAAATAGGTTTTAATTGCTTCTGTATGACATGAACAGTATGAGGCTCCCACCCTGTTGCATTGTGGTACTGTTAGTTGAAAACAACTGCCCTGGTGGTTCTTTTTCGCATGTTTAAGACGCCTAGCTATTCAGGAGCTGAGCTATTATATATATTTTTTTGCAGGTTTTTAGAATCTGTTGGATAAGCCATTCACGATAACAACTGTTGAAATGTTGCATTCAACTTTTTGGATATTTTTAACAGGTTATACATTTGTTAACAGATTGTTGCAGATGACTGCTGTTGCCACTTTGCGCCAGATTGCACACACGCGTAAAAGTCTCCATCTGTTTCTACAGACTGATTAGTTTCCTATAAGAGTAGTATGTTTTTCCTTTTTAGGAACTAAGTTCTCTGTGCCGCTTGGATGAACAGCACTGCAGGATATTTTCTGTTTTGCGGGCTGGTAGATTGTGTGTGTAAATGGAGTGCACTACAACAATACTGTGTCAATTGTTCGTGTTTTATTTTCTGTACGCTCCAAGAATTCGGTTGAACGTTTGTATGTGGCGGAAATAAAAACCATGATGACTTAATTTCGCTGGGCTGCGTCTCAATCTTTGAAGTACAGTATCTACCTTATTGAATTCCGTTGTGTCTCCTCAAGTCTGAAGACTTGTTTGGAACTGGCATTAAAGGAAGGTGTTACAATCAAATGTTATGCCAAATTTTGTGCCTAGCTGCCTTGAGTATGGTATTTTTGATAACAACCCGTCACTAACCGCTACACCAGAGCACCGGTGTGGTTAAAACAAGTCTAGAGTGAGAAAAAGGGAGTTCAGATTGTCTCCCTATTTGGGTTGATATGAATTAGGCCGCACTCTTTCCTTAGTTCAGACTTTTGCACAGTCCATGGTAATTGGCAAGTAGATGAAAGTATATTTTGCACAGCACACAGGTTAATTTGAAAGCCTCCTCCAATAAACAGCCCAATTGGTATCTGATCCCAGCCTTTCTTCCTGGTGCTGCGTCTCTTCTCTGCTTGAAGAGGAATGGGCTTATGCATTGACTCCACTCACATTTCTTTGGCTGGGTTGTGCTTTTGCAAAACGAATTTATTGGACTCCTGCTGCAGGTCAGTTTTGACGAGGGGGGAGTGTGGTCCGTTTTCTAATTCAGCCCAACTCGTGTTTTGCGTTCGAATCAAAGCTATAATTGTACCAATCACCATGTATCGGCCACAGACTTCCCCAATAGAAATGTTACCAAGAGTGACTGCAGTGCAAGTTTTACCCCGAGCTGAATTGGCTTTTTATTGATCAACATTCATCAGGCAAAGGATTGATGAAATGAAGTGTATTTTGTTATTGATTAGTTTAGGTACTGAGTAAATCATTGTCCAATCACTCCTCTTTGCACTCACTTATCCAGCCACTGATTCATTCTTGCATTGGCCCTCTGACATAACCACAATAAACACAAACTGCACAGCATATGCACAAAAAATTAAAAGAATACAAGTAGAAAAAAGATAACTTGCTATTTTCAACACACAGCGACTGTGCTAAACATTGCAGTGGATTTCGGTCTTGTAGTGGTATAGTACATAATGTGATTTTATAGTTCCAGCATGGCTTCCACATTTAGAACCACCGTGTTGGACATCTTGGAACGGTAAAAACAATGAAACTGTACATACAACAGCTTTCTGTAATGATTGCCTGGTTTAGTGCAAGTGTCAATGTAGCAAGCGGCACACTGCAGATGAAATGGGCTACAAGCAAGTGGACCATTAGCATTGCCTGGGGCTGTAGCATCCTGTTAAGAAAAAGTAATATAAAAAGAAGAGGGGAAAAATAAGAAAAATGGAAACTAATGGACTGTCAACCCGGCCCTGGCACTGAAACGCACTAATTTTCGTGTGGATGTGCACATGGGATCAGAAAATAACATTCAGAGAGCAAGAGCCAGTCACTGATGAGGTCTGAACGCTTCCATTCAGGAGACCATTTTGCATGGGGCAATAGGAGTGTTAATGACACCAAATAGACTGACAGAGGGCTGACCCAAAGGCCTTTTATTTATTGTGAGAAGTTGGCCTGATAGGTGATGTTTCCAATTCTGGAACCACCTGTTATCAGACCAAACAATCCCTTATGGTGTCTGGTTGTAAGTCAACCTTATTAGACAAGCTATCCTAGGGGTAGCATGGACTAAGCAGCCTAAAGGCTTAACTTAAGAGGTCGTGTTAAGCGAGCTGTTTTACCACATACAATCCTGTAATATCAAATGAAAGGACACCACACAAGTATATATTATAAGAATATATGTATTTATTACTAAAAATAATCCCGAGTATTCTTTATGAATAAAGGGGCACAAGCGTTAAATCAAAAGCACAGTTTAAACATACAAAGTTGCACAAATATGGATGAGGGCGAGGGGCCACTCAGACCATATACTAAACAAGTGGTATAAGAGATACCAATCGAACAGTGGTTAGGCCTAGGGCCTAGGGAATCGCTGGGAGCAGTCGGGACAAGCAATGCTGAAGTCGGAAAAGCCCGCGGGATTCGGGTGCAGTGCAGAAAGTGCACGCATGCATCAATGTTAACCAATGGTGCGTAAAAGTTACAAAGTTAAAGTTTAAGGACACTTCCGCTGAACCTAGAGGAACAAAACTTAAGACACAGACCCTAGAGGTGTGTACCAGTGTGGGAACACCGGCGTTGCAATGTTACCTCACCCACAGGAAGCGGGTGCACAGGGTCGAAGTTGAGTCGGGTTTCGTCACGCAGGCTCTTGGTGCTTGGAGCTGAAAGGGCTGCAGGCGGGGTGAAAGAGAAGTGTCCGGTGGAGTCCAAGGGTGGACTCAAGTCGAAAAGTACCTGAAAGCAGAGGGGACAGAGTCTGGGTCACTCAGCAGTGACCAGGGTGGAACCAGGACGGAACCAGGACGGAACCAGGCAATGTTGGGCGCAATCAGGTGGTTGTCGAGGAGCTTCTCTCCGCTGTCACGTGGGCTCTGGGGCATCTACGAAGTCCAGGAGCAGGTCACAATCTGTCCCACGCAGGCTCTCGCCGTCGGCGCTGTCGGCTTCAAGATTGGAGCAAACAACACTTGGCAAAAGCAATCCATGCGGAACCTTGAGATT
This sequence comes from Lissotriton helveticus, assembly GCF_964261635.1. Lineage (NCBI taxonomy): Eukaryota > Metazoa > Chordata > Amphibia > Caudata > Salamandridae > Lissotriton > Lissotriton helveticus. Next base: position 912,808,202 of record NC_136070.1, read on the forward strand.
GCTTCTCACTCGAACCAGGAGGGTCAGAGTGGGGGCTCCTTTTCAGGGGAGCTGGTGCAAATCTGGAGCAACCAGAATCGCAAGTCGAATTTCAAGTTTCGTCGGCACAGGGGCCACAAGCCGGCTGGCAAGTGACCGGGCCAACGCGTTGAGCCAAAAGAAGCAGAAGGGCCCCACGCATCACTAGTCGAGTGTGGAGGGCTGAACTTCGGTGCAAGAGTTGCTCAGGGTTGGGGCTTCTCAAACCCCGGTGTACAGCTTCGAGGGTCACTCGTGGGCTGCACGGTCAGCGTCTTGTGGTCTTTTCAAGATGGCGTGCCCCACGCTTCCGGTCGCCTCCACGGGTCTCAGCTCTGCAGGGACTGTGGATCGGGCTGTTAGAAGGCAGGCAAGCTTGATCTCGTCGATCTCGGTCGCTCGAGTTCCGGCGGGAACTGCAACAAAGCAGACGTCGAGGGCTGGATGGTGCCTGTTTGCACAGGGTGGTCACTCCTTGACCACAAGGGAGATTCTTCAGTCTTCTACGTTGAGTAGGATGTCGAAGGGTCCAGAGTTTCGTTTCTTATGTTTCATCAGGATAATCTGAAGTGCATTGGCACTGCTCCCAGTCTTATACTAATTTTGGGGGCTGGATTACCTGCTAGGTCCCCTCCTATGGGTGGGACCCAGGAAGTGGGTGGATACACCCCCTTCCTTTGATCCAGGCCGCCCTGGCACGAGGGCTGGAGTGCCCCAGAACCGGTTTGGCCGGATTATGCAAGGGGCAGCCTTGTGCTCCCCATGCAGAGTCTGGTTTCTTTCAAACCTCCCTGCTACAATCCACTATCTCCTGTCTGGGGGGGTGTAACACCTCCCTGCGACAGGAAACCCTTTGCCCAGGCCCCTTTGGCTGAGTTTCGGTCAGCTTCAGGGGGTCAGATTCGTGTCTGTGGCAGAGGCATCCATTTTGTGGATCCAAGGTCCTTTTAGAAATTAACCGCATTTAAGTAAAGTAACATGTCTTACCCCTCTAGAGGGGTGGAATGCTATCCCCGTCGCCAGAACTGGCGAGGGGATAGTATTCCAAATCGTATGACACCTTACACGACATGTTTTGATAAAGCCAAACCAAAGTTGCTATATAACCGCGAGGATTATAATGCACTTAAGAGTATAAGGTATGGCATTATCCTGAAACAGCTTAGGGAGTTGTTCCCGACAGCTGCAGACAGGCTCAGCTCATGCTAGAGCTCCATCTCACATTAAACCACGCACTCTGCCTCCAGGATTGATGAGGCCTTCCATAGGAGTGGCTCACAGGTTTATATGTGTCCAGATATAGGTTTAGATATAGGTATACTATATCTAAGCAAGGTGTGATTACACCACCTTACCCCAGCTGAGTGATCAGCCAGGTGTGTCAATTTAAGAACCAGCCAGGGGTGGCAAAAGATATGCTGCAGCCCCTGGTAGGCCTTGGTGGCTCCTATGCCCTGGGCACCTATAGTGCATTATACAGGGGCTGACAAGGAGTCCATTTCCAATTGTGGTATGTACCTAGGGTACATGGAATCCATTTTACAGAGAGAGCAGATGGCCTGGGGCCCTGATTAGCAGGGAACCAGGTCAACTAAGTCAAAAACCAGCTAAACACAAGGCAAAAGAATCTGGGGTAACCATAGTCAGGTAGCCACTTTCCTACATTTATGTATTAATTTATCTTCACTGACCGAATCATGATTAAAGTGACATTATCGTTGGGTATGATAGTAAGGTAATACGTTGGGTTAAAACCTCAAATTCACTTAATAAAAAGTTTAAAGTGGAGTTATATTTAGGGGAAAATGTCAGTTTAAACATAACATTTTAAACAAAACTGTTTTACAGCTATAGTTATCAGAGCACATTATAACTTGTGCCCCCACCATGCACTGCTTATGACCTCACATTACATCATTCATGGCCTGTTCAATGACATCACTGACCTCTCAAATGGCATCCTTGATGACAGTAAATTAATAGTTTGTTATACACTTATCAGAGTGGTAGGTAAACATCAAGGTATATTTACACCTAATTTTCTATTGTCTTTACTGTGAATTAGTATGAGCTTTTCCAATATGCTTGCCCTCCTAATGGGTCTTGGGTGTTTTGAGGGAGTGACCTCTTCATGAAGTTATGTACAGGACTAACTCTGTGTAGGTGACATTTAGTGACTTGTGTCTAATATATTGCCTGCAAGAAGTTTATTTGTAAAAGCTTTCCAACATGGAGAAGTTTGTATATAGTAGATGCTTACTCTTGTAACGTTGCCTTGAATGTCTTGAGGGAGTTGGCTTTGCATAAACATTTCTGTATAGGAGTAAACACCGGACCCACCAGGTACTTGACAACTCAGGTATGCCTGATTGGCCACAAAAGGTTTGCTATTTTTAAAGGGTTTAGTAGAAGGTGAAGGCTGTGGGTAATGAGGCCAACACCACCTAAGAGGCCTTGGGTGTTTAGAGTGAGTGGGCTCTGTTTCAGTGTGCAAAATCCTTTAACACCGTTAGCTACTTTTCTATCCATGTGTGGTTTATTACTTAATTAAAGGTCTGCTATCTGTGAAGGTTTTCATACAGGGGAAAGGTCTGCTTAGTAGGGGCTAAGTCACCTGATGAGGCTTCACTGTCGAAGGACGTTAAGGCTAAGAGTTAATCACATTTTGAATACTACCTGACGCCAGGTGCTTACTCATCTAAGTGTAGTTGATTGCCCACATAAGGTTGCCTATTCATAAATTGTGGTGTATAGCACCAAGGTTGTGCATAGGAGCAGCTTGTTTCACCTAATGGTGTATTGTGTGAATGGTTATTTATTCTTTATATAAATCAATGCAGTTTAGTACTTTCATATCTACATTTTTCTACTTATTTATGGAATAATTTTCCCAGCAGACGCTCGTATGTTAACAGTGAAATCCATGAACCTGTCACGAGGGATGTAAGGTCATAAGCTGTGCATGGCATGGGCATACGTTCTAGTTAGCTCTGATAAGTAAACTTGAGGTTTTTTTTCCCGCTTAAAATGTTAGATTTTGCCTGACATTATCACCTTACATTTTTACATACCCATAACTTCACAGTACCCTTTAGTTTTTTTTCACTTACATTGGGTAAAAAAAGACTAAAAGTAAAGAACAACCTTCCTATCATTCCCAGCCACCACATCACTTTAACCTTTTTTTTGGGGGGGGGAGGGGGGGGGGGAATTTCTAAGGTCGTCTAAAGTATCATCTTAGTAGTTCACCTACACACCGAACTATAACATTACACTTTTATTTTTTTAACAGGACTTCTAATCTTTTTGTAACAAGTAAGATAAAATTACATTGTAAGAAAGCTTCAGTGTGAAGAGAAACTGCTCTCCATGAAGACTGGTGCACTGGGTGAAAGCTTTTTATGCTAGTTTTGGTGAGGGAGTGGCCTCTCTATGCACCACTACAGTAGGTGAACTGTTTGCACAGAGGCTACTCCCTGATCTAAACCTACTATGCAAAGACCCCTGCACTGGGCCCAATTTCCATAGTAGGATTTGGCAAAGTAGTGGTCCTCATTTTTTTTTTTTTTTTTTTAACTTTAATTTTTATTTTAGGAAAGCTCTTACATAACGTTCTTAACTTAGTGTATGATTGTATAATGTATTTTAATTTGATTTACTCGAGCTGGAAACTCGTAGGAGATTATTCAAACAACAAGGCAGTATGTTGGTAATAGCGTCGTCTCTCGCTAGACCCCCACAAGTGACTTGCAGGAGGAAAAAAAGCTAAATTAGCAAGTGTTTAGTATTGTATGCAATAGTTTTTTCTGCTTAACTTTGATTGACTTTTCATGAAGCAATGAGCTTATGATAATTGAAGTGTGTTTTGTTAACAGTTGATTGCTTCTGAACTTCGCCGATCCCGTGGTACTCTCACGAAAGACCCGCAAGCATTTACAGCCAATGGCAGGCTTCTGTGGGATCAGAGAGCGGGCTGTACTTGTGATTTCAACTCTCAAGGGACACTTGCCAGATCGTTTTTTTTTAACCTTATTTTTTTGAGATTTATATAACTGCTTTAAATTTCAATATCAGTTGAAAGGTTATCCGACCAAGACACGTAATTATAATGTCTGCCCTTTTTTTTTTTTGTAATATTCATACTGTTTTACTAATTTACACCCCTGCAAGCTGTCCGGGGTGGGGCGGGGGGGGGGGTCTTTCAGGAATCCGCATTGCATTGTGATTTGTTGGAATGACTGCCATTATATATTTACAGGAAGACCGTGCAGGTTTTGTTATATCTGTGGTTCAGTTTAATGCAGAAAGTCGTTTTTGGGTTTCGCCTGCCGAAAGGCTGCGCTCTGCGCAGCTTTTCAGCGCAGGTGAAATCCTTTGTTGACAATAAGGACTTCTGGAACGTCCCCCGGCTCTCATTGGCTAGCTCCATAAATGGAGGCTAGCCATTGAGTGCCGGATCTGTCCATCAAGGCCGGACCAGATTCGGGGGCGTTCCTGAGATTTTTTCCCTGGGCGGAGTTACGTTTTTTCCCGTTCCCTCCCCTTTCACTGAAAGTGATTTCAGATGCGCTGTCCATTCCCGCCCCCTCCGTGTGCCTTTCCGCCCCCCCCTCGCTGTCCTGTGCACGTTTCCCGCCGTCCGTGTCCTCTCCCGCCCCCTCCCGCCGTCCGTGTCCTCTCCCGCCCCCTCCCGCCGTCCGTGTCCTCTCCCGCCCTCTCCCGCCGTCCGTGTCCTCTCCCGCCCCCTCCCGCAGTCCGTGTCCTCTCCCGCCCCCTCCCGCCCCCTCCCGCCGTCTGTGTCCTCTCACGCCCCCCCCTGTCCTCGTAGGTGCTTGTTATTCACTGTAACTCCAAGTTGACTGCATTTTGTCATTGAAGTGATTTCCCCCATGTTATAAAGCTGCTAATAGCCCCTGCCACCCGCCTGCCTGTTTAAAATACCACCCTGCGCTCAACTCAGTGAAGTGGTCCATATTTACGAGGTAGTGTGTAGCTGGGTGTATTTTCGCAGAGTTTGCTGCCACGCCTTCCTGCCCAAGGTAGAGCAAGAGCCGAGGAGTAAAGGTGTGTCAGAAGTGAGCAAGGGTAGCAGGGCGGGGGGCAGGGGGAGGTGCGAGCGGAGCTGCCTGCCGAGGGGAGGAAGCGCCGGCCGCTGGTGTTCCTGTTGTAATCCGACGCCGGCTGCCTGACCCTCCCTGGTAGCAGAGCAGAGACACGCTGCCGACACTGCCGCAGCTGAGCGGTCACGCCGAGGGCTCAAGGCTGACTTTATAATCACAGACCAGAAGACACGCCGGCGCGCATCCACACCTCGTTCACGCAGGACAGAGGCTCAGCCTGCAGTGATGAGGACGAAAAGAAGCAGCTGCCTGTCCCTGCTTGTCTGCATCCAAGGTATTGTAACTTGTCTGCGGTATTTACATTTGCAACACTCGTGCTTATCAGCAGTTCGAAACATGCTTGGCAAGACTGATGTCCTAGAATTACAACTTTTGCGGCCATTGTTTTCGTGTTTGTGTGTGCTTTATCACGCTCCGTTCCTCTAAGTGATTGCTGGTGGCATCCTATGAAGCCAGCTCCACCGTGCATGCTACCTCACTTGCAGAGTTGTCCTAATTAAGGAAGCTATACCGAACATAATTACCGGGCAGAACAAATAATCAATGGCACCACGATGGCTGGAGCATGAAATGTCACCAGGAACGAGACGACGACTTTTGCGAAACGTGGCCACGCTCTTCAATCCATGCCTTGCTAGCAGGGGCACCGGACACAGTGGCATGCCTCAGAGAGTCCAGGGCCGATTTATGGGTCCAGGTTCGGCCGGAATGAGCTGCATGTGTATGAGTGTTTACAGATGTGCCTCGCAATGTAGGACTTGTGGAGGGCAAGGGTCGGCATACCCTTCAGCACCACCCCTCCCTTATTGGACCCAGGTGTGTAATTGCTCCAAGGCGTTGCCACGCTGCAGACAGTATCCGTTCTTCAGAACAGGAAGCGCATCTACCTGTCTGTTGTTACCCGACGAAATCGTACTCATTTCATCGACCTAGGAAAGGATGAAAGGCGGGGACGACCCACCTGGATTCGAACCGTCACCATGAGGTCGAGCTCAGATTCCTAGGGACAGATTTATGTTAACTGGCGCATCCCCAGGGATGCGCCAGTTAATGTGTGCCACAGTGCGCCACAGCTTCGCCACCCATGGTGCGCCGCATTTACAATGCGGCGCACCATGGGGCAAAAACGTATATATCAGTGCATATTTTTATGTTGTTTCAAAGCTATGGATGCGGTCTATGCTTGAACACATCACTTTTTTGTTCCTAGGTAAGTTGTTGCCACTTTTTAAAAAAATAGACTGATTGTGTCACCTTCAGCTGTTAATGGATCGCTCGATTTTGGTCATGTAAGCAGCAACATGTTGAGCAAATAGATGATTTGACCCCAGGTGTGAAGGGAAATCTTCAATTTATAGCCTTTATCGCATTCCGATGTCACTTATGCTTGATGCCTCAGATGATGTGAAATGCCAAATGCGTTTTTTGGCCTCGTCTCAGGAGGCCTAATATTTAAGTTTGGTTGTGTTATGAAGTAGTATCCAATCCTCCAAGGAACCATTCTCTGTCGGCTTTCCACCTTGAGTGCCAATGAAATATGACAGCAATTTTACCATTTAATATTGGCATTTCTAAATTGCTATTTTAGAAGCTAGCTACTTTCACTTGCCTTCTATAGTCGAATATAACCCCCAGTCTGCAAAGCAAAAATGTCATCTGTCCCAGAAAATTATACTTCACTAAACACTTGAAAGATTAATGTTTGTGGATGAGATTGCTTTCATGTTGGGATGACTGTAACTAGAATGCATTTACCACTCATGCTTTAAATTCTGTTTTCAACTGTTGAGAACTAGCTAATCATGTAAGCAGGAAATCCTCTTTCTGCGCAATTGGTTATACTGTTTTGTAGGTCAATGATAGGTAGAGACAGTGGAATGGTTCTTAAGACTGGATCCTTCATTTTTACACAACTGAAATACTTGACTGATACACTTGACTACTTGTACTTAAGAAATTATGTTTCCCCACCTCATTTCCGCTTCACTGTGCTGGTTGTCCAACCCTAAATTTACAGTCCCAACGTCAAAACCTGCTGTTGCTTGTGCATTGTTTTTGTATACCTGCATTAGTGTGCGTGTATGGCAAAGCAGTACTATACCATTGTGACATGTAGCCTAACCAGCACCATTTTATGATTGTCACAAAATCATTCCACAGAAGAATTAAGATCTCTGTTCAACAGCTTCGGAGACTGTTTACTTAGGAGTGTCAGGTTCTTGTATGTTACTAGACCAGCAAGAACTTGGGATAGCCCAACTCAGTAAATGTAGTTTCTACAAAAGTATGCATGATGTGTGGTGCTTTTGACTGTCGTACTTCGCTGTAAAATTGTTACCTTACTGTGCACCCAGAGTAGGAGGCCAATCAATTTAAGGGTTCCCCTTTAAATTTGAAACCTGAGTAGATCCTTGCTGTTGGTGTGTATTCGATGTCCCCTCCACAATGACTGGAGTTGACATTTCATGTGCGCCGTTCAAGAAAGCTATGTTGGGCGTAAAGATGATGTTAATGTGGGGAGGAGATTTCCAATTCTGGGAGGTGTTTTCTACTATTACATCTTAAATAGAAGAAACTTGAATGGCTCTAAAATAACATCAGGTTTGGTTGTGGTGCACAGTGGGGTTCAAGTAAGCATGCAAGATAAATTTGTTGAAGTATTATAAAAAAAAAAAATTATACACCCCAGTAGCGATGGAATTTTCACATCTTTTTCTTTGGGGCATTCACCACCGATTATAGTTTTAAATGCCGTATGTGCAGGAGTTCTCCTTTTTTTTCTCCCCTTGGTCTTATTCCAGCTTGAGTCTTTACCTGTTGTACTAATTAGCTCATCCCACATCTTTGATCGTCCAATCGTACAGACTGCGGCTTAACACTGAATATGTCAAATATGCAGTGGTTACTTCCGGGGGGGAAAACTTGATGGGGCTGATTCTGCAGAATCCCACCCTATTTCAAACCTCTATCAGTACAGTATTGTAACATTTACCCTACATGCACAGAAATGGAGTGAGAAATCCCAGCTTTTGAGCTTCTATCTACTAGTTTACTTTTAGAATGGGACACAGAATTACCTTTGCACTGCTTGTCAACCATAAATGCTCAATTGAAGATCTTAATTAAATCACAGGTTTACCGCGAGAGATTCTGCAACAGGGCTGGAAGCTCCTGAGCACAGCAGCTCAACCGAGAAGCCGCAGAGGTAGGACATATTGCAACATTAGCATGTCTGGGGGGTTGGAATCTTTATTAGACTTTTATTACCTTACTCTAGTGAAGTTTTTCAGTGCTTCTTTCACATTAACCTAAAATTGTACTATAGCAAACAAGGTTTAATTTTGGAATTTCACTCTCGTTTCCGTGTCAAAATGGCTCACCCGTCTATATTAGAATAATTATTTTACATGTTTTGTCCCGTCACTCAAAGACAAAGGCCACAAGGCTCCAGTGAGTAGACCTGATAAGCACAAACTTGCGTAAATACGTGACCTATTGCATTGAAAATGCAATAGGTCTCGCATTTGCGAGAGATTAAGCTATTGCCATTGTAAATGACAATGCCATTTATTTATCTGTTTTCAAAACCAACACATAAATAAAAAGTTTGTCATTTACAATGCCAATAGCTCAAACTTTTGCAAAGGCGAAACCGTTGCATTGTAAATGCTTGTTATTCTGGCCTTTACTTTTGAGGGTCTTTTATTTGCTTATTTTCCAATTCCTAATCGGAAAATGTATCAGGAGGTGCTAGAGAGGAGAGACAGGACCGAGGAAAGGATACTCTTCCCTACAGGTGAAGAGTCCCCGGTGTCGCCATTTTTTTAATCTGCTACCAGGTGAGAAAAGTGAAATCAAAGCAGGTTTTCGTTAATGTATGCAACAACACATTTTCACGGGGCACCCATAAAGTACACCCATGGGACAATGGAGATGTGGCGCCACCTACGAACAATAAATCAGCACCAAATTCTCAGGGCCGAATTACAACACAATGCTCAGGAAACATCAACATCTATCTGGAGCATCTGCTTCTCCATCTATTGAGCTACACGCTCCACCACATGTTCTGCAGCAGGAATCCGACATTCTCCCAGAGTACAACACCATGATAATGTATTGCCATCACTGCAGCATGTATTAACTGTATGCCTGTAAGTGTGCAAGTGTAGGAGTGTGGCTGCCAGTCTACACATGTTTAAATTAGTTTATATTTTAATGTGCCTTTATGCATGTGTGCGAGGGTATGTTTGTGTGACAGTTTATCTATAATAGGGCTTGACCAGCCTCTTGAAGAGCTCTATACAGTGCAAAACACTTTTCATAGTATGAGAAGGAACTGTGAATATATTTTCAAAAGCAAGAAAAAGACAGGCAGAGTATAGATTTAGATATAATTATCTTATACTATCCCTCTTTATTTTTGTTTTCTTTACACTTTATAAAGTTCGCGCACATATAGAAAACGCACATACACATGATTTGTACATCTATTTCCTTTTTTTTTTTTCCTACTACATTCTCTGACTACGGGTGCCCCAGACGGTACTGCCACCCCGTAGTCGGCTTGAGTCCCCTCCATCCATTGTGAGGCGAGAACACCTCCCATTGGGACCTCTGTGATCATGGTATACCAGGACCTTGCATTGCCCTTCAGTAACCGCCTCTCCCAATTGTCGTTCTCGTCCAGGTAGTGTATTGCATGTTTAAGCTGTGTCACCATGTACAAGAGGCCCAGCTGAGGGACCTCCAATCCCCACTGTTCCCATGTCCTCTGTAGTGTGTTTAATTTCACCCTTTTCCTTTTGAATGCCCACAGCAGGTCCACCAGTAGGTAATCTAGCTGGCGGAAATACGCATGTGGTATACAATAGAGGGAATTCTACATGACATACAAACAGCGTGGAAGGATCACCATTTTTATCAGGACAACCCGGCCCATTAGAGACAATGGTAGGTCTCGCCAGAACTCATTCGATTTGCAGATGCCCTCCACGCACCTCCCCATATTGTGCTCCAGATAGGCAGCCTGTGTGTACTAGTCTGATCCCAAGGTAACGTACTGCTTCCCTGACCCATCGCATTCCCCCTATCCGGGGTAACGTGACCTCCTCCGTGTCCACCAGCCATGGGGGAAGAGCTTTGACTTTCCCGGCTTGAGGCACAGTCCCGATATTTCCCCAAAGCCTGTCAGTTCCTGTAGGAGCACAGGTACTGCCTCTTCAGGTTGCCGAAGGTACACCAGTGTATCATCAGCGTACATTGACATCATGTTGGTAGCAATTCCCAACTGAATCTCTCATCGTTCCATCTTATTTCTAGGGATGATTGCCAGGGGCTCCATTGCGAGGGCGAATAGAATTGGCGACAGAGGGCAATCCTGTTGGGTACCACTCTGGAGCTCGAAGCGATCAGACACCTGATTCCGGAGGTGGACCCGAGCCATCTACCTAGTGTAGAGCAGTTTCAGCCACCTAGTATACTTGTCCCCCAACCCCATCCCACCCAACGCCATCCACATGTAGTCCCAATCAACAGTCGAAGGCCTGCTGGATATCCAGGAGACAGACCCTAGCCCTCCCGCAAGTCTGGTGCATGCCATATATGTGCGAGTCTGCTCAAATTATGTGTGGTGGTTCGACCAGGAATAAACCATGCCTGGTCAGAGTAAACCAGTCTGGTCACATATGGCAAGAGTCATCTGCCAGCACGCCACTAAGTATTTTCTCATCCGTATTCAGTAGGGAGATGGGCCTATAAGAGCCCGGGGAAAGGGGATCTCTATCTGGCTTAAGGATTATGGAAACTAGTGCTTCCATCATGGTGTTAGGAAGTACCCCACGGGCCAAGGCATCGTTAAACACTGCAGGATGCACTCCACTAGGTGTGGGGCAAACGTTTTATAAAACTCTGCTGTGAGACTGTTGCTCCCGGGCCATTTCTCTTATTCAGCTTTTTAATCGATGCTAGTACTTCCTCCCTAGAAAATGGCGCCCCTAGGGCCTCTGCTTCATCTTCCCCCAGGGTGGGAAGCGTTATCCATTAAGAAAGTCCTGCAGTGCGTGCGGTCTAGCCTGGGTAGCAGACGAGCATGTTTGTCGTAAGTGCATTGTAAATTCTTTTAGAATAGTCCTGCGTTTGCACCACATTCCCCATACTATTGCGGAGCTGCAACATGGTTGCGTGTTCCGCCTCTGCTCAAGTAATCGGGCTAAGAGCGCTCCTGTGCTATCCCCCTCCATATGTAGTCCCTGCCTATAAGTGGTATATCTGTGTTCCTCTAATCTGGACCATGCCTCTAGTAATTCCCCACCTCCACTCTGCCATATCGGCCAGAACCCTGTGCAGAATGTCATTCAGGGTCTTTAGTCGTTTTTCTAAGGAGTCGTTGTCGGCACTAAGCTGATGTTGGACCCTATTTGTGGTCCTCCTGCAAACACCCCCAAATGACTACCTTCATAGCCTCCCATTCTGTGGATCTATTGGCTGTCGATCGCCAGTCCTCCCCAAAATAGTGTTGCAAGGCCTCCACCACAGTCTGTGCATATGGAGGGTCCGTAAGTGCCTCTGCCCAAAGTCGGCATAGTAGGATGGCCTGCTAGTCAAGGTCCGTAGCAATGGTGCATGATCGGACAAATATCGTGGTAAATAGGAAATTCGTTCCGATGTGTTAGAAAGGCCGGCTGGTGAGGCAGCAGTGGTCAATTTGGGAGAAGGTATTTGCTGTAGGAGTGAAATAAGAAAACTCTCTTTGTGTGGTTGCTTGTCCTCCACTCATCTCGTATCTGCATGCCCTGAAGGATGCCTGCTAGGGATATAGTCATGTGGGGTTTGATGTTCTCTCTTGGGGGCTCTAACTAATTCCCCGTCAATGGTGTAGTTAAAGACACCAAAGTGGAGAATCGCTGCACCTCAATACGGTATCACAGCCTTCAAGACTGCTGGAAGAAATTCAGGACAGTCCGAGTTAGGCGCATAGACATTTACAATACAAATTTCCCTCCCTTCCTACCTCCCAAACAAAAAGACGTACTGCCCTTCTTGGTCCAGGACATATTGGAGGTGTTTGAATGAGACCCAGGGTGCCACCCACACCAGTGCCCTATGCAAAACCAGAGTACGAGGTGGCATTTATCTGACCCCACCATCTTTTCCGTAAGCTCGCTATTGTGCTGCCCCATATGTGTGTTTCTTGGAGCCCCGCAATTGCTATCCTGTATCTCTTTAGGAAGGCGTGTATTCTGTCACATTTGTCATGCCGGCCAACCCTTGAACGTTCCAAATAAGAACCTTCAGCGTTTGTATTGTCATAATGACCAAAGTGTCCCCCCTCCCCCAGTAAGTTCATCCTGTCGACCCAGTAGATTGTATGGCATGGTGTAATCCTGTGTGACCCCATAAATTCCCCAACAAACGGTCAAACTTTCAAAAAAATGAACAATCTCACTACCCTGCCCCCCCGCCCCATTGACAGCAGTCTGAAGTCCAATGTGCATCTTGTGATCCATAGAAGAAACAATACACACCGACCCACACCCCCTCCTTCCTTGTAAGCACTTCAACATCAGCTTAACAGCCCCAGGGCCGATGCCAGGTTCCACCTTGTCTCAGATACAGGTGGTAACGGCTATCAGGCTCTGTGCAAGAAAACTGGCTACTCCGGGGCACGAGATAGCTCTTTAGCTTCCTCAGCGGGCCTGGACTCTGGTGGGGTGTGTTGCTACTCCAGCAGCTGCCCATGCTTGCAGTGTAAATAACGACCAACATGGCCGCTGACCTGTACATTGGACTGAGTGTAAGGATAGAAGAAATAAAGAGGTCCAGAAAGCCACCCATGTGGCCTCAAGTTATGAGTCTCCTAGGAACCCCAATAGTTAATCCTCAAACCAGTCTCTCAGGGACCCCTTCACGATACAAATACATAACGGCCTGATCTATACTGTTTCACATTTATTGTTCAGCGTGCAGAGCTCATTCTTGGCTGCTGCCTTGTTCTCCACTTCCGACTACAATGTCCAGCATGGTTTCCATAGAGCCTGGCACGATCTCCGTATCTGAAGCCAGTCATGTGCCATCCTAGAGGACAGTGATGCGCCCTGGGCCCTTCATCCACTTGTGCTGTACCTGTCGTGTAGATTGTCCGTGGCCCCTCTGGGATGATTTTGAGGATGCTGTCCCAGTGGAGACCATAGAGGGCACCAGTCGTCTTCCCTCTGGGGCCCTGGTGTTCTTCCAGTCCCTCTCCTCCTCCGCCAAGAAGAAAAATAAGGCACAGCCCTCACTTTCCACTCGTAATTTTGCCAGGAACATAAGGCTGTATTTTAAGTTCAGGTCTCAGCCTCTGTTTGACTGCAATAAAGGTCTTTCTTTGTACCTGAACTCTTTGAGTGCAATCGGGTTACACTGATACGGATTGACACTCAAAGAGGCGCTTTCACTATGAGAAAGCTGAAGGCGAAGATCCCTAGCCCACAAATTAAATAATTGTGCAATGATAGCTCGGGGAGGCGCTCCAGGTCTGGGGGGCCACCAGTGCTCTATACGCTCTCTCGATACTGAAAAACTTCCTTCCATTTCACTAACTATCCAGTCCTGCAGGAACAGTGTCACTGAGGGGCCCTCCACTTTCTCAGGGAACCCAAAAAATCACAGGTTCCCTGTCCTTGACATTCCTTCTGAGTCCTCTGCTCTTTTATCCAACTTTATAACTTGTCACTTCAGTTCCACCACCGTGGCACTAAAGGTTTTACCTTCCCACTTTAAAACCTCCATGTCTTTGTCTGTGACAGTCACTGTCCAAAACTTTCCGGAGGTCGCACCTCAATAAATTAACGTCTATGGCCACAGCGTCAATCGTCCGGACCATATCGTCTCTGGTCGACTGAATGGCATGGATGACATTCTTTAGCATTAGTGCGACCTCATCAGCTCCCTCTGATGCCCCCATCCCCGGTGAAGGGTCCTCTTCTCCAGCATCTGGGCCATGTAGCGTGGGCTGGTAATAGTTCGATATTTTATTAGTTTGCCCATTCGTCACTTTGTCCTTCCCCTTGGTGACCTGTCGGCAATGTCGGACAATATCCTATCGGACCATAACCGCCAGGGAAACCCCTCGGGTGTCTACCCAGTATCTTCAACCCCACTACGGGTCTACTCCTCTGATCGCAAACCTCATTTCTATCCCCACAATTCTTCACCGGTATCTCCCCTCAAGTACCCCGCAACGGGATCGGCACCTCAAGACCCCTCTACAAAGTGCACGCGGGCACCTCGATCGGTGCCTCAGCACAATCCCGGCTCAGTTCTCCCACTGGTGGCCATCCCCGTGTGTGTATAGGTTCTCCGTATTGGCCCAAGCCCACCTCCTCAGCTTCTCGGTTCTCCCATGGCCTCCGAGTTGCAGGTACTTCTCTCACCAAGGGATGCCGCCTCCTCCTAGGCAGACTGGTGATCCAGCGCGGCTCCAGAAATTACATGCAAAACCATCACCATACTCCTAAGGAGCTATTCTCGCATTACTCATCAGTGGGGCTCATACACTGCAAGTCATTTATACACACATTCACCCTGCTCCAAGGATTGGTGAAGACTAGAGGAGAGCTTCTGGGTTTTTAGCGGAGTGTCTTATTTCATACTTAAATTTATACACTATATACATCTGCAGTTTATCGATATTACCATGGTTTTAATTTTAAGAAGCATAAAAACACCCCACATTTATTGTCAATGGATCTGCTAGTAAAAGTTAACTAATGGACAACAAGACCAGCTTAATTCTCCATTTATTTAATTTTTATTTTAGAATTAAAATCTCCTAGCATGACCTTACTTTTATTCACTCTATTTCAATAATCATTTATAACAATTATAACCTAAAGAGAAAAAAGTTAAATTCAAACATTTATATTTATTTAGCATAACCGTTCAGGAGAGTAAGCAAAATTATATTACGAAGATTTCAGCATAAGGACAAAACAGTTCCCAAAAACCACCCCTCTATTCTTTCTTGGTGTTCTCCTCCCATCAGGACTCCGCACCCATTCAAAAAATTAAAGTCCAGAAAAATGTCAAAGTCCTTTCACCATAAAAATTCAACAATCCGACAGCATGTGGTGGTGCAAAATAAAATCGAAAGAAAGCTTTTTCTTACTTCCAAACGTCCTCTTATATACCCTTTACCCCAACTTATCTATCTAAAACTTGTAACTTTTGGGGTCTTTCTTTATTCTGATTGGTTAGTCCAAGGGGTGGATGAGCATAACCTTATTGTTTGTATTTCCGCAAAGTCATTGTTATAATTAAAAAAATAAAGTCTCTATTGTCTCTTATTAGTCCTTTACGCTTGTGTAATTTCTTCAATCTTTCCCATGCTCACGATGCGGACATTCAAATTTGTTGGCACCGAATCGAGCATCCAGGCCACACTGTCCTTGACCCACACTGTACAGGCACAGGCTGCTTGCACTTCTCTCGAGTTCTGTCGTACATCATCTCAAACTCGGAGTCGCGAAAAACTTCCATTTTGTAATAGGGGAACTATTATAGAAACAAACACAATTAAACGTTAATTTTCAAAATATAGCCCTTCTGTTTACCACCCCCTATTCTAAGGTAACCCAGTTAGGTATTACCTAGCAGATATAGCAACAAATAAGCATGGTTCACTCACCATTCTCTATCATTTATGCCACAATTAGACATACAGAAAGCATATACATACAGATTTTGGTTAATTCATGAAATTTGTGCGCAAAATTATTATGTCAACTTCACTTAATTAGTAAATTATGGTTCGCAACATAAGCAAATTAGTATCCCACGTGTATTTGTGTGTGCCCTCTATTCTATGTTGGTTATTTTCAAAACCACACAATTAATACATGTTACTGTTATGGAGGAGTGATTTCACGAGGGGTATACAAAAATGTTTCTTTTCATCCTTGCTCCATCAACTCCCTCCTTTGGTGATTTATCACCAAATAACACCCAAAAGTTTGTAAATTTATCTCAACATGTTTCAAATTCTTTCAATTAGTATGAGCTTTACTCTAGTTTCTTTTTGTTTCTTCCTGTCTTGGTAAAGTTTCTCTTTGAACTCTTCCATCTCAATATCAACTTTTTCACGTTCCCTTTCTTGTCTTTCTTCAAATTCTTTCTTTATAGAATTTTTAATATTCCTTCTCTTTCTTAGTTTTACAACCTAATCTTAAAATTACTACATTATTATTGTTACTGGAATTAGTACCTTCCCTATTATAGATCTACCTATTTCATAGAGCCATTTTTTAACTGTTGAAAAACTTCTACCAAGTTTCTCAAAAACACCATCAACCTCCAGTGGTTCAACTTCCTTATGCAACTCTGTAAGATTTGTAATATATCTTTCAATGTTTTGACTTTTTTCTGGAATGTAAGTACAACAGTGTTGTACCTTTAGACTTCCACAGACTCCTCCTTCTTTTGCCAAAATTATTTCAAGAGCAAGTCGATTTTGCATCACCATAGCTCTCATAGCAACCATTTCAGTATTTACCATTAAAAATCCTCCAGCTGTGTCTGTTGTCAAACGATCTACTATCGTTGATAATTTCCGAATTCTGCTTGCATTAAAGGATATACCCACTGCTGGTATCAGTGCTCCAAAAACATCACCTATTATTTCTATCACACTTTCTCTTCTTCTATAACTTAAAGGTTTACCTATTTCATGAATTCCAGTAGTACCTCTATCTACATGAACATTTTAGGAAAGACCAGGCCTATATAACATGTCCCATACCAGTGATCAAGCAATCTATAATAAGCTTTGTTCCCACAAATAAAGTATATCCCAGGAAAGACTGGGTCATTACCTCCTTTAAATCCCCAACCCCCTTTTATAATGTATTTATCTTCACATTGACTTGCTCCCACAAAGTAATTATCATACAAAGGGCCAGATGTAGGAACCCTAATACCGGTCGGTAACGGCCAAAATTACCCAATTTCGTCCGTTACTGACCGGTATTAGGCAATTGGGATGTAGGTGGCTACATTTCAGATTCAGTAATTTACCGAATCGGTATTTAAGAATTTGGTAAATTACCAAATTCTTAAATACCGATTCGGTAAATTACCAAATCTGAAATGTAGGAAGCACTCAAGTGAGTGCTTTTCACCTGTAAGGATTCATTATTTACCACCAACTACAAGTCGGTGGTAAATAACGAGAACTGTTAAAAAAGCAATTTTGTGCATTTTTAACAGCGCCATGTGGCAGACATACATGCCCTTAGGGCATGTATGTGTGCCACACGTGCACCCATGCACTATTCAGGGGTGCAACAGGGTGTTAATGTGATACCCTGCCACCCTTGTAGGTCTCCCCCCTCCCCCCTTACCGATTCGGTATTTACCGAATCGGTATTCCCCATTCATTACTATGGGCCTGAATTGGTAAATGGTATTTACCTACATCTGGCCCAAAGTGTTATCTCTCCGAATACATAGTTTCCCTACTAATGGTGTATCTATATTTATAGCTACATTCACATTATATCCTTCTATATGATCATCCTCAAATGTCCACATTTTAGATTTAATTTGCTTTGCTTTTTCTCTTCCTTTATACTGAATTCTCCTTTCTTCTACCATATGCAAACATACTTTTTCTTTGTTTCTCAATTTAAATGTCAAATTGTATTTAAATGCATAATCATGGGTCAATTCTTGTGTTACCAAATAATATTCTCCAAAAAGTTTTGCAGGTTTGATTTGATTCAGTTCAGCTACAATTTTTAATTTCACAAAAACATAATCCGAATTAGAATAATAATATTCTAATTTACCTGTTCTATAAAACAAACTAGTTAATACACCACAAGTAACTCCATATGTTAATGGAAGATGGTGATATGTCACACCCTCAGATACAGATGCTGGTAATTGTACGCAGACGTAACAGTCACGTGCATCCATCGTTCTCACATATTCAGACAATCTTGAAAACGAACTACGGGAAAAGTCACTAATTGAGTTATCTTGATGTACTTCAGGTCTATATACATGTAATTTTTCACCTTTTAATTCAGAATTCTTTTCTTTCGCACTCTCATTTACTTTTGCTTTTTCAAAATCCGGCCTAAAAGGGATAATATTAGCTAAAATCAACCATACTAACATTAATAATCCAGTACATATTAACCACATTCTACACCATTTTCTAAAGATGGTACATTTCTATTTAGTTACATCATTAGTAGCCATTTTTTTTACACAGCGCTTTCCACAATCTTTTCTGCTTTTATATTGTCTCATTAAACCCTTTTCTTTGCACTCAGTTTTCTTACCACCAGAATTTCAAATTCTTGTATCTTTCTATTTTCTCTTTCACAGTTTCCGAATTTAGGTACTTCTTTTCTTTCTTTTGAGTCACAGTTCACTCACTTTCATTTCTGCCCTTTGGCAACTCAAATTTTCTTGGCTGCTATTTACTTTGTTTATTGGAGGCAAGACCATATACGTCCACTTAGGTGACTTGTATTTTTGATTTGGTCTTTTTACTCTTGTTGGCCTTTGCACAATCTCTATTTTCATCCCCAACATCTCCTTTTGACTGGTTATCTCGTTTACTTGATCTTCTGGTACTTTTGCTTTATTAACCAGTTTAAATTTCATTCTATCAGTTTCTTTAGGCCAATTATCTCCTTTACGAGCTCTTTGTTTCAGGTCTGATAGTATTACGTTCCACTCTACAAGCTCTTTTTCTTGAACTTCTTCTCAATTGAGTTTCATCTTCACTGTCATCAGTTTCAGATCTTTCTACAGTTTTATTTATGGTGAACTTTATATTGTCTGTTTTTTCTCTGAACTTGTTTTCTCTTTGGCCAGATCTTTCACTCTGTTAGGAACTTCTCCATAGCTGGTACTTGGAAGCTCATCCTCATTGTGAGTTATTTCCTTTTCACCAGTGTCGAGATTTCAGTTCCTGCTTTCAGAACTTTCAGACTGTCCTTCAGCAATTTCCTGACTACCAATTTTATCTTCACTTTACTCTGTGTCCATACTGGTATCAGTTCTTACCAAATCTCGACTTTCAGGTCGATCTTCAGAATTTGGTACTTCAATAGCTTCCCTTTTTCTTTCAGACCCAGAACTAGCATCTGATATCTGCAGATGTCGACAAACAGGTCCAGCTTCAGTATCTGGATCTTTCTCTGGTTCACCTTCAGAATCTGAATCAGTTGTGCTTTCTCCTTCGTCTTGTGTATTTTCAGGCTCAGGCACACAGATGGTGTGGCTGACATGTACCCATCTCTTTACTCCAGCACATTTAACTACAGTTGTGCTAACCAGAATGACTTGTCTGGACTTCTGCAAGCGACGGACTAAGCAGTTTCTTCTCCTGTGTACATTTATCCGAACCCAATCTCCAGGGACTAGATCATGAGCTGGATGTTTTTCTTTCGAATTTGCCTCAGTTCCCACCTGATGGAACACAGAAGTTACCACGTCAAACAGATTTTTGCAGTAATCCAGTATGATATCATCATTAATAGTCAACAGATTGTAAAAAAGGTCAAGGACAACCAATATTTGCCCGGCGGTATCGCCTCTTTAACCCACAAAATATTAATCAATGAAGAGGCAGGCGCTGGAGACTGGAAGGCAGGAAACAAGGTTTATTCTCTCCGGAGGAGAACACATCAGTTCGGACAGCCAGTATCGTCACGAGGTGCTCTAACCGCATCTCTGAGGCCTGGCCTTTTATACACAGGTTTATGATTTTTATTGCAGGTAACACATTCTTGCAATGCTTTGAAGTATGAAAGGACATCCTCGGAATCTCCCCTTCAGGCCCGTTCCCACACACATTTACAGTTGAAGTCCCCGCCCCGGTCACAATAGGTGATGATTATCGCGCAGCTGGACATTCCGCCGATTCACGGAATGTGTGGGGTTGATCGGATATCATAGGGTGGGGGCTTTGATCAATTCGAGGGTCCTTTAATGGGGGAAGCTTCCTACTGTACGGGGGGGGCAATAAACAGTATCCGCAGGGCCAGGTGGCGGCCTGGGAACGAGGAAGACAAACGGGCACACAGGAAAAGGGGTTTGTATCAAAGGGTCTGGGACCATGAAAGGAATGAAGGGAGGTGTCGCGCTGGAAACAGGATGGGGTTCCGAGGCAGAGCTGCGCTGAAGAGGGGTTTACGACCCAAGGCATGTGAGAGCGGGGGGGGGTGGCCAGTGCGTGGAGGGCTTGTGAGGGCGAAGGGCTGTGCTGGGGGCCAGTGGCGTGCAGAGGGTGGTTCTGATCGAGGCACCTAAAATGGCGGGTGCGTATGACAAAAAGTGTGGCATCAGGGGAAAAGGCAAGATGGCGCAGATAATGTTTACAAAATCGTACTAATTTTCCACAGTCCTCCCTTTAACATTCCCAAGACATCTTGCTGGCCTATTTCCTATCCATGTCTACTGTGGCGGTCATAAGTAAAGAAGTAGGAACCCAGGTGAAGGAGCTATAAACATTACATTTAAAATCTTTCATCTTAGGAGGCGGGCCTATCGATAAGCTCGTTTGCAGGAAAGTCATAGTAATGCAATATCGGACAAAAACGATTCTGTAGTGAGAGCGTTCGGTACATTTCATAGATGCTTATAGTCATTCGGAATATGAACTGATAGGTTATTACATATGTAAGTTCTTTTCGTATTCGGTTGGAGCATAATCAATACAATGGTGGCTGGGAGAGAAATGAGACGTAGTAAAAACGATAATCAGGGGTGTCATTGTTCGAAGGGGAAGTCTTATTGTCATGGACCATTATTAGTGAGTTCTCAGCATTCTTTGTCGTCTTCTGTTGGCACTGTGGAGCACCGGCGGTGGAGCTATGTGTCCAGCTCTATTCTAGGTCCCGCGTTGCAGGGCATGACCTTTTCCTCGCTTTCCTGGTCAAAAAGGTCCTTTTCGCCCTGTGTCCTTTCGAGTCGACTGTCAAAGAGTTCAGGTGGAAGAAGGGGGGTGTGTGAGTAGTCCTTAGGGTAGGTCGGAGGAAAAGGGGATGGAGCAGGGCCAGATCGGGAACAGACCAGGGGGTCGGAAAATTTTAGGTAGGCGGGCCCATGACCGAGTTCAGAGAGCGGGGACTTTTCGGCACATGTTGATCATCGAGCAGGGGCATCAGGTCAGCCCTTTCCTCTCATTTTGTCGGAAACAGTGCCTCGTCCTGCGACTCCTTACTGTTGCGGTCTCGCCTTGGCCAATGTCGCAGATGTTCCACGATCTGTAGTCAGGCCGCGTGCTCCCACATCCGGTCTCTCTCTCCTCCGACAGTGGTACCCTTAAATGAGTTTGAAAAGACAGTCTTTAGAGAATTGGCAGAGGAAGGTAATCACATAAGTCTATTTCTCTCCCAGCTCCAAGCAACTGAGAAACATCCGTTACATTGGGGTTTACAACCAACATATAAATAATTGATGATGGGCTTGCTGGATTTCCTATAACTTTCCTTCGTAACTATTTCTTTGGTGTTTGTTGGTGTTACATTCATTGTCGTGGTACGAGATCTGGTACCTATTCATTGCATTTTGTTTATTACAGTCACGTCAGTTCTTCTGGCAGAGACCCACTTTCCTAGTACGAGCCTTACGAAGCTATACCGTTCTCCAGGGCTTTATATTTTACGAAAAAGTGCAACGTGCTATCACCATGGTCTGATCGGTATCTTTCTGAGGAACGAACATAGGCTAAACAATTTTCCATTCTACCAATGCATCCTACCTTTCAGCTAAACATTTTACTTTTAACAGGGTTTATTGCAACAATTTCTTCATTTCGGTCTAATCTTAACTTTGCAAACATCATTCTAATTCCTACATAGTCTCTTACAACCTGACTACTTCATTAAAAACCGGGGTCTTATGGAAAACAACTAGGAACATAGCAAACTGGGTGAGGGACTATCGTCTTGCTTTGTGTCATGAGGGCGTTATCTAGCAGAAGGCCACAGTTCAGTTGGTAAGCGTTCAGTGACATTTCTCGAATTCTAAACTCTGTAGCTTGCTCATCAACAAATCATTTCTAGGAACAACGGCTGGCCTGTGTTAGTTGTAAGTCGACCCATCTCTTACAACCGGGGGTGAGGGACAGTTTTTAACTCTCGTCCGGGGCAGCTGATACAAAACTGGGGGCGTTCTGGGAAGATGGGGATGTTTCGATCACTTTTACTGTTTGGGTATTGCGACTATTCGGGACGGGGAAGGTCGCGTTATCTGAGGCATTTTTTTTTTATCATAGAAGCCCACTGACATGTAGTTCCCTTATTACGGGTCAGATTAGGGAACCTCAGTCGTCTTACCTGTCCCTTTCCTTTTTGGCCAATTCTAGGTTTCATCAATATTTAGCAGAAAGGAGAGGTAGTGACACGGCATCAGGGTGATTTTTATTTAAGACAAATTGTGCAAATACTTGCGGTAGTTGAGCCAATTGGGTGGTGCACCAGGGGTGGCGGTTTGCCAATTAGGTGCTAGTCGTTCAGA
Organism: Lissotriton helveticus; assembly: GCF_964261635.1. NCBI lineage: Eukaryota > Metazoa > Chordata > Amphibia > Caudata > Salamandridae > Lissotriton > Lissotriton helveticus. The sequence continues at coordinate 912,830,860 of NC_136070.1, forward strand.
AGAGTGAGAGTGTGGAGGAGAGAGAGAGAGAGAGAGAGAGAGAGAGAAGAGAAAGAGAGAAGAGAGAGAGAGAGAGAGAGAGAGAGAGAGAGAGAGAAGAGAGAGAGAGAGAGAGAGAGAGAGAGAGAGAGAGAGAGAGAGAGAGAGAGAGAGAGAGAGAGAGAGAGAGAGAGAGAGAGAGAGAGAGAGAGAGAGAGAGAGAGAGAGAGAGAGAGAGAGAGAGAGAGAGAGAGAGAGAGAGAGAGAGAGAGAGAGAGAGAGAGAGAGAGAGAGAGAGAGAGAGAGAGAGAGAGAGAGAGAGAGAGAGAGAGAGAGAGAGAGAGAGAGAGAGAGAGAGATGTGCAACAATAGGCTAAATAGTACACGTGCGACATGGGGAGTGGCCGTGTATAAGATAGGCTATTCAGCGCATTACACAGCATGAGACATTACGGGTTTGTGTTAGAATTTCGAAAGCATGCAGTTTGGGACGGACGAGCATTAGGCCGGGTACAAGGGGACATGCATTGAGTAAAAGGCACCATTGTGTCGCACTTCTCGCACTCTCGGTCCTTTGACTAGTTAAGTCAACGCTTCAGTCGCATAAAAACATTTTCTCATAGTTTCAGACATACGTGACATGTGCTCATTCACACAACACGGATTTAGGGTGATCGTGGTTTCATCATATCATACAACTTATTGGCTCTTTCGTACAAGAGTAGTTTGTGGGTGTCCTTAGGTGCCACCTTGCAGCGTTAGTCCGCTTCATGTATCAGACATGGCGAGGCTTCAGATCTTCACCATACCTCAGTCGTGATTCCAATGTAACCTGTAGAGGGAGGAAAAGAGGGGAAGGGGAGGGGGACAACATTCGAGCATATCAAATGCATGGGCACGAAAGTCCTTTACTTACCACATACTCGTCTTATCTCCTCGGGATAGAATCCCTGGGGTCTTGGTTTCTGAAGCCAGGGGGGGGGGGGGCAGTGTCCTTATAGGCCGTGTGTAGGGAAATGTTAAAAATCAGAGGCGCTTAGTGCGAGGTATCTAGTTGGTAGATGTATCTAGCTATCGGGGTCCTTAAATCTTTTCCAACGCTGTGATGTTCTAAGGCATATCAGCTCTTCGGCCAACTCTGTTCCCTAGTACCTTTGAGTGCCGTACCTTTATAACATTCGATCATTTACACCGCTTCACTTTACCCGTCCTCAGAAGTCGAGGTCCTTCTCCATGCGTTATTGTTCCTGGGCCAGTCGCATATTTGGAGGCAGAGTATCGTGTCTTAGATTCGATCCTCCATCCGGGGCTGAGCAACCATCTTCTAATAACCTTAAAAGAGAACAAAGCAGGGCGCACAGAAAAACTCTCCCGCTGATCCCACATTTTACAAAAGCATGCAATACCTGTTCATAGTTTGGGAAAACCTTTATTTGCACAATCGTTCAGCATGTAGATATGAGAGTGCAATCGTATTTGGCCGGACACGGCGATGGCTGAAGCGCGTACAGTAAGGGGGGGCTATTTTGCAGCATTAAAAACATTTAAAAGGGTTTATTAGTCATTTGCAGGAAACTAAAAAGGTCTATCAATAGGTGAGGGATCAAGGGGCATTCATTTCATAATTGGAAGCACAGTCAGACTAGTTGCAATCAAATTTCCTAAATGCATACCGTGGGCGTGTGTCACAAGCGAGGTTATGTATCAGTTACAATAATATCATAATAAATCGTACATTGAAACCAACATTTTTAACGGATCCTTTTACATGTTCGTCGAGTGAACCCTCCCCTCTTTTTTCGTCAAGTGTACAAAGGATCATATACATATCTCAGAAACATACAGTCTTATTAGCTAAAAACACCACGAGGTGTTCGTAAGTTCTTATTGACACACACCAGCGCCATTGTGGGCGGGGCCGGGTTAGTCCGGAAGTAGCATCCGGACAAAATGTTTCCCACAACCGGCGGTTGGACCAGAGTCCTTTTCGGCAGTTCAAAAAAAAACTCGTGCTAACAGAAGGGGTGGCTATGTCGTGGTTATTTCGTAAGCGATCAAGGCAGTTGTTCCTCATCGGAAGCCTGCAGGGGCCGAGGGCTCCGGGGACTTTTGTAGAATCTTCAAGGCTGTGGGGATGCTGTCGGAGGTGGGACCTCGTGCCCCGGTGGGCAAGCGTCCGAGTTACACTGCTGGTCAAAGTTACTTTAGCGGCCTAGACCCGCCTTCCAGGGGCCCAGACGCCATTTTGAGGCCCCGCAGCAGCCGCCCTTCGTCGAGTCTGCAAGAGTGGAAGAGACCTTTTGGGGTGAAAAAAATGGAACACCGTGCCGTAGGAGCAGGACATTCGGCTAGGGTGCAGCTGTGGCGCCCCCACCTGGGGGGGCGAGGGAGACTCGTTCGCGCCGCCTCCCTCTCCCAGTGCACCCCACGCCGCCCCTTCTCACGGGCATACATGATGGCCACCCCACATCCCGTGCTCCACAAGTACACTTGAGGGCCATCGTATGTCTTGTGCTGCGCAAGTATGGTCGCCGCCATCCTATGTCCTGTGCTGCGGAAGTATGGCCGCCGCGGTGCATGTCCTGTGCTGCGGAAGTATGGCCGCCGCGGTGCATGTCCTGTGCTGCGGAAGTATGGCCGCCGCCCGGCTGGAGGATTTCGGCGCCGGGCCGGGGCTGGGAAACCTCCTATCCGGGGAGGTGGGAGAGGCTCGTTCGCGTCGCCTCTCCCTCCCAGCCCACTCTGTACCAATTCTTCAGCGGAGGTATTTGTGATGGCCGGACCAGGAGATACGAGGGAGGGGGTCATCTGCATCCTCCCCCTCCCTACTCGTGGCCCAGGGGACGCCACCCCAGGAAGAAGAGGATGGGAAGGCCATTTCATGCCGGGCCCGTGGTGCCTCCTGGACATCCCACTGGCGATCTTTTCGATCGATGGCTGTCAGCAGGCCCCGCCCCACACGTGCTGTGTGTTTCACCTTCCGGATGGGCGTGACCGGTGACCTGCGGCATTTCGGGAACTTCCGGAGTGGGGGTAGGTATTTTGTTTGGACAGGCATGTCTGGGTAATGGGGGGGTTGTCTATGCAGGCCTGTAATTGCTCTTTTTTCACAGAGTGGGGGGGGGGCAGCAGAGAGTAATCAGTCCCATTGCACTCGAAGTTTGAGTTCATTAATGGAATTTATACTAATCTGTCCGAGACTACTCTGTGTATTGTTTCTGTAGGTTATCCGAAAAGGGTGGCTTTTTGTGTTAGGGAACAGTAGCGGTAGTACGGGGTTCGTCACCGGGTAACTTAGAGCTAGACTGGGTTTCCCGTCTTAGCGTTGTTCGATCTATGAGGACTCAAACGTGTCGCTGAAATCGGTCTGGCGAAATCTGTGCCATCGGGCATAATCAAACGTGGTGGTTCTATCTGGCCTGTCCGTGTCAGTCTGATTCATCTTTGTCTCACGCCTTTTCCCTTTCTGCCGGCCTGTTATTTCTGTCGGCCCTCTGCTCTTACCCTTGTTCAGTAGAGTCGGGCATTGGGCTTTCCAGTGCCCGGAATATTTACAAAAAGCACATTGGTTTTGCCCTAAGTCTGGTCGTCCTGCGCGTAGTGTCGGGGGATTACTTTCGGGTCGTTGTGTCTTGGGGTTGTCCTGTCGATATATTCCTTTACACCGTTCCCTTCCTGCGTTTACTCCTTGGAACCGTGTTGCCGCTATCCCTTCCTTTTGCCTACCAGATGCTTGGAAGGTTGTCTGTCGCGTTTCTTTACCTACTCTGACTTCGTCTCTTTTCTTTCGTTGCATTGCTTCTTTGCGCCACATACGGCGTTGTCTTACTACTACAAAGGGCTATTTCTAACGTTTCTATTTTATCAAGATCGAAGGATCCTATCAGTGGCCACTGTTTCTCTTGATTTTCTTTGGTATACTTGTGCCACAGCTTACTATAGGCTATGGTAACTAATCCATACTTTGTGAACATGTCTTTATTAGGGGTGCCTTCCAGCGGAGCTAGATGGTCCACCTCTAATAAACGGTCCGGGCTGAACCAACTACCAATTAGTGGGGAGAAGACAGACATGACGGCTCACAACGAGGACAAAAGTCAGCACTGCCTATCTTATCACTGTGTGCAAAGACTAGACAGAATATTTCTATTCTACGTTGTTTGCAGGCAGTGAATACCTCATGAACCAATATCGAACAGTCAATAATCGGTCAATCAAACAATCAGTGGGGAGAATAAGTAGGCCCGCAAAAGGTCTGCGTCCTCTACCCTTTCACTATCTGCAAAGAGGAACCTGTTCTTTCCTGTTTGCAGACAGAGAATCTCCAGAAAACAATCCGCGAACAGTAGTTCGGGGTCAAAAACAATTAATCAGTGTGGGAGAGGGAAATCTCCCGAGAACAATCCACGAACCGTAGTTCGAGTTCAAGCAATCAATCAGTGGGGGAGAAAGATAGGCACGCTGGCTGCGTTACCTATCCTTCACTGTTTGCAAAGAGAGAGAGCCTGTTGTTTCTCCGTTTGCAAACAGTGAATCTCCAAACAAGTCAACAAAGAGTAATACTAGTATTTTCCGAACAATCAAACAATCATTTCGCAATTCGTCGTGTTTACACGACCTTACCCGGACCGTATGGACAGTTTCTTGTCTTCCGAATCCAGCGCCCGATCGTCCTCTTTTCCTCGTATTCTTCGCGGCACTCCTGATGGTTCCCAGTCAGGACCGTAGATCACTCGAGAGAGGTCTGTTCGGAACCAGTGAAGTTCGGATGATCGGCTGCCAGACGAGGGTCTATTGGGCAGGAGCTCTCCCGATCGTTGCAGTCGTTCACTCTGTCGTCAGGACCTCTCCCACTGGATCCACGTGTCGCTGATGGGCCCCACGCTTGGGACGCCAATTGTAAAAAAGGTCAAGGACAACCAATATTTGCCCGGCGGTATCGCCTCTTTAACCCACAAAATATTAATCAATGAAGAGGCAGGCGCTGGAGACTGGAAGGCAGGAAACAAGGTTTATTCTCTCCGGAGGAGAACACATCAGTTCGGACAGCCAATATCGTCACGAGGTGCTCTAACCGCATCTCTGAGGCCTGGCCTCTTATACACAGGTTTATGATTTTTATTGCAGGTAACACATTCTTGCAATGCTTTGAAGTATGAAAGGACATCCTCGGAATCTCCCCTTCAGGCCCGTTCCCACACACATTTACAGTTGAAGTCCCCACCCCGGTCACAATAGGTGATGATTATCGCGCAGCTGGACATTCCGCCGATTCACGGAATGTGTGGGGTTGATCGGATATCATAGGGTGGGGGTTTGATCAATTCGAGGGTCCTTTAATGGGGGAAGCTTCCTACTGTACGGGGGGGGGGCAATAAACAGTATCCGCAGGGCCAGGTGGCGGCCTGGGAACGAGGAAGACAAACGGGCACACAGGAAAAGGGGTTTGTATCAAAGGGTCTGGGACCATGAAAGGAATGAAGGGAGGTGTCGCGCTGGAAACAGGATGGGGTTCCGAGGCAGAGCTGCGCTGAAGAGGGGTTTACGACCCAAGGCATGTGAGAGCGGGGGGGGGTGGCCAGTGCGTGGAGGGCTTGTGAGGGCGAAGGGCTGTGCTGGGGGCCAGTGGCGTGCAGAGGGTGGTTCTGATCGAGGCACCTAAAATGGCGGGTGCGTATGACAAAAAGTGTGGCATCAGGGGAAAAGGCAAGATGGCGCAGATAATGTTTACCAAATCGTACTAATTTTCCACAAGTTGATCAACTGGCACAAATGCTTGTCTCATCACTCTTCCCATCAGAATCTCATGTGGACTTAATCCTGTCTTTTTGTCAGGTATGCTCCTTAGGGTCTTCAGAACAATTGGCAAAGCACCAGGCCATTTCAGTCCAGTGGCCAAACACGTTTTTGCAATTCTGTTTTTTATTGTTCCATTCACTTGCTCAACTACCCCAGAAGCCTCTGGTCTTTAAGCACAATTCACTTTCTGAATAATGCCCAGTGCCTCACAAATCTGCATTAGTTCGTTGTGAAAATTAGTTCCACGATCTGTGTCAATGGTTACTGGGAAACCGTAGCGTGGGATAAATTCACGCAGTAACAGTTGTGCAACAGTCACTCCATCATTCCTCCTTGTAGGAAAAGCCTCCACCCACCGAGAAAACAGGCAAATGATCACAAGTACATATCGAAGTCTATTACAAGGTAGTAGCTCAATAAAGTCTAACTGCATTCGTGTGAATGGACCTCCCCCCCCCGTCCTAGGGTTCCCAAACTCACAACTGTTTTTCTCCTCGGGTTCAATTTTATGTTGGCAAAACTGAAAGAAAAATTAAGGTTCGCATTAACGAACATAAGTCCAACATACGCACCAAAAATGAGAAATCCAATGTTGCCACACATTTCCAAGAATTTCATCACACCATTGCACAACTTCAGTGTATGGTTCTTGAATGTGTTCCACGAAAAGAAGGAGCTGACAATCGCAAACTACTTTTGCAGAAAGAACTGGAATGGACTTTTCGTCTACAGACCCTTAAGCCCTATGGTCTGAATGATCGTGTAGAATTTAGCTGCTACTTGTAATTTACTATTGACTACTGTTGTGTCTTGCTCTCTATTCTGTACCCTTAATCCATTTCAGTGTACCTTTATTATTTTTTATTTTTCTTTTCATTTTAGTTTCCCCTACATCAGTTCGTTTCTAGTTGCCCATTAGGTTTCTGCCCCTTTCCAAGATGGCCACTACCTTCGTATTTTAATTTGTTAGTCCGTTTTTCATTTTCTAGTCCGTCTTTCATGTTTGCACTTATGTATCCCACCCTCGATGCACTCCCTTGCATCTTCAGACCGTCGCGTTACTGACCGCCACGGCGTTAAACCACCAAGTAAGTAACTTATTCGCTTTGTAACTCTTAGGGGAGATTAATCTTCACACGCGCTTACCGCGTTTTGCACACCGTTATAACTTCACACGCGCTTGCCGCGTTTGCACACCGGAATGATTTTTATCAATAGAACACGTTTCTTGTTATTTTTCGTTATATCGCCCACACGACCCCTATTGATCAGTAATTTTTACACGCACCTGTCACATTTGCACACCGTTTTTAGTTTATTGTTTGGCATGCTGCCCTCGACCGTCACGTCACCTCACTTGTTGATCGGCACTTATTAAACCATTACTTGGCCCATTACGACTTCCTTGTTATATTCCCCCACCCTGATCCGGGCTTATCTTTTCTTCTTTTTAGCTTCTCCTTGATAAAGGGCGTGCAGCCCGAAATGCATTGGAGAAATATGGTTGTTCATCACATGGATATGATGTAATATCTATTAACCTATGAAACAGAGAAAACTCTTCTACAATGTTTAAAACAAATCTGGAATAAACCTGAGTTTTGAAAAAAGCAATAGAGTCATTTCTATGAACGTCTTGGAGTGCCTCCACGAGGGGATGTAAACGCAATTCTTTTTGCTTACACCATTCTTATCGATACTCAAAGTGTGTGACGGCCACACTACCCTCGAGTGCACCCTATCCAGCATAACCTCCAAATCAACCTACAATTAACAAGTGCTGTGCACCTACCATTCATCCTTATTGTGACTCAACTACCCCAGAAGCCTCTGGTCTTTAAGCACAATTCACTTTCTGAATAATGCCCAGTGCCTCACAAATCTGCATTAGTTCGTTGTGAAAATTAGTTCCACGATCTGTGTCAATGGTTACTGGGAAACCGTAGCGTGGGATAAATTCACGCAGTAACAGTTGTGCAACAGTCACTCCATCATTCCTCCTTGTAGGAAAAGCCTCCACCCACTGAGAAAACAGGCAAATGATCACAAGTACATATCGAAGTCTATTACAAGGTAGTAGCTCAATAAAGTCTAACTGCATTCGTGCGAATGGACCTCCCCCCCGTCCTAGGGTTCCCAAACTCACAACTGTTTTTCTCCTTGGGTTCAATTGCTGACAAACAAGATATCTTTGAGATAGGCTCTCCGCAATCATCCTGAATTTAGGATTATACAATGTCCGTCTGATTTTTTTTTTTGATTTTTTTTATTTGTATTTTTTAAATATCTCTATTGAGATTTTCACATTTTCCTGCAAGTGTATCAGCACAAATACAAAACAACCAAAAAAGAAAATCAAACAGATATGCGAGGCTTGAGAGAGAGAAAGATAAATACCCCAAAAACAGGCAAAAACATCAAGAAACCAGCAACTCGAATATAAAGACTCCAATCTAAGCCACAAACAGAAACCATATTTCATACGGCACAATTTTTTTTGATTTACTTTAACCAATTTATACTAGCATCATATTACATTCCCCCCTAATTAACTTTAATCATTCTTTTCCTTCCATTTGTTTGAGGAGCCCAGATGCGCTGTCCCAGCAGCTTCGATTTCTTGCCCCTTCTTTTGTAAATTGCTCTCCATTTTATTTATATATATATATATATATATATATATATATATATATATATATATATATATTAAGCGAGCAAGCCATTGCTGAAAGGTAGGGGGGAGAGGGTCTAACCAAGTAGAGGCAATTTTAATCCTCAAAACAGCCGTCACAACAAAGAGAAATCGATAAGTTATCTCATTTTGGGTCATACTGCTTATTCCTAGCAAGATTGTTCAGGTGTTAATTTAATTTTTACCCCAAGTGAGCGATCGGGGTATCCCATAATTGAATTCAATAGCCCCTGTAGATGAGGGCAGGATGCAAACATATGAACCAGATTTTCATCCGTCCCCCCACACCTAGGACATGTAATCCCTGAGAGCCCGCCCCACTGTGCTTTTCTGACCGGCGTATAGTATAAAGAAAAACAGTTCTAAAATGTTTTGCCTGAAGCCCAGCAGAACATAAAACCGACTGACCCAACTCTAAAGATCTCACAAGTAGGCCAGGAGCGGCCCTCACACGCTTAACCCATTTAGCCTCGTGCTTAATTAGATCATCTTGTTTTAGATTTATCAGTTCTGCGTATATCAACTTGATAACCCCCTTATTCCTGCCTTGCATGATGTCAATGATAACATTGCTATCAAAGCCACCCCCCTCCCCAGTTTTTTTTTACTAAAAGAGCTGCGGAGTTATAAATACTTGAAAAAATTGCCTCTCTGCAACCCAAACTCCATCTGTATATCGTTGAATTGGCGAAACCCTTCTGTCCCAATTAGGTCCCCAGCCTTTCGAACACCCTTAGCATCCCATCCTGCCATAATCTCATCGGAGAAAATTTCGGGGAATGTGGGGTTATTATATAACACCGTATAGTGATTGAGTCTCCCCCAAACCAATCTTCTTTTTTTAACGCACCCCAGATCTTAAAAGCAGCCATCAACGTCTTAAATTTTGTTTTTATAGTAGTTGGGCTCTGAGAATTAAAAAAAAAAAAAACACCTCCCAGCATTTTCGCCCAGTCGCAGTTTATAAACATCCGGGAGCTTGCATTACCCTTCCATATCCACGGGGCATATCCCTACCAATATCCCCATATATTGCAAGGCAGCAGCCCAGTAGAAGCTTCTAAAATCAGGAACCAAACCCCCCCCCTTCCCGTGATAAAGACATAAACCAAAGTGCCCGCCTAGTTTTGCCACGTGCCCAAATAAACAGATTAACTAAACCTACTAAAATAATAAACCATGATTTTTGGAATTCCAATGGGATTGCCCTAAATAAATATAGAATGTTTGGTAAAAAGATCATCGTAATGACATTGCATCGTCCCACGAGAGAGAGATTGAGATTATTCAGTCTGTCTAGATCCTGCCTCGCCTTCCTGATTACTGCTTCCATATTTTTAGCCACTAGCGTTCCCAGATCTGAAGTCACCCATATACCAAGGTATACAGCAGAGTCTGTAACACGGGGGTCCTCAGAATTAACTGACCGATTCTTAATTACTTGGGTCTTAGATTTATTGAGTGCATACCCAGTAAATGTACCAAACTCTAATGCTAATGACTCGACCGCTTCCAAAGCCGAATATGGATCTACAGTGACTATGGCCACATCATCGGCGTAGGCGAGGACTTTGGTTTCGATCCCCTGACTGCCGACTGGAAAAATTCCATTATTAGCCATAAATAAACGTATTAGGGGATCCATATAAATAGCGAATAACAGAGGGGAGGATTGGCAACCCTGCCGAGTCCCCCTCTGTATAATAAAAGGGGAGGTGTAATTGCCATTAACCTTTATTCGAGCTGTGGAGGCCCTATATAACACTTGAACAGATTTAATAAACCCCCCCACCATGTCTGTCTGAACATTCATATCATGGAGTACCTACCAATATGGGCTTGACCATGGTACATTCGGGCCATGTTTGAAATCATGTCATCAGGCATTACTGGTCTTCCATCTTTGTAAACCCATATTTCATCCTCTTCTCTCAGTTTACATCCTGACTTTAACCAGATGACTTTCTCTTCCTCACTTGCTTCTTCCTGCATTTGTCTCACCACCTGCTAAGTCTCAACTACTGTGGTTAGCATTAAAGGACTTGAAACATGTTCAGCTTTTCTGTCCCGTTTTATAGATGCAAGATTTTTAGCGCAGTATTTTGCAATTGAATCAACATAAGTTACCTCTGGTGACATAGTCATCTCCTTTCTTGTAAGCTGCACATTTCACAACAGCAATTTTATCAGGTAATTGAATTGCATCAATCAACATTTTCACAAATTCAGCATTTTTAATGGGGGATCCTGCAGAAGTCAATAACCTCTTTGGGACCACAGTTGACCATAATCATGGACAACCCCGAAACCATATTGACTGTAAGTCACTATGGTGACCCTTATCTCTTTTCCCAGTGTTCATGCTCGTATCAAAGCAATCAATTCTGCTATTTGAGCAGAACAAATTCCTTTCAGACAAGATGCTTCCAGGACATCTGCCACTGTGCATACAGCAAAAGCAGCACTCAAGCACTGTTATGTTAGGCGTTCTTTTATAGCGCTCGAATCACCGTGGGGCATCTCGGCGCGTACTCAGAAACTAACCCAAAAAGAGGGCAGCAGGGAAGGAAGAAGCCATTAGTACAAAAAATCCTTTAGATGTTTCCTGAATATTTGATAGGATGGAATTTCTCGCAGGGAGATTGGAAGGCTATTCCAATATTTAGGGGCCAGGTGGGAAAAGGCCCTACCCCCTGACCTATGAAGTCTGATGCAGGGTACATGCAATAACAGCTGCGAGCTTGATCTCAGTGGACGGCATGGGATATATTTTTCCAACTTGTTTTGCAGGTATTTTGGGCCCTGACCCTGAAGTGCATTAAAAGTCAGACAACAGATTTTGAAGAAGGATCTTTGCTTAATAGGGAACCAGTGTAGTATTCTCAGCAAAGGCAGCGAAGAGGATCCCGCCGGCATGTTAAGAACCAGCCTGGCCGCCGTGTTTTGGATCACCTGTAATTTGTTTAGGGAAGTCGATCCGGCTTCTGCTAGAAGGGCATTTCCATAATCCACACAGCTTATGATCATAGCTTGAGTCAGAGTTTTGCGGTGCTCCAAAGGGATAAAAGGAAAAGTTTTCCTCAGCAGTCTTAACCTGTAGTAGCAAGACCCACAGACGGCCGCTACATGGTTCTGCATAGAAAGAGAATGGTTAATCTTGATACCGAGGTTATTGACACATTCTTTTGGTATGGGAGGGGAGCCCAATTCTGTGGGCCACCAGTCCTTAGACCATGCTGCCGCAGCCTTACCCAGAAGCGTGACCTCAGTCTTACCCGGATTCAGCTGGAGACAGTTGTTAGTCATCCAGTTAGAAATTTCCAGAATACCAGTGGAAAAACGGAGTCTATCCGCCTCCTGGTTTGGGCCGATGTTAAACAGCAGCTGGGTGTCATCAGCGTATGAGACGGTTTCGAACCCCAGGGCTTCCACTACCTTAGCCAGAGGCACCATATAGATGTTAAAAAGGGTGTGGCTAAGGCAGGAGCCCTGGGGGACACCCTTGTCCAGACGAGTTTTCACTGCCTGATAGGGGCCCATAACGGCCGTTCGGAATCTATCCGTCAGGAAGTTCTGTAGCCATTTAAGGGCCTGACCCTGAATACCAATGGATCTTAACCTATCCGCGAGCTTGGCATGAGAGATGGTATCAAAGGTCGTGGAGAGGTCAAGAAGAATCAAAATTGCAGATCCTCCGGCATCCACCGTCATCCTCAGGGAGTCAGTTACCGCTAAAAGGGCCGTTTCCGTACTGAAACCCTTACGGAAACCGGACTGCGAGGTATCCAAAATACAATTTGACTCGAGATAGCTATTCAATTGCTGGTTGATCATGCTTTCAAGCAGTTTGCCCAGTAGAGGGAGCAGCGAGATAAGACGATAGTTGCCTAATTCTAGAGGGTTAGCCGCAGGTTTTTTTAGAATAGGGTGAACAAATGCTTCCTTCCAAGGGGCCGGGATTACACCCTCTCGGATTGAGAGGTTAAAAATGTTCTGAATAGTGGGAGCTAAGATATGGGACAGAAGTACCATGACTTTAGGGGGGCAGGGGTCTGCCGGGGAACCCGATTTAGAGCTCTCTAGAGCTTTTTGGGTGTCTAATAGTGTAATCGGTTTAAACCGTTCAAGGGAATAGTCCGTCCGTGTGAGCGTGCTGCCTGAGTTAGGGGAAGTAAGAACACTAGGTGTAAATTTGGCATAAATAATTTCAGTTTTCTCCTGGAAAACCCTGGCCAATGAATAACAAAGATCTTTGGACTCTATGGGTGATTGTTTACATGCCGCTGGGGACACAAAATCTTTCACAATATCAAATAGTGCTTTTGAAGAGTTATTAGTGCTCTCAATTTGGTTCACAATGAACGAACATCTCGCTGCCTTTAGATTGTGATGATATATTGTCAGCGCTGATTTAAAAAAGTTTTCGACTGGGGGGATTTGCATCGTCGCCAAAGTCTCTCCAGTCTTTTGCAGGAGGACTTTTCCTGCCTTAGTTCGGCGGTGTACCACTGGGCTGAGCGTCGATTCAGGGGGGGTCTGGATTTCTTTTTTGTAGGCATAATTGTATCTAGCGCTCTCGTCAGATCTTCTGTAAAAGTCGACAGGGTTTTGGACACCACCCGTTCCTCTATTATTGGGGGTGCCAGTAAAACTTCCTCGAATGCATGGGGGGTTAGCTCATACCATGACCGCTGAGTCAATTGGTCTCTGCCCACGGGCTGTCCGATTGGTGTCTGCAAACAGGGTGGCACCGAAAATTTTATCATAAAGTGGTCCGACCACGTAAGGGGCCAAGGAACGTCATACACAAGTGAGTCAATGTTCGTGAACAATAAGTCAAGAGTATGCCCCCCATTATCGGTGGGTCCTTGAATTCTTTGAAAGAGCCCCAAATGCTCCATGTCAGAGAGAAGTTTGTTCACCTCAGGGGACGAGTGTGATTCACCATGAAAGTTAAAATCACCCAAAAGTGTAAATTTGCTGGAAGCCAGAGCGTGGGTAGCTATCTGCTCCACTAATCTGTCTGAAAAGTCTGCTTTTGGGCCAGGAGGCCGATAGACTAAGGCCCCTGTCCAGCTTTCCGACGGTGAAAAAGTTACTTTAAAAAGGCCTAATTCCAGAGGTCTTAAAGGATCGAATTAGTGGGACGTGGCTGATAAGTTGGTCCCCTTGAAAGGTGCATCTCCTACAAGCTACCGTACCTTCCAAGGAATCAGGGAGCAAGTTTGGGCAGTTTAATACAGCACCATGTGTAACAGAGGCTGACCTCCGTATATTGCGGAGCATATTAGACGAATAAACAGTTTTATTAGGGGGTTAACCTCTAACTGAATTCGAGCAGGGGTCATAGCCTCTGGGCTCGTCAGGGCTCGGACGGGCGCAGACGGGCTTACATTTGGCGCACCTTCGGCGTGCCAAAGGGGCGCCCGCTCCTGCGTCCGCTACACGTAGGCATGCCGTCTTCCTTTGTACTGACGCAGAGCGCGTCAGAGGGCTAGATCGCCACCCCCACCGTCCCGTCAGCGAGGTGGGCGTGGAGTGTACCGGCAGCCTCACGAGCGGATGGAGACTCCGTCCCTAATCGGCGGAGCAACGGAGAGGAAATTCCTATAATCGAGGTAGGCGTAAGTTAAAAAGTAAAAACAAAAGAACTAAATGTCACAGTAACAGGCTTAAAAACATTAGCAGCGTACAATAGATTCTAACTCCCGGCTTTCCGCCTCAGGAGTGTTCTAAGCACTCAGAACACCTTCATCTGTTCTCAAGCATGATCCATCAACAAACATTACGTAATCAGATTCAGGCAACACTTGTGATCAACTTCATTTCAGGTAGCAATGAAGATGGATTTACATGCACACATCGTAAAATTGTCACGTTACCTGCACCTAGAATTGTCTTCTCATATTTTGTCATCCTGTTATTGGTGAGGAACTGTGTCTTTGTCCTAGTGAGGAGAATCTCCACTGAATGGGGTACATATGCCCTCAAAGGAAATCCCACCACTATACCTTCACTTTGTTCCAAACTCACACTTGTAGCAGCTACTGCTTCTAAACATCCTGGCAATGCTCTTGCAACTGGATCCAAAACAGCTGAGAAATATGCAATTGGCTTTCTCAGTTTTCCATGTCTCTGAATTAAGACTGACAATGCACATCTTTCTCATTCACTTCAATACAGTTCAAACTCTTTTTCATAATCAGGCATTCCTAATGCGGGTGCTTCACTAGACTGGTTTTTAGTCTCTCAAAAGCTTCCATTTCAGTTTTATTCAACACTATGGGATCTTTCACATCTGCTCTTGTCAATCTCTGTAAAAGTTTGGCTATTAGTGAGATTCCACTAATCCATTGTCGACAGTAACCTACCATTCCTAGAAAAATTCTCACTTGTCTCTGTATTTTTGGAGGCTTAATTCCTTGTATCATTTTGATTCTCTCTATAGTGACTTGTCTAATTCCTTTAGCAATCTTGTGACCTAGGTATTGTACTTCTTTCTGACAAAACTGTAGCTTTGATGGGGACACCTTATGTCCTTGGTCTGCCAAATGGTTCAGTAATGCAACAGTGTCTGAAACACATGTATATTTTGTCTTTGATGCCACCAACAGGTCATCAATATATTGAACCAGTACTGATTATCCAGGCATGCTTAGACTCTCTAATAATATCTTTAACAATTGATTAAAAATGGATGGACTCTCAGTATACCCCTGAGGAATTATGCACCATGCCAAGATACGGTCTCCAAACCGGAAAGCAAATATTGGCTGGCTATCAGGATATAATGGAACAGTAAATAACGCATTACATAGATCAATTACTGTATACCATTCTGCATCATGTGGAATTTGGTATAGGATTACTGCTGGGTTTGGCACAATTGGACAACATGGGACAACAATTTTATTGATCTTTCTCAAATCAGGCACTATTCTGTATGTTCCATTAGGCTTTTTCAATCCCATTATAGGTGAATTACAAGAACTGCTTTCTATTTCTCTCAAAATTCCTTGTTCAATCATTTTGTTTATCACTGGAGTTATTCCTTCAATTATCTCTGCTGTCATTTTGTACTGGGGAATATTTGGGTAACTCACTCCTTCTTTTATAGAAACTTTCCCAGGATCTACATCTTTCATTAATCCAATATCTTCTCCTGTGAAATCCCACACTTGTTCTTTGAGTAACTCTTTCAGTTCAACAGGTATCTTCTCTCGATCAAATACGGGAAACATACCATTCTTTTCTGATTCTATCAGTGACATAGTCATTTTATACAGGCTATCTTCATCTGGGGTTTGAAGCTCAATGCCATCTGGTGAACAGTAAATGGCACAATTCATTTTGCACAGAATGTCCCTACCAAGAAGGTTAACAGGACTACTGTCACACACTACAAATCGATGCATGTCTTTCAAATTTCCAATTTCTACTTCAACTGGTTTTGTTAAGGATGTTTTGATCAGCCTATTTGCTACACCTACAACTTGGATGCTTTCTCCAGTGAGAGGAAAATTTTGAACTTCTACTGATCTGACAGTAGAACGGGTAGCAACTGTGTCCACTAGGAAAGTCACTTTCACATCATTCACCTTTCCATTCACAAAAGGATCAGGTTAATCTACCTCTAGAGTGGCTGTGGTAAATAAATAATTAATTACCGGTACTATTTTTGACTATAATAAATAAACGGTTTAGCTCAATAAATAAGAGTCAAGATACGAGGTAGCTAGAGTTGACAGGCTTTAATCAAACATAAAAGGACAGGAACAGGACAGCCTGTACGGGGATGGGATGGCAGCTGCCGGGGGCAGGATCTGGGCAAGAGTGGCTAACTTTAATAACAGTGCATAACATATATATAGTTAAACAAAACACATGGTATTCAATACAGTAGGCGTAGCAGTAGGCGGAGCTTTTAGCAGTCGCGAAAGATAAGGACTGAATGAGGTAACAAGAAGGCGTGTACAGGGCGTATACATAGACATGTGATGCAGACGTAACAGAATATGTCATAAATGGGGCGGAAACATGGAGGGGGCTACCTGAGGAGCTGGGACCTCTGACCTAGTGGTGCGCGCAAACTGGCAATGACGTGTTACTAGGGAGAACTGGGGGCTATGACTTCTGCGCTAGAAGAGGAGACGAAAGTCTGGAGTGTCAGAGCGACATGTACCTAAAGCCTATCTAGTATCTGGTGTTTAGAGAACATGTTGATAGAATCCAAAAGTTATCAGGGTAAAGGCTAACAGACACTAAGACTGGTGCATGCATTATTCTACATGTAGCGCTTGTGTGAGGAATATTCTATGAATATAAATACAGTATTTCTCTTGCATGGAGACATAGAGGCTAGACCATGACGGAAACGATTGATGTGATTCAGTAGCTTAGGAATGCAGAGAAGGAGGGCTGGACTGATAACTAGAATCATAACATACTCTTGGCAGACTAGGAGGCAGAGCCAGGCCGAGCCGGGCACTGCGAGGCAGGAAGTAAGTGAAGGGTCAGGGATGCAGGTGGGGGCTGTATCGCTCCTCGGAGAGGGTTCAGGAAACAGGAGCTGAATCTGAGTCCGGGCCCTTTTGAGGCCTAGAAACGGGGACAATTCAATGAATTAACGTGCACACTGTAAAACGTGGCAACGTAGCTTTACATAGGCCTAATACTCGTAGCTTTCACGAGAACTGGAAACTGGCATACTAGAGATGGACACAACTGTAATTGCGTCTTTAATCGGTCATAGAGAATACATATGCATATTAATCATGCACATATAGCATAAGATGGGGAACACGTAGGGACACAGAACATGGCAAAATTTACTTTTCCACATTCCCTCCTTGACCCTACGTTTCCATCAGGAAACATCAATATTCATGATACCATCTATCATTTCATACAGTATCATTTGCTCGTCTCGAATTGTCTTGGAACGGGATTTAGAACGGGACTTAGGACTAGGAATACATGAGGTAGCACAAATGCCGCAAATCGCAGGGCCACATTGTATACAGAGGCAGCAACTGGATATGATCATTACTGCAATACCTAGGAATGACAATACTTTCCATCCCCAGGCAGATATGATACTCCAGAGCCAACCGGACCATGTCCAGGTGCCTGGATTCTGGTGTAACTGATGGGCAATTTTATGAAGTCTGGTTATAGCTGAATAAACAGACGGCGCGTTATTAGGAATGAAAATGCAGCAACTAGATCCGATGACTCTACATGCTCCTCCTCTATCGGCCAGTATGACGTCAAGAACGAGACGATTTTGGAGCACGACAAATCTCATAGCAGATTGCTCTTCGGTTAAGTTACCTAGAGCAGAAGTAGTCTCATTCACTACTGCTTCAAGGGTTCTGGTTAACCTACGGATTAGCTTACTATTCTGGATAGGGCCTATAAAGAAGAAGAAACCTTTATTGAAATCTGTATACTGTTCTAGAGCAGTTTCAGTTTGATCGACAATTGGGGACTCAATCTCTCGTCTATGTCTAATGTGTACTAGATGTGTGTCTCTGTGATAATCTGATGGGGCTAGAAAAACTGGTGGCAGTAGGAAGGCAATGTAACATGTTCCATCCCAATCTAGGGGCAGACGAACATATGCGGTCTGACCACAAACAAAATAAGAATGACGTGAAGCTTTGAAAATAGATTTCCCACTGTCACTATACTCGACAGTAGTAGTACAATCACTATGTCCTACATGTATGGAACCATTATTTCTGACACATAATTCGCCTTTGACTGGTAGTACTGAAATAGCAGGTAAGTCTGGAGTAGTATCAGACTGAACATTCAGGACCATGAAATTCGAAGAATAGTTACCTAAATTATAAACTTCATTTTCTAGATCCAACCCTGTTCTATGGGGGAGACCTTGCTTGTCTGGAAAACATGTTCTATTCAGAAGGGACATATCATTTGAGGATGACGTTAACGTGGACCATGCTCCACACGAACCATTATCTGAAAACGGATAAGGAAAGAGTGGCAGAACTCCCTTCGGTGTCTGGAAAGGGGGGAGTCGACCACACACCCAACAATTGGTAGCATTGCTGGTCTGGTGTGAATAATGTAATATTCTGATGAATGTGTTATTACGCATAGCAAGACGATAGGATAACTCGTGAGGAGGCAGATCACTAAACGTGTGCTCTACTGTAGCATTAGAAAACTTATTTACATGTGAACTTGGAAAACATAAATGCAATGCATAACTTGTGCAGGTAATCATCAAACTTAGAAACAATAGAAAACTTAGAAAAACGATACATCGGATAGAGTTTTGACTAACTCTCTCACTATGGGGGTCTATCTCATACATGTCAGATACCTGTCTAACCGTTTCACCCGAGGGGGACTTAGACAATTAAACTGGCTGACTTATTTTACTAGACCGGAGTTTCAATCGATATTCCTGCTGCGGAGTTTTCTCCAACAGAGGAACTTTCAGTTCTGGAATTGAATGAATGTTTGATTTAGAGTCTGGTTTCAGGCAGTCTTTAGAATTGGAAATGTCTGTAGAAATGTCATTAAAAGTCTTGTTTCTAAGTCCGTGAAATTTCTTGACATGAGACAGATGGACCCAGCCCTTACGGCCCTCCAACTTCACGGCCGTACGGGTGGTCAGAAGGACGAGTTTCGGTTCCTTCCAGCGAGGCTCCAGCGGACTTGAACGATCAAAATTCCGGACCAACACGAGGTCGCCTGGAATGACCTCATGTGGTTTCACTTCAGTATTGTCTGGAAATGCAGCGGCAACCTGTGAACGACAAGAGTGTAGGGCAGACATCAAGGAAGCTAGGTAATCTGTCAGCATATTACTTGAAACATCTGTAATACTGCGGGGTCTAGGTGTACCCCACATATTTGGGGGGCGGCCGAATACGACCTCATAAGGGGACAGACCTGATCTGGAATGTGCGACCATTCGCATAAAGAATAAAGCGACTGGCAGGGCAACTAGCCAGTCTACACCTTTCTCTTTACAAACTTTGGCAATACGGATTTTCAGGGTTTGATTATGTCTCTCTACGAGACCGGCTGCTTCTGGATGGCGTACACAATGGAACTTCCACTGGTACCCTAACAAGAGGGAAACAGGTTTCATGAGCTCAGATGAGAATGGCTGGCCGTTATCAGAATACACGACCCTAGGGAGTCCATAACGGGGGAAGAATTCACGAACCAACTGCTTGGCAGTGGTCGCTGCTGTGTAATCTGGAACTGGATATGCTTCTGTCCACCTGGACAAAGCGCATACAACTACGAGGACATACTTGAAACCTCGACATCGCTCCATCTGAATATAATCCATCTGGAGGACTTCAAAAGGGTGGTCAGGGGGCTGGAATCCACCTTGTTCCACCGGAACACTTTTACCTGGATTGAACTGACAACATATCATACAGGTACGGACTTTCTGCTTGGCTGCAGCTCGTAAATGCTTGTTGTACCAAAGGTTCTGAATACTGTCTAACATAGCTTTTTCTCCTAGATGTGCTGGACTATGTGCGGTATTAATAATGACTTGAACCATAGAGTCGGGGAGAAACCATGTGGCTTTTCCCTTCGTCACCCATCCCTGATCTGTCTGGACCCCTCCTTGTTCGGACCATTTCTTGATTTCTTCGGGAGTAGCATGTAACTGTATGTCTATGACATCTTGTGTAGGGTCCTTAACTGTCATACATGTAGTCGGATCTGGAGTGGATGTTTGTGTCTTGTTAACTGGAATGTCTGGAGTCTGAGCTGTAAGCTTGGCTGTTCGATCTGCTAGATCATTACCTTGGGAAATGATGTCAGTACTTTCGTATGTGCTTTGCACTTCATGATAGCGATAGCTGTCGGTAAATGTATTGCATCTAACAAAGCTTGAATGAGGAGACCATGCTGAATCTTGGTTCCATGAGAAGTCATGAAACCTCTCTCCTGCCAGAGCACTCCAAAGTCGTGTACGACTCCGAATGCGTAACGTGAATCTGTATATATGTTCACTTTCAGGTTCTTGGCACGTATGCAGGCTTGGGTCAGAGCGATAAGCTCTGCTGCTTGGGCAGACAGGGTGTCAATACGATGTGTTTCTATAACTTCAGTTTCAGTAGTCACTGCATACGCGGCAACTAGTTCTCCTGTACTTGTTCTCATACATGAACCATCCACATAAAGTGTCAGGTCGGGATTAGGTAATGGAATGTCTGTCAGGTCTTGTCTTGGCTTAGTCATAGTGTTAACAACTTCCACACAGTCATGTGTGGCCGGATTTGAAGTAACTGACGGTAACAGTGTAGCAGGATTTAAAACGTTGCAGCGTCTGATTTCTATGTGTGGCTGGAACAGTGTCAGTTCATAACCTGTTAAACGTGCAATTGTCAAGTGCTGAGTCTGTGTTCGGTTTAAAAGAACTTCCACGGAGTGTGGAACTTGTACTGTCAGGGAGTGTCCTAATACTATGGAATCACTTTGTCTGATTGCTAGAGCTGTGGCTGCAACTGACTTGAGGCACGCAGGCAGAGCCTGGGCTACTGGATCTAACGTGCTTGAAAAATAAGCACAAGGCTTGTACTGTCCGGCTTGATCTTGTGTGAGAACAGATAATGCTGTTCCATCACGTTCTGTGACGAAAAGTGTAAAAGGCTTACTGTAGTTCGGTGTAGCTAGAACAGGTGCTTGGCATAAGGCTTTCTTTAATTCATTAAAACTAAGTGTATGTTCAGATGTCCAAGGGAGAACAGTCGATACGGCTGCCTCCTGTGTCGTTAACTGTATCAGTGGTTTAGCTAGAAATGCATACTGAGGAATCCATTGTCTGCAGTAAGAAGTGAGGCCGATAAAAGCACGTACCTCCTTCTGTGTCTTGGGCTGTGGAAGACTCGCTATTAACTGAATACGGTCTGGTGTCAACTGCCTACCCCACTTGGACAGTAAGTGGCCTAAGTAGATCACTTGCTGGACACAGAATTGAAGCTTCGAAGGGGACACCTTGTGCCCCATCTCGGCTAGGAAATACAGGACTGTAAGTGACGCTCGCTCGCAGTCACATTCAGAACGGGCTGTGATCAGTAGATCACCGACATACTGGAGCAGGGCAGTGTCAGTTGGCATGTGAATATTGTCTAGTTGTCTTTTAAGTGCTTGACTGTAAATGCTAGGACTTTCTGTGAAACCTTGAGGAGCTCGTGTGAATTTATAGCTCCTTCCATTTAAACAAAAACCAAAAAGGTACTGGCTGTCTGGATGAATTGGAACACTGAAAAATGCATTCTTGAGGTCTATTACTGTAAAAAATACAGCTTCAGAATCAATAGCTGTCAATAGGGATGAAATATCTGGGACTACTGGATACTGGGGTATGATACATTTATTAAGTTCTCGAAGGTCAATCACTAATCGATATACTGGAGGTGCATTTGGATCAGTACGTTTCATGACTGGAATGATAGGAGAATTACATACATTGGAGTCAGCTTCTACAACTACTCCTTGAGCAATAAGCTCGTCAATAATTTTGGATAAGGCTGCTACAGCCTCAGGTGGCAATCTGTACTGTCTGATTCGTGGCAAGACTACACCTTGCTTGAGGGTCACACGATGGGGTGTGATTTGCATGAAACCTACATCAGTTGGACCTTGCGCCCATAAATGCTGCGGTACATTAGACAATCTGGGATCAAAATCACGTAATACATAGTGACCTTTGAAGTCACGCAAAAACAAACGAACTCCCTCTGGGGAGCAACATATTACTGCACCTAATTCCTTCAATGTCTTAATACCTAACAAATTTTCTGGACATGATTTCGTAAGTAACAAATCAGTAGTTCGGGACAATGGACCAACTTCTAGAGTAACTGGCTTTGATATCTCGTTAACAATAGGCTTTCCTGAAAATCCAAGGGAAACATTTCTAGAGCCTGAGAGCGGAGCCCCTGGAACCTCGTCATGACTGATAGTAGTCCTACTTGCCCCTGTATCAATCAAAAACTTTCTGTCTTTCCCTAATACTTGACTATGAACATAGGGACCCTCTTGATCTACAGGTATCTCGATGAGAGGCAAGCCTACCTCCCTCTCTAGGCTGTTTCATGAATATGGCTGATACTCTGGATACTCGGACTGAGCATACTGGTACATTTGCTGTGTAACATGCTGTGTTGCAGCGATAGGCTGCGGTGCTGGAATTGTCTGTTGTGCATTCTGTGGTGACTGAGAAGTCTGTGAAACTTGCTCTTGTCTAGGCGGACGTGGTCTTTCTTTAGTTTTACCAGTGGCTATGTTGTGTTTCAGAACTGCACACTCGTTTATAAAATGACCTGGCTGTTTACAATAATTGCATGTCCCTTTAGCGGGAGCTGCAAGATGACTGGCTTGATTCGGACCCCTCTTCTGACTGTCTTGTGGAACAGATTGTGCAACTAGTACTTTCATTTTCGTGTCTTTCATACGTCTCCTTTCGTGTTCTTGCTCTTCCCTGATTCTATTCTGGTGATACTGGAGCATCTGTAACATTTGTGATGGAGTATTAGCTTGCCAGGTACTTTCGACTTTCAAAACTCGGTTCTTCACTTGTGGGCTTGAATTCTCGACTAGTTTAGTAACAAAAAGATGAGGGTATGATTCGCTACCTGTCTTTAAACCACTGTTGATGATAAAGCATTTCTCGAATCTAGAATAAAAATCACTAGTATCTTCATCCTGTTTCTGTTTGCATGCTGAGATTGCATCCCAGTCTTCCTTTTTCGTGGCTAGTAACCTAGGCAAAACCTGAATCAATAACTCTGGTAATTCTTTACATTTATCTCCAAGACCGGTACCTGGTACTCGTATCTTATCTTCAGCTTCTAGAACTGCCCAATCGATCTTTTTCTCTCCCACCTCCCATTCTTTTTCCTTGAGTTTCTCATATACCCCTGCGGGCAACAGGACCTTTAACATTTTAATAATATCTGGATACGTGTATTCTCCCATACGGAGCATGTCTTTTAATTCTCGATGGAACCCTGCTGGATCTTTGTCGTGACAGGGAATTAATTTCTTCATCTCTAAGAGTTCCATCTTTGTGATAGGGGTGTAAACAAATACTCGTTGCATTTCACCATCTGGTGTCCTAACTGGGTGTACTTCTCGTAACGGATGCTGTCTATCTATGTAAAATGGTTTACTTTCCGGAGGTGAGACGTGAACAAAATGCGGGTTCAGAAACGTTCTATATTTGTGGCGCTGTTCTAGAATGACACTAATTAAATCGGTACCTAAACCTTTCCATTTATACTGGAGTAACTCGTTCAGGATATCATGTAACGGACCTGGATCAGAATGTTGACCCTCATACAATGTAATGAGGTGCTGAATCATATACATACCCACCAGTCGCTGCTCGGCTGGGGGCAGTTTCAGAAACATTTGTGCCACTATTTCGTCTGGAAAAGTGGTAGAATCAGTAATCCATCGGACTGCTGATCGGGCTAGTTCTTGTTCATGCATGGTACTTAATTCACCATAACCGATTCGTGATTTCAGAATGTGATCGGTAGCTTGAAATACTTGTTCTAGAGAACCTTGTTCTGGTGCTGGAAGATGAAAAACTTTCCTGTGTTCTAGGCGTAAATGTCGGTCTGGAAATCTAGATTTACCTACATACGCTATTCTGGCGGTATTCTCGTCTTCTACTTCTTCAGTAGAAGAGTCGTTTTCCTTCTCGCTTACTTGTGCTGCTTTGCGTTTCTCGTGTAACCTTATTATTTCTTTACGAATTTTCTTGTACATACTCTCTATACAACTGAGTGTCCTGTGTCTACCCTCGGCTATATTATCACTCCACCTTGTCAGGACTTTCATTTCGATCGCATCTTTAGTCGGACAATCTTGTTCCCTTACTAAACAATTGATTAGAAATTTTAATAGCATGAGCTGAGTCTCAGCTTTCCTTAGTGACATGATTTCGCCAATACTTTCTGGATCGTCTCCTGTACGGATGAAACGATATATTCTGTCTAGATCCTCTTTCATATTCGGTAGGGTGTCCAAATACTCGGTCACCCATCTTACGCGCAAGGAATATATAACCATATTATCCTCACCTGGGACTGGATCATAACAGCATTCAGTAAGAGCTCGCCTGATTTCTGCAACGGACTGATGTTTGGGCGTACGCTGTAACGCACGTTCATGTAACTCGACCAACGTTATACGTTTGTTTGGCGGCGGGGTACCTGGAGGACCTCCTCCCGTGGCTCCTAAACTGGAATCGTCGACTGATACTCTTCGTGCTGGCAGAGTGACCGAAGTAGCGGGAACTTGTACTATGGGCTGGACCGGGGGTACCGTAACAGGTACTGCAACAGGTGCCCCGGTGGCTGGAAGAACTGGAATTACATTATTTACAGGAGCTGGCGGAACAGGATTTGCATATTCTGGGACTGTGTCGTCCAAATAGGACGAGAGAAAAATATCAGCTGCGGTCGGTTTGTGACGTAGCTTAATCGGAACTAATGGCGGCGGGGAAATTACATGGTGCTTCCGGGGTTGCTTTTGGCAAGCCCTCGGCAAGAAGAGGATACATACCCTTAATGAGGGCATTTCTCTGTCGGTCTGACTGTTCGGCTTTAACTCGTTCACCTACTTCGATTAATTCCCTTTCCTGGGCTCTTTCTAAGGATTCTCTACTTAATTCTGACTTTCTGATTTCTTTTTCTGTTCTCCTGTGAGATTCTTTGCGCCATAACTCGATGGCGTCTTTCTGGGACTGTCTGGCTTTCTTTTTCCATAATGCTTCTTCTACTCGCATGATGCACTCGGCATCCCACGTACCTGATACGGGCCATCTATACTTTTCCTCTAACTGTTTGGTGTACTCCACCCATAAATCTAAATACAATATGGCACTTATGCCATGCTTTTGATACATAAAATGACCTGGACTGTCCCTAGGCGGGACAGGAACTGCTTCTTCTAACAGACCTTTTCTAGTTTTTAACTGACGTAACTTGGAGAACAGAGGCATGGCTGAACTGGAGTCTAGACACAATACAATACACAATGAACACGATGATTACTGAAAAACAACACATTCATACCACGACATTGAAAACACATTGAAGAACATTTAAAATAACAGTTCGGACAAAATACTACCTGGAGTACTAAAAACAGAATACATGAATTTCTCGAGAACAGAACTGACTAGAACAGAAACTAGAAGGACTAGATGCACTGCTAAAACAGTACGAAACTTACCGGTCCCATAAAGAGACACGTCAGGACCCGCATCCACCTAAGTGGACACTTCGTGTTGGATCTGCGTACCCAAACCCACGGACCAGAGACAAATTAATTGACCCTGTCTAGATACTACCCCAGCAACGGTACTCACCGGGCAGCAAGAACGGAAGGCCTCGGACTGGACTGGACTGCTACGACGACGGACGGACGAACTTCGGACTTCTGTTACGGGTGGACCTCCGGATACCTCGGACCTTGGACTCTCGGCTTGGGCTCTGGTCGGGACTCGCCGCGTTCCTCCACCGCCTCGTCTGGACGCTGGACCGCAACCTCCGTCTCCTCCGTGGGCCTGAGGGATACTTGAAGCAGAAATATCTGCACGTGCACGGTATGGTTCCGTCACGGCTGCAGAGGATCAGGGGGCCTGCGTGGCTTCTCCGGCGCGTGGGGAAAGGGCAAGTCCCTATTCGGGCGCCATTATGTGGTAAATAAATAATTAATTACCGGTACTATTTTTGACTATAATAAATAAACGGTTTAGCTCAATAAATAAGAGTCAAGATACGAGGTAGCTAGAGTTGACAGGCTTTAATCAAACATAAAAGGACAGGAACAGGACAGCCTGTACGGGGATGGGATGGCAGCTGCTGGGGGCAGGATCTGGGCAAGAGTGGCTAACTTTAATAACAGTGCATAACATATATATAGTTAAACAAAACACATGGTATTCAATACAGTAGGCGTAGCAGTAGGCGGAGCTTTTAGCAGTCGCAAAAGATAAGGACTGAATGAGGTAACAAGAAGGCGTGTACAGGGCGTATACATAGACATGTGATGCAGACGTAACAGAATATGTCATAAATGGGGCGGAAACATGGAGGGGGCTACCTGAGGAGCTGGGACCTCTGACCTAGTGGTGCGCGCAAACTGGCAATGACGTGTTACTAGGGAGAACTGGGGGCTATGACTTCTGCACTAGAAGAGGAGACGAAAGTCTGGAGTGTCAGAGCGACATGTACCTAAAGCCTATCTAGTATCTGGTGTTTAGAGAACATGTTGATAGAATCCAAAAGTTATCAGGGTAAAGGCTAACAGACACTAAGACTGGTGCATGCATTATTCTACATGTAGCGCTTGTGTGAGGAATATTCTATGAATATAAATACAGTATTTCTCTTACATGGAGACATAGAGGCTAGACCATGACGGAAACTATTGATGTGATTCAGTAGCTTAGGAATGCAGAGAAGGAGGGCTGGACTGATAACTAGAATCATAACATACTCTTGGCAGACTAGGAGGCAGAGCCAGGCCGAGCCGGGCACTGCGAGGCAGGAAGTAAGTGAAGGGTCAGGGATGCAGGTGGGGGCTGTATCGCTCCTTGGAGAGGGTTCAGGAAACAGGAGCTGAATCTGAGTCCGGGCCCTTTTGAGGCCTAGAAACGGGGACAATTCAATGAATTAACGTGCACACTGTAAAACGTGGCAACGTAGCTTTACATAGGCCTAATACTCGTAGCTTTCACGAGAACTGGAAACTGGCATACTAGAGATGGACACAACTGTAATTGCGTCTTTAATCGGTCATAGAGAATACATATGCATATTAATCATGCACATATAGCATAAGATGGGGAACACGTAGGGACACAGAACATGGCAAAATTTACTTTTCCACATGGCGCCAAGTACGCACTCTTCTACCTCTCTCAGGCACCGTCAGATGCTGTCATCCGACTCACTCCCATCTTCCTTCAACCAATACTGCAAACTCACATTCACTCTAGGTGATCTAGTTACCTGTTCTCCTCCGTAGAATCCTGTCTCTGCAATGTATTTCTGTAGATTTACACTGTGTGGAAGTGGAGGTTGTGGCACCTGACTCTGTTGGGTAACTAACTGCTGCTGTGGCGATGGCTGTTGAATTACCTCATTCTGCACCTGCGGATTCAATTATGTATTTTCGGAATTAACTCTTGGTGGGTACTTACACTCTTTCTTCCAATGCCCTAACCTGCCGCAATTATGACAAGGAAACTTTTTCTTAGCCTCATCCAGATTTCCCATTACTTTTGTTTTGTTAAAATTTCCCTTCATTCTTCCTTGACCTTCTTCTGTGCTTTGATTCTCCAATTGAGCTACTTGATGTTCAGCTACTTTCACTTGTGCCCACATGGCTTTCTCTTTAAGCTTTCTTTGCTTAACCTCAATCTCATCACTACAGTATTTTGCATGTCTTAAAACTTTGTCTACCGAGCATGATTGCCTTCCCATCAAATTATGCTTAATCATGTCTCTTATATCTGGTCTTAATCCAAACACAAAACGATACACAAAATGACTCGTGTCCTTTCCATTCAATTCCTCATATCCACTATACTGTTTGAACACTAACAACAATCTCTCATAAAATGCATGTACTGACTCTTGGTTCTTGCAATGTCCTGTCAATCTTTACCCAATCTGTCTCCTTTGGTGGGATTTTATTTTTCAGAAACACTATTTTTTGTTCATACTTTCGCATTACTTCAGGTCCAGGAGCACCTGTTTTTGTATCTCGTGTATATTCAGTTCTTGGCCAGTCCACTGACATGTTACACTCAGACCATAGATCTGCTGGTACTACTATGTCAAACAATCCATCTAAATCCTCCCATAGTACCTTTGAAACTTTTACAAATCGATCCACCTGTCGATACCATTCTACTGGCTTTTCTCTTAGTCTGGGGAAATCATTTGTGAATGACAATATATCCTGTCTGGTCCAAGGAACATGTACATACCCTCCTCCCCGTATTTCTCTCATAGGCTCTTTTTCTCTTACTCGGAATGTTAACGTTGTTTTATCACTGCTCTCTTCTCTTTTCTTAGCCCATTTAGCTTTCCACTTATCCACATCTACCCATTTTCTCAGCAACACAATTGGCTCTTTTATTTGGGTTAATCTTCTAGCAGTATTCATGTTGTCAATGTCTTTTTCAGTGAAATCTACTCTGTAAGGTTTCTGTAACACTTTATGCTTTGCAAAGTCTACATTTAGTTCACTTGCCAATCCTTCTAATCGATCATGCATAGTTTTCGCTCTCCAAGTAATGCTTTTACACATTAACATTAATGCATCTTCTTGGTATGTTTTTAATCTATCTGTTCCAATTGTTCCAATTATTAATTCTTCCATGTCGATTTTCAGTCTAACCACATCTAATACTTTAGGTTCTTGGTCTTTTACTTTTAAAGTTTTAAGCCAATCACTTAATTCCTGCTCTGTCGGTCCTACTGGAGTTTGTGACAAATCAATTTTCTCTATACTTTTCTTGTTGCACAATCACTCACGGCGTTCCGGTTGTTTCCTTCTTGAAGTTGTAAGGTCCCAATTCCCCCGTGAACCAACCAGCTCAACAAGGAAGAGAACACTTTATGAACTGATTTGTCCTCAAGGGAAAGGGGAAGTGGAGAGAGACACAAGAAAAACACTGGGTCTTCTTCTTGAGGAGTCCAGATGTAGTTTGTCTTATTGAAGTGCTCTGGGCCTTTCGTGATCGATCTACCAGCAGGTAAAATCTTCTCCTATTGATATAATAACACCCAGATACAATGAGTAAATCAGCAAGTCTCAAGTTTAAACCATGTTCATTTGATATTCCTATTGATCAATAACATACCGAATATTTAAAGGTCCATGCAATCACTTCTACAGTTTTCTTGATGATTCAGATTCTTGAAAAGACTATCACCTTAAATAATACAAAACACCTTTAACCTCAAAAATACACTTAAGTGTTGAACTGGTTAATAGGGATTAGTCAAGAAATGGTTAAACACACCCACACTATTAATCGTACCTTTAAAACTGTAAGAAGATTCCTGAATAATGGGTTTCTGAAATGATAACATAAAAAACACAATACAAAAACTTGTACTGGAATTAGGCGAACTCTCTGCCTAATACCCAATTTACAATGATCAGTTCTACTTGGTTGTTTATTGCTCTTTGCTTTCTGACCGTAATTATTCACACACTAGCAGTAATCACCTTACTGTCTTTTCACTGCAGCTTTTTCCTTATTTCCTTACTACAACTATATTCAATAAATACAGTTTAGTTGTTATTGTCAACTGTCGTAATTAACCCTCAAGGGTTAAACAAAGAGTCACAAATAAGTCCAAAATGTAGAAAAGGTATTTTTAAGAATTAACAGTTGAAGCGCGTAATCTTCTTGGTACTAAAGTCTTACCGGACTTTTGACGCTTCAATTAGTGCACTCGGTTGCCTGGTAACACTAGGAAATCTCTTACTTTTGTTTCAGGAAAGCTGGGAGCCCTTTTGCTTTCAACCGGGACTTCCGGAAGAAGACGTACTGTAAAGGAAGTCCCAAAGCAGCCGAAGATCGGGACCGGAGTTCAGAGCCTCGGGAATCAGGTAGGAATGAATAGGGACGGAAGAGGGGAGAGGGTGCGATGATCGCGGGTCTCAGGGACACTGGGAAAAGGAGAGGAACGGTACTTGCAGGTCTTCTCTGGTGCAGGTTTCTCGGGTCCCAAAGCCAGTCTCAGGAATCGGGTCCGCAATGCTCGTAGAGACGCTGAGCTGGGAAGCGAAGCGTCGTCACGCTCCAAGACGTGCCTTTTGTAGCTTCCAGTGCTTCGGGCCCTGGGGTTTTGCATGCGCCTCACGTGGAGTTAACAAAGCCGTTCAACGGCTTATTCACGTGAGGCAAGCAGGTACATTTTGATGAAGACAGTCAAATCTAACAACAAACATTGCTAACCACAAGGGTCATTAGCCATAAGACAACACAACCAGTAATATTACAAAAGTTACCATGAAATCAATGAGTTGGACAGAATAACAATTATCCTTGAACCTCTGAAATGTATTTTAAAAAAGGGTAAACTTGTAATTTTGTAAGGAAGTGTCGGAATTAGATGACTGCAGCATATGACCCCTTAACATTTCTCGGGTGTTGCAGAATCTGATTCCGCACCAGTTTGAAACTTATACGGAATGCTTTGGTTAAAAGTCGAATCAGGCGGTGTCATATGGCTAATACGCCTAGCCTCTGACAAATCTGGATAAACCTTTTCTCTTACTTTTTGTAAACTTTGATTTGAAGGGATTGTTAATGATGGTTCTTTTATTTTCTGGTTTTCAAACACTGGAATCACAGAACCTATTGTTACTGGGACTGTTACATCTTCTATATTTTTTGTGAGTTCCTGTATCTTTTCAGTTAATTCATTTGTATTTATTCAGAAGTACTTGGTTGTTCTTCAATTCGCCTTTCTACTCTAGCTACTTTTCTTCTAGTTTCATCATTTTGTTTGGGTGTACCGGTAAGTCTGGTTTCTATTAGTGGGGCATTAGAATCATATCTCATTTCTACCCTTTCCGGAAGAGCTCTGAAATTAGAGAATTGTCTTGGGGTATCGGTAAATCTGTCTTCTATCGGTGGAGCATTTACAATTACAGAAATCGGTTGGTATGGAGGTTGTCTTCTAATTAATATCTCCTCCAGCACTACATCCTATGATTCACAATCCTCATAACCTTTCCTTTCTGTCTCCACATTATTTCTTTTCTCCGTACATTTCCGTCCTACCACTTCATCAACTGTTCTTACGGATACATTCCATCACACATATCAGCATTTCTCCATCTCCGCATTCTACTCTCATGAGTTTCTTTCCATAATCCTCCCAATCTGCCTCTTGGTCCTCTGAAATCTTCAAACCTTTCTAGCTCCAATTCATGCATCTCATCTTCCCACTCAGCTATTGCTTCAAATTGAGTTGGTCTAGGTCTTGGTAAAAGCTTTGTCATCTTTTCTCTCAAATTTCGCAGTTACGCAAAACTAAAGGAACCTACTTCTGAAAACGCTAATGCACCATCATTCTTGGTATATCTAGCCCAATTTTCTAACCATATACATGTATGGTAGCCATATTTTGTCATCATATACGATGCAGGCGTTTTAGGCGGAGGAAGCAATTTTCCCTCTCTTGTCACTATTGCCTTATCCTTTTTAAACACATTCTTCAACTTTTTGAACCATGTAGGTTTTTCTTATTCCTCTTCATACTAAAACTCAATTTTTCTGATTTCCTAACTTTCAAAACAATCGCACACTCTTCCGCAAACTGATTCGGTACACCAACCTATCACAGCGCGGTCCACACTAACGCACCAATCAGAACATGAAACGTTTCACTTGCGCTCATTCAATGATTTTACAGTCTTGGCTAATGCACCAATGAGTGCATACTCCGTCCTAGTCTTGCGGACCAATCCCAGCGCGACACCTTTGATGGCAGCCCTGCTCCGACTTCTGCAGCTTCGACTGACCCCTCCTTTACAAAATTTATCGGCACACTGTATTTACACCTTTATACAACTAAAATCAGTTAGTAACGACAGAAAATATCTCCATTCGTCTGTTTTGCTAAAACCAAAGTGATAGTTTCCTCAATCACACAAGTATTCTGTATTTCCAGTAGATAGCGCTTACCTCTTCTCTACCACAGAATTTTAGTCTCGCCGATAAAGCAGCACATACCTCTACCTTACCCTTCTCTCAAGCTTAGGTTAAACTCTATTACTCTTTCAGGGATAAGTTTAAAGTCAGAATACGCAATGATTCCTTTGCTCAAGCCCAAAATTTTATAGGTTGCCTTCGCTATACATTCACCACTTTTACACATACAGGTCCCTAACTTGTAACATACGACGATGTCACCACTTTGAAACAGACTATGTGATGTGTGACTTACATGCCACACTTGTGCGACTTACATGCCACACATTCCTCTTCCTAGGCAGAGTAATCAGCTTCCTACTTCCCAGAAGCCTTAATTGCGGACTACATATAACGCAATACTGAGTCAACATATAATGTGAGTCATACATTCTGTACATCAAAACGCTGTATACATCGCCCTATACATTACTTATCCTGGCTAACCTATAGAAACCTATCCTCTGCTACCAAGAAATAACTGATCCAGTGCGTCTCCAGAAATTACCTGCAAAGCCATCACCATACTCCTAAGGAGCTATTCTCACATTACTCATCAGTGGGGCCCATAACACTGCGAGTCATTTATACACACATTCACCCTGCTCCAAGGATCGGTGAAGACTAGAGGAGAGCTGCTGGATCTTTAGCTGAGTGTCTTATTTCATACTAAAATTTATACACTATATACATCTGCAGTTTATCGATATTACCATGGTTTTAATTTCAAGAAGCATAAAAACACCCCACCATTATTGTCAATGGATCTGCTAGTAAAAGTTAACTAATTGACAACAAGACCAGCTTAATTCTCCATTTATTTAATTTTTATTTTAGAATTAAAATCTCCTAGCATGACCTTACTTTTATTCACTCTATTTCAGTAATCATTTATAACATTAATAACCTAAAGAGAAAGAAAACTTAAATTCAAACATTTATATTTATTTAGCATAACCGTTCAGGAGAGTAAGCAAAATTATATTACCAAGATTTCAGGACACTGACATCAGCAGAAGAACAAAAAAGTTCCCCCAAACCACCTCTCTATTCTTTCTTGGTGTTCGCCTCCCATCAGTACTCCGCACCCATTCGAAAAATTCAAGTCCAGAAAAATGTCAAAGTCCTGGCACCATAAAAATTCAACAATCCGACCGCATGTCGTGGTGCAAAATAAAATCGAAAAGCACGCTTTTTTCTTACTTCCAAACGTCCTCTTTTATGCCCTTTTCCCCTAACTTATCTATCTAAAACTTGTAACTTTTGGGGTCTTTCTTTATTCTGATCGGTTAGTCGAAGGGGTGGATGAGCATAACCTCATCACCTTATTCTTCGTATTTCCACAAAGTCATCGTTCTAATTAAAAAAATAAAGTCACTATTGTCTCTTAGTAGTCCTTTCCGCTTCTGTCCTTTAATTTGTAATTTCTTTAAACTTTCCCATGCTCATGATGCAGACATTCAAATTTGTTGGCACTGAATCGAGCATCCAGGCCACACTGTCCTTGACCCACACTGTACAGGCACAGGCTGCTTGCACTTCTCTTGAGTTCTGTTGCACATGTGTACATCATCTCAAACTCAGAGTCGCGGAAAACTTCCATTTTGGATTAGGCCGCATAGGCTATAATGGGATCTATTATAGAAACAAACACCATTAAACTTTAATTTTCAAAATATAGCCCTTCTGTTTACCTCCCACCATACTAACCCAGTTAGTTATTACCTAGCAGATATAGCAACAAATAAGCATGGTTTACTCACCATTCTCCATCATTTATACCACAATTAGACATACAGAAAGCTGATACATACAGATTTTGGTTAGAATATGACATTTGCGCACAAGATTAGTATGACGGCTTCACTTAATTAGTTAATTATGGTTCGCAAGATAAGCAAATTAGTATCCCACGTGTATTGTGTGTGCACTCTATTCTATGTTGGTTATTTTCAAAACCACACAATTAATACATGTTACTGTTATAGAGAAGTGATTTCACGAGGGGTATTAACATTTTTTTGTTTTCATCCTCGCTCTATCACAGGTCAGACCGGCCTGCGTTTGGCCTCCCGGACCAGGCTTCTAGGGCGGTCCATCCCTCAGCTTTCCCTCGACCCAGACGGCCACCGATGCGGTAAGCCCCCCTCCCATAGGTATAGGAGGGGGCTTCCACCTACCAGTGTCCAACAATGCCTGTCTCCTCCAGCACCGGATGCTTTGCTTTCCAGGCAGGAACAACCTTGTCCCCTCAAGCCCTCCTCAGCAGCTCTCAGCACTCTGGGCATCACAGCACCGCAGGTCGAACGTCGTGCTGCCCTGCACGCTTCAGTCCTGCTTGCCCTCCATCTTATATCTGGTCAGTATCCGACCTCCTTGGGATCGTAGATAAGCTGCGCCACCCTGCCAGGGTCGGACGTGCCCCAGGACCAATGTTGCAGTCTGGTCGCTCTTCCCTCACCAAGATGGCACTGGCCCCTCCACAGCACCGGGCTCCGTTTCGGTAGTTGCGGGGTCCCACACTTTCAGTCATTTGTGTGGCGGTAATCCAACCTCCTCCAAGATCACAGTGTGGTTGTGCCGCCTCGGCAGGATCCAGGTGGTCCCCAGGCCTAGCGTCACAGCCCGGCCGCACTGCCGATACCAAGATTGCTCCGGCCCCCCTCCAGGACCCGGAGCTCCGTTTTTATGTCCGCGGGGCCCTCACGCTGTCAGTCGCTTGTGTGGCAGCTGGAGGTCTCACGGGTCCCAGGAGACCATTTCTATACCAGCATTAATCAAGATGTCTCCCGATTCTAGCTTAAATCGGGCCACTACGTGAAGCTCTTTCAGAGCACGTCTACGCTGCCGTGATGGCAAGCCACGCCCCATCTATTTCCTCTTGTCATTGATTTTATTTGTAGATCTTCTCTGGAATGAAAAATAGAAAAATGCAATGTTATGACCGTATAATACATTTTTACTTATGGTGATGAAATTTCTTCTTCATAAATAAACCTATAAAGGTTGTATTGCCTACCACAGTCTGTTGAGTAGATAGGGCTGCTTCAGTACTCTTTTGACCTAGTGTTCCTGAGTGCTTCAGATCACTAAGTAACTTTATCCATTAACAGTACTACTTTGGTTATACTTCACTTAAAGAAACTGATGGTTTAAAATTGAGCACTCTGAAATTTAATAGCACCAGTAACAGTCTTCGGAAGAGATACTTGTACACAAGCACTTATTCTTTTTATAGATTGTTCATTATACTTGGATATGGAGAAGAGCTTACATCTACATAAGTCGCTGTCCAGAAGACTGTGTGTGTAGTGTGCAGAACAGGTCTTGGCTATCCATGAGCGTCTGTACAGAATAATGGCTGTATATAGAAGACACTTGGCCACCCAATGGGCTGCAGTGCTCTTCATTAGTACCTTTGCCTGTGACTGCCTGTAATCTCAAGAAAATAACTTATCCCAAATATTTCAAAGTAGTGTGACGATTGTAATACAGTATATTTACCATGAATAGTTGATGCCAGGGTCAAAATTGATTTGCATGTGGCTGGGTGGAAACTGAGGTGGCAAGGTATGCAAAATAGCAATGGTTTGAAATGCGTACCCTAAGTAATTACCAGTGGCTGAGATGAATTCAAACATTCCATCCATCACTTTTATATTGAGTTCTTCATGCAGAGGCCTATCAGTCACCCTAATTCAAGCCCCATTGCATGGCCAAACACCTAGTATGGACAGTGTTTGTGCTGTAAAGCTCGCATCTCGCTGGAACGAGTCCTTCACCACACCCAAGCCTCATTTTGTGGGCAAGCCCCCACTACGCACAGTCTTTGATCTGTGCAGAGCTCTTCAAGGAGAGTCCAGTCCTTTGGCACACCCAATCCTCCTTTCTTGGCCAGGCCCCTCCTAAACAAAGCATTTGTCCTGTGCAGAGCTCATTATGGAGCGGTCACTCCAATCGCCACACTTGAGCGCTTTTACACGGGCAAGGTCCTACTATGCACAGCCTTTGTCCTGCACCAAGCTTTTCACCCAGAGGCAATTCACTCATCACACCTAAGCTGCCTTAGGTGGCTAAGCCCTTGTTATAAGTTCATTTGCCCTTTATGGAGATCTTTATGCAAAGTTTAGTCCTTCACCACAGGCATGCCTCATTACATGGCCAAGCCATACTATGGGCAGGCTTTGCCTTGTACAGAGCAATTCACACTCAGGCCAGACCTTTACCACATCCAAGCCGCATTACTTAGTAAATCTCCTACAAACATATTTTGCCTTCTACAGAGCTCTTCATGTATAGACCAGTCCCTCACCACATCCTAGCCCCATCCATTGGGCACACCCCTACTATGGACTGCCTTTGCCCTGTACATCACTCTTCACACACAAGACAGTCCTTCAACACACCTAAGCCTGATTTTGTGGCAATACCTATACTGTGCGCAGGCTCCGCCCCATACAGATCTCTTTACAGAGAGGCCAGTCCGTCAACACACTCAAGCCCTATTACTGGGGCAGGCTCCTACTACACCCAGGCTTCAACCTGTACAGATGTCTTCACGCCGAGACCAGTTTTTCCCCATTTTGTGGGTAAGATCGTACTATAAAAAGGCTTCACACTTTACAGATATCTTTGCACAGAGGCTCTTCCCTCATTACATCCCAGCCACATTATGTGAGCAAGGCATTACTAAGCATAGCCATGGCACTGTACATAGCCCTTAATGCAAAGGATAGTATCTCACTGCACCCAAGCCCCATTACGTGTACCAGCTCCTAGATTGAACAGACTTAACCCCGTACTGAGTGCTTCACTGAGAGGCCAGTCCAGAACCACACCCAAATCCATTACGTAGCCAAACCTCTACTATGAGTAGTCTTTGCCCTTTTCAAACAGATGCCAGTCCTTCGCCATCCAAGCCTCTTTGCTTAGTAAAGCACCTACTATATGACAGCCTTTGCCCCGTACAGAGGTCTTCATGCAACGGCCAGTCCATCACCGCACTCAAGCTAAATTAGGTGGCCAAACCCCTACTACTCCCAACGTTTGCCCTGTACGTAGCTCCTCTCGCCAAGGTGAGTCTCTCACCACATCCAAGCCCATTTCATGAGCAAGCTCCTCATATGGACAACCTTTGTCCTGTACTGTGCTGTTTGCGCAAAGGTTGGTCCTTCACTAGATCCATGGCTCAATACCTGTCCAAGCCCCTATCATGGACAAGCTTCACCTTTTATTGAGCTATTTAAACTGAAACCAGTCCTACACCACATCCAAGCTCCATTTCTTGGTAAAGCCCATACTGTGACCAGCATTCGCCTGTACTGAGATCTTCATTGAGGCCAGTCCCTCACCACACCTAACCCCATTACATAGCCACACCCCTGCTCTGAACAGCCTTATCCCTGTACTGAGTTCTTCATGCAGAGGCCACTCTGCTACAATATCCAAGCCTTAATACACTGGAATGTCTCTACTACAGACAGCCTTTGCCCTATAACAAGTTCTTCACAGAGACCAGACCCCCTCCACACCTAACCATTATTATGTGGGTAAGCCACTGCGAAGCACAGCCTTTGCACCATACTGAGCTCATCATGCAAAGGCCAGTATGTCCTCCCACCGAAGTCCTATTACTTATCCAAGCCCATACTATGAAGAGTATTTGCTCTGTACTGAGTTCTTCAGAGAGGACAGTTCTTCACTGCTCCTAAGTATGAGAATGTAGTGAAACCTTCTACTGTTAACAGTCTCCTCCCTTAAATGAGCTCATTATGCAGAGGCCATTCCACCACACTTAAACCCCATTATGTGGGCAAAACTCTACAAACAGGCTTCACACTGTAAAGAGCTCTTCAGAGCTAGTATCTCATTTCACCCAATCCCCATTGTCTTAGCAAATATGATTTAGCACAGCCTTTGACTGTTCAGAGAGCTTAATGCAAAGGCCAGTGTCTCACCAAAACTAAACCCCATTTCGTGTTCAAGTCCCTATAATGAACACCCTTTGCCCAGTACTGAGGCTGTCCAGAGAAGCCACCTCCGCACTACACCTCAACCCATTCTAAAGACAAACTTCTGCTATGAAAAGCCTTCATCCTATACTGAGCTCCTCATGCAGAGGCCAATCTGTCACAAAATCCAAGCCTTAATACATGAGCAACTCCCCACTACAGACACCCCTTGCCCCTTATCAAGTTCTTCACTGAGAGACCAGCCCCTCACAACACCTAAGCCTTATTACGTGGCCCAGTGCCCACTATTAGAACCTCTACTCTGCACTGAGCTCTTCATGCAGAGGCATGTCTGTCAGCACCTCCAAGCATGGATAAGTGCCTACTATGGACAGCCTTCACCCTGTACATTGCTCTTTAGAGAAGCCCTTCCTAAGCCCAGACTTTGCACTCTACACAGCTCATGACACAGAGGCCACTGCCTCATCACACTTCTGCATCATTACGTGGGGAAACTCCATCTACTCATAGCCTTTGCCCTGTACAGAGCACTTCATGCAGAGGTCAGCGACCCTTGACCCCTCCAGGTTGGTCGCTCCCCCTCCGCACAGCACCAACTGTGTCTCCCTGCCCCAGCTAACGCAGCTGAGGAAGTTCAAGGCCCTCCACCACCCGCAGGCTACCACCTGCGCCTCATCCCTGGTGGCCAGTGGCAGGCCGTAGCTAGGTTTGTTCATTCTCCGCCTTATTGCTTTTATTGTATTGCCTGTATTTTCATTGTTGTGTCTGTGACTGCTGTTGTCTGTCTTCCCCCGCTGTCTGTACGTGGTCCACGCCCCTTTCTCTTCCCTCTGTTCCCCTCGCTGTCCCCGTACTCTCTCTGCCTGGTCCTTCCTTCTGTACCCCTCGCTGCCCCCGTGTCTCTGCCCGGTTTTCCCTTCTGTTCACCTCGCTGCCCCGTACCTCTCTGCCCGTTCTGCCTTCTGTTCTTAGCTGACCCTGTATTTCTGTATTCTGTATTCTGTATTTTGCCCTTTTTGCCTTCTGTGACACTCGTTTTCCCCTTCGTTTTTGTGCCTCTTTTGCCTTCTGTTCCACTTGTTTTTTGTGCCCTTCTGCCCTCTGTTCCACTCATTTTTTTGTGCCCTTCAGCCCTCTGTGCCACTCATTTTTCCCTCGTTTTTGTGACCTTCTGTTCCACTTGTTTCTTGTGCCCTTCTGCCCTCTGTTCCACTAGTTTTTTTGTGCTCTTCTGCCCTCTGTGCCACTTGTTTTTCCCTTGTTTTTGTGCCCCTTTTGCCTTCTGTCCCACTCCTTTTTTGTGCCCTCTGTTCCACTCGTTTTTTTGTGCCCTACTGCCCTCAGTGCCACTCTTTTTCCCTTGTTTTTTTGTCCCTTTTGCCTTCTGTTCCACTCGTTTTTGTGCCCTTCTGCCCTCTGTTCCACTCGTTTTTGTGTGCCCTTCTGCCCTCTGTGCCACTCGTTTTTCCCTTGTTTTTGTGCCTCTTTTGCCTTCTTTTCCACTCGTTTTTGTGCCCTTCTCCCCTCTGTTCCACTCGATTTTTTGTGCCCTTATGCCCTCTGATACAACATCTTCATACCCATACAAAGGCATACTGCATTACTAGTGCGTGGCGATTTGCCTCGGGAATTGGTACACAGTACATGATCCCGCCTCCCATGAAAAACGCTAGTTTAGAACCATGACGCGCTAGCGCTACTCCCGCCCCTCTAGATGCGCGCGCACATGTCACGTTATAGACGCATTGACGCACGAAACCCGGAACTCCACTGTTTACCAAACAGCCGACCGGGAAAGTGCGATCGAGCGATTCCGCGTCCGAAGAGCAGGTAAGCTCTGAGACACCCTGTCCCACACCACCCTCTCCCGTGATAATACATCATTTTCACCATATGGCCCTTTTTTCATCAGGTATTACCCTGCTTCTCCAACTACAACCTGAGTGCCACCAGACTCAATTACCACGAGCAACCACAGTGGTAAGTGACTTTACTATACCATGACTGACCCAATGGTAACGTTGCCCCACAGCGTTCGTGAATCTTAACAATTGTTCTATCTTTTTTCTCAACAGTGCCCGGCTGGGTACACTGTAAGTCCGATTTAATTTACTTTATCACGCATGGGTTGCGTTAAGCCGAGACACTACGAGGTATTTTAATCCCCATTTTTAAGTCCACACAATATTACAGAGTACAGCAACCACACATATTAAAAACCACTCTCACCTTTTCCCTAGATGTCCCTCACTGCTTAGTCCTGACGAGACCTCCATCAAGCAGGTCGAAACGCCGTCGACGCTATAGGGAAGGAACCTATTAGCACAGTGATTTGTGATTTCATATAGTCACTGCTAACAATTATTGTATCAGATTGCTTGGTCATTTCCCTGTGTAAATACCCATAACGCAAAACTGTATAGATCATTCATTATTTGTGTTTGTTTTTGCTCACATAATCACTTGGGACGCACTGCACTTTACACTGTACATACAACCTTTTGTATATGTGTTGCTGTTGTAAATATGGATACTTTTCATGAGTTGAAATATAAGAAGTCTTTCTTATAAATTTTGCATATGTGTGTTTCTTTTTCTGCCAAACCCTTCTCTGTTACAAGTGAATATTGCTTATTTAAGCTGTCGAGTATTGTATATTCTATATATTCGTATGCCACAGGAACCATTGTTCTTTGGATATACACTTTGCCCTGGTTCCGCTGTGAGTAGGGTTCCCTTGTTTCCCCTTTTCGCTTATGACCTCTGTGCCACTTGTTTTTCCCTCCTTTTTTGTGCCCTTCTGCCTTCTGTTCCACCCGTTTCTTGTGCCCTTCTGCCCTCTGTTCCACTAGTTTTTTTGTGCCCTCTGTGCCACTCCTTTTCCCTTGTTTTTGTGCCCCTTTTGTCTTCTGTTCCACTCCTTTTTTGTGCCCTCTACCCACTGTTCCACTCGTTTTTTTGTGCCCTTCTGCCCTCTGTTCCACTCGTTTTTGTGTGCCCTTCTGCCCTCTGTGCTACTCGTTTTTCCCTTGTTTTTGTGCCTCTTTTGCCTTCTTTTCCACTCGTTTTTGTGCCCTTCTGCCCTCTGTTCCACTCGTTTTTTTGTGCCCTTATGCCCTCTGTGCCACTTGTTTTTCCCTCCTTTTTTGTGCCCTTCTGCCTTCTGTTCCACTCGTTTCTTGTGCCCTTCTGCCCTCTGTTCCACTAGTTTTTTTGTGCCCTCTGTGCCACTCCTTTTCCCTTGTTTTTGTGCCCCTTTTGTCTTCTGTTCCACTCCTTTTTTGTGCCCTCTACCCACTGTTCCACTCGTTTTTTTGTGCTCTTCTGCCCTCTGTCACTCGTTTTACCCTCATTCTTTGAGCCCTTCTGTTCCACTCATTTTTTGTGCCCTTCTGCCCTCTGTGCCACTCGTTTTTCCCTCGTTTCTGTGCCCCTTTTGCCTCTGTTACCTTTGTTTGTCCCTCACCACCCTCGCCGCTGGGACCCTGCAACCCTGCCCCCCCTGACTGCCCATTCGCTGCCCCCGCCTCCCAACTGCTCCTCCCTCCCACCTCCCCATATATGCCGGCCGCTGCGCAGTGAGGAGAACGACCCTTGACCCTACCAGGTAGGACGCTCCCCCTCTGCACAGCCCGCTTGTGTATCCCTGCCCCAGCTGCCTCTGCTGAGGAAGTTCGAGGTCCTTCACCACATGCAGGCTACCACCTGCGCCTCATCCCTGGTGGCCAGTGGTAGGCCGTAGGTAGGTCTGGTCATCCTCCGCTTTATTGCTTTTATTGTATTGCCTGTATTTTCACTGTTGTGTCTGTGACTGCCGTTGTTGTTTGCCTTCCCCCTCTGCCTGTACGTGGTCTGTGCTCCTTTTTCTTCCCTCTGTTCCCCTCGCTGTCCCAGTGCTCTCTCTGCCCAGTCTTTCCTTCTGTACCCCTCGCTGCCCCGTG
Organism: Lissotriton helveticus; assembly: GCF_964261635.1. Classification (NCBI taxonomy): domain Eukaryota; kingdom Metazoa; phylum Chordata; class Amphibia; order Caudata; family Salamandridae; genus Lissotriton; species Lissotriton helveticus. The sequence goes on from NC_136070.1 coordinate 912,872,995, forward strand.
TCCCTGCCCGGTTTTCCCTTCGGTTCCCCTCGCTGCCCAGTGCCTCTCTGCCCGTTCTGCCTTCTGTTCTTAGCTGCCCCTTTATTTCTGTATTTTGCCCTTTTTGCCTTCTGTGCCACTGGTTTTTTGTGCCCTTCTGCCCTCTTTGCCACTCGTTTTTTTGTGCCCAGCTGCATTCTGTGCCACTTGTTTTTCCCTCTTTTTTTGTGCCCTTCTGCCTACTCGTTTCTAGTGCCCTTCTGACCTCTGTTCCACTCGTTTTTTTTCTGCCCTTCTGCCCTCTGTGCCACCCGTTTTTCCCTTGTTTTTGTGCCCCTTTTGCCTTCTGTTCCACTCGTTTTTTGTGCCCTTCTGCCCTCTGTTCCACTCGTTTTTTTGTGCCCTTCTGCCCTTTGTGCCAATTGTATTTCCCTCGTTTCTGTGCCGCTTTTTCCTTCTGTTACCTTCGTTGTCCCTCACTGCCCTCGCCAGTGTGTCCAGTCCGGCCCCGACCCCCTGACTGCCCACTGCTGATTCGCTGCCCCCACCTCCCGCCTCCCAGCTGCTCCTCCCTCCCATCTCCCCATATATGCTGGCAAGTATGTCTGCGCCCGTCCGTGCCTGGACGGCACCCAGCGCCAGAACCTCTGGCCCACGCGCCCGCCACAACGACCGCCGCCACTACGATGCCAGCACTCTGTATGCCCTCAACTCCGGATGGAGCCACACCTGCTTCAAGGCCGCCCGAAACGCACACACAGCCCTTTCACCTGCCGGAACTGCAGCTACACCAGCCTCAGAACCGACAAACCACCCGCCAAGAAAGACCTCAACCACCTCCGATGCATACTACTGAACACCCGCTCCACACGCAAGCATGCCGTCGAGCTCTGGGACCTGACTGACACAATATCCCCAGACGTCGCCTTCCTGACAGAGACCTGGTTTAACGACTCCTCCGCATCCGACATCTCCATAGCCATCCCAGACGGCTACAAGATCGCCCGCAGAGACCACACCAACGGAGTCGGAGGAGGAATCGCCATTGTCCACAAGAACAGCATCACCGTCTCGACTAGCACCGACGACGTGCTCAGCACCGCTGAACGCATGCATTTCTAGATCCACACAGACCCTAACTCTACCCTCAGAGGCACCCTCGTCTACCGACCCCCCGGACCCCTCCCCCAGTTCAGCCTCTCCATCGCCTACTTGATCAGCATGCACGCCCTGACCTCCACCGACTACATCCTCAGCTCCACAACCCTGATCGATAACCTCGCCAACCTCGGACTGAAGAAACTCATCACAACGCCCACCTACTCCGCCGGCCACACGCTCGACCCCTTCTTCTCCTCAAGCCTGCACGTCTCCGTCAGCCACACCACCGAACTCCTCTGGATCGACCACCGCTGCATCCACTTCGCCTTGCAGAAACCCACCAAACACCACCCCACCTAACTGATCCCCCGCTGGAGCAAAATCACCGAAGACCAACTACACACAAACCTCGCTCTCAGACCACCCACCGAACCCTCCAACACCGACGACGCTGCCCACAGCCTCAGACACTGGATCGAGGACTGCGCCAACACCCTCGCCCTGCTGAAGAAACCCCCCACAGAGACACCAGCAAGAGGGCCAGAAGGTTCACCCCAGAACTCCTAGCCTCCAAGCAAGCCTGCCGGAAACTAGAGAGGAATTGGCACAGGGAACAAACTCCAGATAGCCAGGCAGCACACAAGGACGCCATCCGCAACCACCACCACTACATCAGGGCGGCCAAGAGGACCTCCTTCAAAGATCGCCTTGACAACAACGCACACAATAGCAAGGAGCTCTTCAACATCATGAAGGAACTCTCCCCAGCTCCAACACCAACAACATCCCACCGTTGCAAGCCCTGTGCGACTCCTTCGCTACCTTCTTTCACTGCAAGATAGCAGACATCCATGACCGCTTCAACACCCAGACAGCCCCAACAGAAAGCAACACAACAGACCCTCCGCACACCATCGACCACGACCCCCTGCTAGCCTGTGCCAGCGTGCGCATCAATGACACCATCAAGACCATGCGCACAATCCACTCTGGCTCTCCGTCAGACCCATTCCCGAACCACGTCTTCAACAGAGCAAGCAGCTCCATCGCACCTCACCTGCGCAACATCATCAATCTCTCCCTCAAGACCGCGATCGTCCCAGAGATCTGGAAACACGCCAAGATCAACGCCCTACTCAAAAAACCAAAGGCAGACCCAAGAGACCTCAAGAACTTCCGGCCCATCTCTCTGCTTCCCTTCCCGGCCAAGGTCATCGAGAAAACCATTAACGGAAAGGTAACCCGATACCTCAAAGAAAACAGAATCCTGGACCCTTCCCTGTCAGGGTTCCGCAGCAACCACAGCACAGAGATTACCCTCATCGCCGCCACCCACGACATCAGGACCCTTTTGGACAACGGTGAGACCGCAGCACTCATCCTGCTAGACCTTTCTACCGCCTTCGACACCGTCTGCCACCCCACACTACACGCACGCCTCCACGCCGCAGGGATCCGAGACAAGGCTCTGGATTGGACCACCTCCTTCCTCTCCGGCAGAACCCAGAGCGTCCACCTCCCCCCATTCCGTTCCAAAGCCTTCCGACATCATCTGTGGCGTACCCCAGGGATCCTCCCTCAGCCCGACGCTGTTCAACATTTACACGGCCCGCTCGCACACGTAGCCCGAAAGCACGACCTCAACATAATCTCCTACGCCAACGACACTTAGCTGATCCTCTCCCTCACCAAGGACCCCATCACCACCAAAGCCAACCACCACAAAGGAATGAAGGCCGTCGCTGACTGGATGAAGACCAGCCGTCTGAAGCTGAACTCGGACAAGACGGAGGTCCTCATCCTCGGCTCTAATCCTTCAACCTGGGACGACTCCTGGTGGCCGACGGCACTGGGGGCAGCTCCGACACCCACCGACCACGCACGCAACCTGGGAATCATCCTCGACTCAACACTCTCAATGACCAAGCAAGTCAACACCGTCTCCTCCTCCTCCTGCTTCAGCACCCTCCTCATGCTCCGCAAGATCTTCAGATGGATCCCAACAGATACAAGAAAGACAGTCACTCAGGCCCTCGTCAGCAGCAAACTCGACTACGGAAACGGCCTCTACGTGGGAGCCCTGACCAAGCTCATCAAACGACTACAATGCATCCAAAACGCCTCAGCACGACTGATCCTCGACGTACCAGGCCATGGCCACATCACCCCCATCTGAGAAACCTGCACTGGCTCCCCGTCAACAAGAGGATATCCTTCAAGCTCCTCACCCACGCACACAAGGCAGTCCACAAGACCGGCCCAGCCTACCTCAACAGACGGCTCTCCTTCTACATCCCCAACCGCCAGCTGCGCTCCGCCGACCTCTCACTCGCCACCGTCCTGCGCATCCGAAGACCCACCACCGGTGGGAGATCCTTCTCCCACCTCACCGCCAAGACATGGAACACCCTCACACTGAGCCTACGACAGACCCAAGACCTGCTGACCTTCAGGAGGATACTCAAGACCTGGCTGTTTGATCAGTAGCGCCCCCCCCAGTGCCTTGAGACCCTCACAGGTATGTAGTGCGCTTTACAAATTATTGAGTGATTGATTGATCATACCAAAGTCCTAATACTTGGGCAATCCCCTACTAAGCAAAGACTTTGCTCTCAACAGAGCTCTTCTCACATATGCCATTCCCGCACCACACTCAAGCCCCGTTACATGGGTGAAGTATCTACTACATACGGCCTTCACCCTGAATTGAATTCTTCATGGAGAGACCTGTCCCTCCCCACACCTAAACCATACTACATGGCTAAGCCCCTACTTTTAGCAACCTTCCTACTGTTCTGAACTCTTTGTGCAGACGCCAGTCTCACACTAGTACAGACCGTCTTTGCTCAATACAGACCTCTTGAAGGAGGTGCGAGCCCCTTACCACACCCAAGGACCATTGCGTGGGAAAGCTCCTACTCTGCACCGCCTTCACCTTGCACAGAGGCTTTCACTACGAGCTAATCCCTCACCACACCAAAGCCCTACTTCATAGACAAGCCACTGCCATGCACAGCTTCTGTCCTACACAAAGTTCTCCAAGCAGAAGTCAGACCCTCACCACACTTGGGCACCTTTGTGTGGCCTAGCTCTTACTAAGAACAGCCTTCCCCCAGTAGCTGGTGTTTCACAGAGAGGCCAGTCCATCAGCCCACTCAATCCCCAGTACATGGGATGTTCTTACTATGCAAAGGCTTTACCCTTGAAAGTGCTTCACACAGGCATCAGTAACTGACTACAGACAAGATCCCTTATGTGGGAAACCCCCAGCTACTTGCAGACTCCATCTGTACAGAATTCTTCATGCAGTAGCCAGCCCTTCCCCCATATCCAAGCTCCATTATGTTATCAAGCTGCTACTACACATTGCCCTTGCTCTGTACAGAGCTCTTTATGAGGAGGCCAGTCTGTCTCCACATCATGCCTCATGTGGGCATATCCCTACTGCTGATAGCTTTCGACCTGTACAGAGCTCTTAATGCAAAGGCTAGTCCTTCAGCACTTCCAAAACCCATTAGTCAAGCACCTATTACCACTGCCTTTGACCGGTTTGCAGCTCCTCATACAGAGCACAGTCCTTCACCACACACAACCCAAATCACATGGGCAAGCAGTTCCATATTTGAACCCTTGGGTCAGTATATTGATCATTTTCTTCAACCGTTTGTTCAGCAATGTACTTCATATGTCAAGGACACAAATGACTTTCTATTGAAACTGGGAGCTGTGAAACTGGAAAGGAAAACCTTACTTTGTACAGTAGATGTCAAATCTCTGTAAACTTCTATCCCTCATTTAGCAGGCATGGAAGCTATGGATTGGGCGCTGTTACGTCAACCTACCATAAGATCTGATAAAGTATTTTTGCTTGACATTTTTCCTTTCTGCCTGTATCACAGCTATTTTCAATGGGATGAGCATTTTTTCTGCAGCAGACTGGCACGTCCATGGGTTTTGTGGGGGCACCCGCATATGCGAATTCCTGTATGGCTAAATTTGAGTCAGATTATATCTACAGCGATCAAGAATGGAAAGATCATCTACTGTTGTACTGTAGGTATATAGATTACATCTTTATGCTGTGGACAAGCAGTCAAGAGATAATTGAACAGAAAATCCAGCAATTAAATAAGTGTGATTAGAGTTATTTTCCTGCCTGAAACTTCACAAAATAGATGCTTCTGAGAAGATGGAAAGTAAGTAAAAATGGCAAATTTGGTCACTGTGATGCTTTAAAAAGTGGTTATTCAACATGAGGCACGATCCAATTGACATTTTGGATCATTTTTGGGACAGTCCAAAAAATCAATATTCTTATGAAAAACGATGACCCCGGACCTGTCGAACTTTCCAGAAATGGTCAGTATTGATGATTTTTTTAACATTTAATCTTTTGACTGTAAATGACTGTTGGATATGAATAATTACTTTTTCAACTGAAATAAGCGTGTTTAGAGTCATTTACCTCCCTGAAATTGCTCAAAAAAGAAGCTTCTGAGTAGGTGGAAAAGTCAGTAAAAATGGCAAATTTGGTCAATGTGAGGCTTTAGAAAGTGGTTATTCACCATGAGGCAAGATCCAATTGACATTTTGAATCATTTTTGGGACAGTCCAAAAAAATCAATTTTCTGATGAAAAAAGATGACCCCAGACCTGTCGAACTTTCCAAAAATGGTCAGTATCTATGATTTTTTAATATTCAATCTTTTGACTATAAATGACTGTTGGATGTGAATTATTACTTTTTCAACTGAAATAAGTGTGTTTGGAGTCATTTTCCTGCCTGAACTGCTCAAAATAGATGCTTCTGAGTATGCGGAAAAGTAAGTAAAAATGGCAAATTTGGTCACTGTGATGCTTTAAAAAGTGGTTATTCAACATGAGCCATAATCCAATTGATATTTTGGATCATTTTTGGGACAGTCCAAAAAAGTCAATTTTCTGATGAAAAACCATGACCCCGGACCTGTCGAACTTTCCCAAAATGGTCAGTATTGATGATTTTTTAACATTTAATCTGTTCACTATAAATGACTGTTGGATGTGAATTATTACTTTTTCAACTGTTATAAGTGGGTTTAGAGTCATTTACCTGCCTGAAACTGCTCAAAATAGATGCTTCTGAGTATGCGGAAAAGTCAGTAAAATGGTAAATTTGGTCACTGTGAGTTGTTAAAAAGTGGTTATTCAACAGGATGCACGATCCAATTGACATTTTGGATCATTTTTGGGAAAGTCCAAAAAATCCATTTTCTTATGAAAAACGATGACCCCGGACCTGTCAAACTTTCCAGAAATGGTCAGTATTGATTTTTTTGACATTTAATCTTTTGACTGTAAATGACTGTTTGATGTGAATTATTACTTTTTCAACTGAAATAAGTGTGATTAGAGGTATTTTCCTGCCTGAAACTTTACAAAATAGATGCTTCTGAGTAGGCGGAAAAGTCAGTAAAAATGGCAAATTTGGTCATGGGAGGCTTTAAAAAGTGTTTATTTAACATGAGGAACGATCCAATTGACATTTTGGATCCTTTTTGGGACAGGCCAAAAAATCAATTTTCTGATGAAAAAGGATGACACCGGACCTGTCAAAATTTCCAGAAATGGTCAGTATTGATGATTTTTTTAACATTTATTCTTTTGACTGTAAATGACTGTTGGATATGAATTATTACTTTTTCAACTGAAATAAGTGTGTTTAGAGTCATTTTCCTGCCTGAAATTGCTAAAAAAAAAAGATGTTTCTGAGTAGGCGGAAAAGTCAGTAAAAATTGAAAATTTGGTCACTGTGAGACTTTAAAAAGTGGTTATTCAACATGAGCCATAATCCAATTGATATTTTGGATCATTTTTGGGACAGTCCAAAAAATTCATTTTCTATTGAAAACGGACCTGTTGAACTTTCCAGAAATGGTCAGTATTGCTGATTTTTTGACCATTTAATCTTTTGACTGAAAATGACTGTTGGATGTCAATTATTACTTTTTCAACTGAAATAAGTGTGTTTAGAGTCATTTACCTGCCTGAAATTGCAAAAAAAAAAGATGTTTCTGAGTAGGCGGAAAAGTCAGTAAAAATGGCAAATTTGGTCACTGTGACGCTTTAAAAAGTAGTTATTCAACATGAGCCATAATCCAATTGATACTTTGGATCATTTTTGGGACAGTCCAAAAAATCAATTTTCTGATGAAAAACGATGACCCCTGTCGAACTTTCCCAAAATAGTCAGTATTGATGATTTTTTTGACATTTAATCTTTTGACTGTAAATGACTGTTGGATGTGAATTATTACTTTTTCAACTAAAATAAGTGTGTTTAGAATTATTTTCCTGCCTGAAACTGCTCAAAATAGATGCTTCTGAGTAGGCAGAAAAGTCAGTAAAAATGGCAAATTTGGTCACTGAGAGGCTTTAAAAAGTATTTATTGAACATGAGGCACGATCCAATTGACATTTTGGATCATTTTTGAGACAGTCCAAAAAATCAATTTTCCGATGAAAAACGATGACCCCGGACCTGTCGAACTTACCCAAAATGGTCAGTATTGATGATTTTTTTAACTTTTAATCTTTTGACTGTAAATGACTGTTGGGTGTGAATTATTACTTTTTCAACTAAAATAGAATGTGTTTATAGTCATTCTCCTGCCTGAAATTGCTCAAAAAAGATGCTTCTGAGTAGGTGGGTAAGTCAGTAAAAATGGCAAATTTGGTCACTGTGATGCTTTAAACAGTGGTTATTCAACATGTATCATGATCCAGTTGACATTTTGGATCATTTTTGGTACAGTCCAAAAAAATCAATTTTCTGGTGAAAAACGATGACCCCCGGACCTGTCGAACTTTCCCAAAATGGTCAGTATTGATGATTTTTTAACATTTAATCTTTTGACTATAAATGACACTTGGATGTGAATTATGACTTTTTCTACTGAAATAAGTTTGTTTAGAGTTATTTTCCTGCTTGAAATTGCTCAAAAAAGATGCTTCTGAGTAGGTGGAATTGCCAGTAAAACTGGCAAATTTGGTCAATGTGAGGCTTTAAAAAGTGGTTATTCAACATGAGGCACAAACCAATTGACATTTTGGATCATTTTTGAGACAGTCCAAAAAATCAATTTTCTGGTAAAAGACGATGACCCACCTGTTAAACTTTCCAGAAGTGGTCAGTATTGATTATTTTTTTAACATTTAATCTTTTGACTGTAAATGACTGTTGGATGTGAATTATTACTTTTTTTAATTGAAATAAGTGTGTTTAGAGTCATTTTCCCACCTGAAACTGCTCACAATAAATGCTTCTGAGAAGGTGGAAAAGTCAGTAAAAATGGCAAATTTGGTCACTGTGATGCTTTAAAAACTGGTTATTCAACGTAAGCACGATCAAATTGACATTTTGGACCAATTTTGGGACAGTCCATAAAATCCATTTTCCGATGAACCCGGACCAGTCGAACTTTCCAGAAATGGTCAGTATTGATGATTTTTTTTAACATATAATCTTTTGACTGAAAATGACTGTTGGATGTGAATTATTACTTTTTCAACTGAAATAAGTGTGTTTAGAGTCATTTACCTGCCTGAAATTGCTCAAAAAAGATGCTTCTGAGTAGGTGTAAAAGTCAGTAAAAATGGCAAATTTGGTCAATGTGAGGCTTCAAAAAGTGGTTATTCAACATGAGGCACGATCCAATTGGCATTTTTGATCATTTTTGGGACAGTCTAAAAAATCTATTTTCTGATAAAAAATGATGACCCCGGATTTGTCGAACTTTCCAAAAATGGTCAGTATCAATGATTTTTTAACATTCAATCTTTTGACTGTAAATGACTGTTGGATGTGAATTATTACTTTTTCAACTAAAATAAAATGTGTTTATAGTCATTCTCCTGCCTGAAAGTGCTCAAAATAGATGCTTCTGAGTAGGTGGGTAAGTCAGTAAAAATGGCAAATTTGGTCACTGTGAGGCTTTAAAAGTGGTTATTCAACATGAGGCACAAACCAATTGACATTTTGGATCATTTTTGGGACAGTCCAAAAAATCAATTTTCTGGCAAAAGACGATGACCCACCTGTTAAACTTTCCAGAAATGGTCAGTATTGATGATTTTTTTAACATTTATTCTTTTGACTGCAAATGACTGTTGGATGTGAATTATTACTTTTTTAATTGAAATAAGTGTGTTTAGAGTCATTTTCCCACCTGAAACTGCTCACAATAAATGCTTCTGAGAAGGTGGAAAAGTCAGTAAAAATGGCAAATTTGGTCACTGTGATGCTTTAAAAACTGGTTATTCAACGTAAGCACGATCAAATTGACATTTTGGATCATTTTTGGGACAGTCCATAAAATCCATTTTCCGATGAAAAAGTCAAACTTTCCAGAAATGGCCAGTATTGATGATTTTTTTAACATTTAATCTTTCGACTGTAAATGACTGTTGGATATGAATTATTACTTTTTCAACTGAAATAAGTGTGTTTAGAGTCATTTTCATGCCTGAAATTGCTCAAAAAAGATGCTTCTGAGTAGGCGGAAAAGTCAGTAAAAATGGCAAATTTGGTCACTGTGAGGCTTTAAAAAGTGGTTATTCAACATGAGCCATAATCCAATTGATATTTTGGATCATTTTTGGGACAGTCCAAAAAATCCATTTTCTGATGAAAAACGATGACCCCTGTCGAACTTTCCCAAAATAGTCAGTATTGATGATTTTTTTTACATATAATCTTTTGACTGTAAATGACTGTTGGATGTGAATTATTACTTTTTCAACTAAAATAAGTGTGTTTAGAATTATTTTCCTGCCTGAAACTGCTCAAAATAGATGCTTCTGAGTAGGCAGAAAAGTCAGTAAAAATGGCAAATTTGGTCACTGAGAGGCTTTAAAAAGTATTTATTCAACATGAGGCACGGTCCAATTGACATTTTGGATCATTTTTGAGACAGTCCAAAAAATCGATTTTCCGATGAAAAACGATGACCCCGGACCTGTCAAACTTACCCAAAATGGTCAGTATTGATGATTTTTTTAACTTTTAATCTTTTGACTGTAAATGACTGTTGGGTGTGAATTATTACTTTTTCAACTAAAATAAAATGTGTTTATAGTCATTCTCCTGCCTGAAATTGCTCAAAAAAGATGCTTCTGAGTAGGTGGGTAAGTCAGTAAAAATGGCAAATTTGGTCACTGTGATGCTTTAAACAGTGGTTATTCAACATGTATCACGATCTAGTTGACATTTTGGATCATTTTTGGTACAGTCCAAAAAATCAATTTTCTGATGAAAAAAGATGACCCCGGACCTGTTGAACTTTCCCCAAATGGTCAGCATTGATGATTTTTTAACATTTCCTCTTTTGACTAAATGATTGTTTGATGTGAATTTATACTTTTTCAACTCAAATAAGTGTCTTTGGAGTCATTTTCCTGCCTGAAATTGCTCAAAAAAGATGCTTCTGAGTAGGTGTAAAAGTCAGTAAAAATGGCAAATTTGGTCACTGTGAGGCTTTAAAAAGTGTTTATTCAACATGAGGATCGATCCAATTGACATTTTGGATCATTTTTGGGACAGGCCAAAAAATCAATTTTCTGATGAAAAAGGATGACCCCTGTCGAACTTTCCCAAAATAGTCAGTATTGATGATTTTTTTAACATTTATTCTTTTGACTGTAAATGACTGTTGGATGTAAATTATTACTTTTTTAATTGAAATAAGTGTGTTTAGAGTCATTTTCCCACCTGAAACTGCTCACAATAAATGCTTCAGAGAAGGTGGAAAAGTCAGTAAAAATGGCAAATTTGGTCACTGTGATGCTTTAAAAACTGGTTATTCAACGTAAGCACGATCAAATTGACATTTTGGACCATTTTTGGGACAGTCCATAAAATCCATTTTCCGATGAACCCGGACCAGTCGAACTTTCCAGAAATGGCCAGTATTGATGATTTTTTTGACATTTAATCTTTTGACTGTAAATGACTGTTTGATGTGAATTATTACTTTTTCAACTAAAATAAGTGTGTTTAGAATTATTTTCCTGCCTGAAACTGCTCAAAATAGATGCTTCTGAGTAGGCAGAAAAGTCAGTAAAAATGGCAAATTTGGTCACTGTGACGCTTTAAAAAGTGGTTATTCAACATGAGCCATAATCCAATTGATACTTTGGATCATTTTTGGGACAGTGCAAAAAATCCATTTTCTGATGAAAAACGATGACCCCTGTCGAACTTTCCCAAAATAGTCAGTATTGATGTTTTTTTTTACATTTAATCTTTTGACTGTAAATGACTGTTGGGTGTGAATTATTACTTTTTCAACTAAAATAAGTGTGTTTAGAATTATTTTCCTGCCTGAAACTGCTCAAAAAAGATGCTTCTGAGGGCAGAAAAGTCAGTAAAAATGGCAAATTTGGTCACTGAGAGGCTTTAAAAAGTATTTATTCAACATGAGGCACGATCCAATTGACATTTTGGATCATTTTTGAGACAGTCCAAAAAATCCATTTTCTGATGAAAAACGATGACCCCTGTCGAACTTACCCAAAATGGTCAGTATTGATGATTTTTTTTAACATATAATCTTTTGACTGAAAATGACTGTTGGATGTGAATTATTACTTTTTCAACTGAAATAAGTGTGTTTAGAGTCATTTACCTCCCTGAAATTGCTCAAAAAAGAAGCTTCTGAGTAGGTGGAAAAGTCAGTAAAAATGGCAAATTTGGTCAATGTGAGGCTTTAAAAAGTGGTTATTCAACATGAGGCACAAACCAATTGACATTTTGGATCATTTTTGGGACAGTCCAAAAAATCAATTTTCTGGTAAAAGACGATGACCCACCTGTTAAACTTTCCAGAAATGGTCAGTATTGATGATTTTTTAACATTTCCTCTTTTGACTAAATGATTGTTTGATGTGAATTTATACTTTTTCAACTCAAATAAGTGTCTTTGGAGTCATTTTCCTGCCTGAAATTGCTCAAAAAAGATGCTTCTGAGTAGGTGTAAAAGTCAGTAAAAATGGCAAATTTGGTCACTGTGAGGCTTTAAAAAGTGTTTATTCAACCTGAGGAACGATCCAATTGACATTTTGGATCATTTTTGGGACAGGCCAAAAAATCAATTTTCTGATGAAAAAGGATGACACCGGACCTGTCAAAATTTCCAGAAATGGTCAGTATTGATGATTTTTTTGACATTTAATCTTTTGACTGTAAATGACTGTTGGATGTGAATTATGACTTTTTCTACTGAAATAAGTTTGTTTAGAGTTATTTTCCTGCTTGAAATTGCTCAAAAAAGATGCTTCTGAGTAGGTGGAATTGCCAGTAAAAATGGCAAATTTGGTCAATGTGAGGCTTTAAAAAGTGGTTATTCAACATGAGGCACAAACCAATTGACATTTTGGATCATTTTTGGGACAGTCCAAATAATCAATTTTCTGATGAAAAACGATGACCCCGGACCTGTCGAACTTTCCAGAAATGGTCAGTATCGATTATTTTTTTAACATTTAATCTTTTGACTGTAAATGACTGTTGGATGTGAATTTATACTTTTTCAACTCAAATAAGTGTCTTTGGAGTCATTTTCCTGCCTGAAATTGCTCAAAAAAGATGCTTCTGAGTAGGTGTAAAAGTCAGTAAAAATGGCAAATTTGGTCACTGTGAGGCTTTAAAAAGTGTTTATTCAACATGAGGAACGATCCAATTGACATTTTGGATCATTTTTGGGACAGGCCAAAAAATCAATTTTCTGATGAAAAAGGATGACACCGGACCTTTCAATTTCCAGAAATGGTCAGTATTGATGATTTTTTTAACATTTATTCTTTTGACTGTAAATGACTGTTGGATGTGAATTATTACTTTTTTAATTGAAATAAGTGTGTTTAGAGTCATTTTCCCACCTGAAACTGCTCACAATAAATCCTTCTGAGAAGGTGGAAAAGTCAGTAAAAATGGCAAATTTGGTCACTGTGACGCTTTAAAAAGTGGTTATTCAACATGAGCCATAATCCAATTGATACTTTGGATCATTTTTGGGACAGTCCAAAAAATCAATTTTCTGATGAAAAACGATGACCCCTGTCAAACTTTCCCAAAATAGTCAGTATTGATGATTTTTTTGACATTTAATCTTTTGACTGTAAATGACTGTTGGATGTGAATTATTACTTTTTCAACTAAAATAAGTGTGTTTAGAATTATTTTCCTGCCCGAAACTGCTCAAAATAGATGCTTCTGAGTAGGCAGAAAAGTCAGTAAAAATTGCAAATTTGGTCACTGAGAGGCTTTAAAAAGTATTTATTCAACATGAGGCACGATCCAATTGACATTTTGGATCATTTTTGAGACAGTCCAAAAAATCAATTTTCCGATGAAAAACGATGACCCCGGACCTGTCGAACTTACCCAAAATGGTCAGTATTGATGATTTTTTTAACTTTTAATCTTTTGACTGTAAATGACTGTTGGATATGAATTATTTCTTTTTCAACTGAAATAAGTGTGTTTAGAGTCATTTTCCTGCCTGAAATTGCTAAAAAAAAGATGTTTCTGAGTAGGCGGAAAAGTCAGTAAAAATGGCAAATTTGTTCACTGTGAGGCTTTAAAAAGTGGTTATTCAACATGAGCCATAATCCAATTGATATTTTGGATCATTTTTGGGGCAGTCCAAAAAATCCATTTTCTGATGAAAAACAATGAACCCGGACCTGTTGAACGTTCCAGAAATGGTCAGTATTGATAATTTTTTTAACATATAATCTTTTTACTGAAAATGACTGTTGGATGTGAATTATTACTTTTTCAACTGAAATAAGTGTGTTTAGAGTCATTTACCTGCCTGAAATTGCTCAAAAAAGATGCTTCTGAGTAGGTGTAAAAGTCAGTAAAAATGGCAAATTTGGACAATGTGAGGCTTCAAAAAGTGGTTATTCAACATGAGGCACGATCCAATTGGCATTTTGGATCATTTTTGGGACAGTCTAAAAAATCAATTTTCTGATAAAAAAAGATGACCCCGGATTTGTCGAACTTTCCAAAAATGGTCAGTATCAATGATTTTTTAACATTCAATCTTTTGACTGTAAATGACTGTTGGATGTGAATTATTACGTTTTCAACTAAAATAAAATGTGTTTATAGTCATTCTCCTGCCTGAAAGTGCTCAAAATAGATGCTTCTGAGTAGGTGGGTAAGTCAGTAAAAATGGCAAATTTGGTCACTGTGATGCTTTAAAAAGTGGTTATTCAACATGAGGCATCATCCAATTGATACTTTGGATCATTTTTGGGACAGTCCAAAAAATCCATTTTCTGATGAAAAACGATGACCCCTGTCGAACTTTCCCAAAATAGTCAGTTTTGATGATTTTTTTGACATTTAATCTTTTGACTGTAAATGACTGTTGGATGTGAATTATTACTTTTTCAACTAAAATAAGTGTGTTTAGAATTATTTTCCTGCCTGAAACTGCTCAAAATAGATGCTTCTGAGTAGGCAGAAAAGTAGGTAAAAATGGCAAATTTGGTCACTGAGAGGCTTTAAAAAGTATTTATTCAACTTGAGGCACGATCCAATTGACATTTTGGATCATTTTTGAGACAGTCCAAAAAATCTATTTTCCGATGAAAAACGATGACCGGACCTGTCGAACTTTCCCAAAATGGTCAGTATTGATGATTTTTTTGACATTTAATCTTTTGACTGTAAATGACTGTTGGATGTGAATTATGACTTTTTCTACTGAAATAAGTTTGTTTAGAGTTATTTTCCTGCTTGAAATTGCTCAAAAAAGATGTTTCTGAGTAGGTGTAAAAGTCAGTAAAAATGGCAAATTTGGTCAATGTGAGGCTTTAAAAAGTGGTTATTCAACATGAGGCACAAACCAATTGACATTTTGGATAATTTTTGGGACAGTCCAAAAAATCAATTTTCTGGTAAAAGACGATGACCCACCTGTTAAACTTTCCAGAAATGGTCAGTATTGATGATTTTTTTAACATTTAATCTTTTGACTGAAAATAACTGTTGGATGTGAATTATTACTTTTTTAACTGAAATAAGTGTGTTTAGAGCCATTTACCTGCCTGAAATTGCTCAAAAAAGATGTTTCTGAGTAGGTGTAAAAGTCAGTAAAAATGGCAAATTTGGTCACTGTGATGCTTTAAAAAGTGGTTATTCAACATGTGGCACGATCCAATTGACATTTTGGATAATTTTTGGGACAGTCCAAAAAATCAATTTTCTGATGAAAAAAGATGACCCCGGACCTGTCGAACGTTCCCCAAATGGTCAGCATTGATGATTTTTTAACATTTCCTCTTTTGACTAAATGATTGTTTGATGTGAATTTATACTTTTTCAACTCAAATAAGTGTCTTTGGAGTCATTTTCCTGCCTGAAGTTGCTCAAAATAGATGCTTCGGAGTACGTGGAAAAGTCATTAAAAAGGGCAAATTTGATCACTGTGAGGTTTAAAAAGTGGTTATTTAACATGAGGCACGATCCAATTGACATTTTGGATCATTTTTGGGACAGTCCAAATAATCAATTTTCTGATGAAAAACGATGACCCCGGACCTGTCGAACTTTCCAGAAATGGTCAGTATCGATTATTTTTTTAACATTTAATCTTTTGAATGTAAATGACTGTTGGATGTGAATTATTACTTTTTCAACTGAAATAAGTGTGATTAGAGGTATTTTCCTGCCTGAAACTTTACAAAATAGATGCTTCTGAGTAGGCGGAAAAGTCAGTAAAAATGGCAAATTTGGTCACTGTGACGCTTTAAAAAGTGGTTATTCAACATGAGCCATAATCCAATTGATACTTTGGATCATTTTTGGGACAGTCCAAAAAATCCATTTTCTGATGAAAAACGATGACCCCTGTCAAACTTTCCCAAAATAGTCAGTATTGATGATTTTTTTGACATTTAATCTTTTGACTGTAAATGACTGTTGGATGTGAATTATTACTTTTTCAACTAAAATAAGTGTGTTTAGAATTATTTTCCTGCCCGAAACTGCTCAAAATAGATGCTTCTGAGTAGGCAGAAAAGTCAGTAAAAATGGCAAATTTGGTCACTGAGAGGCTTTAAAAAGTATTTATTCAACATGAGGCACGATCCAATTGACATTTTGGATCATTTTTGAGACAGTCCAAAAAATCAATTTTCCGATGAAAAACGATGACCCCGGACCTGTCGAACTTACCCAAAATGGTCAGTATTGATGATTTTTTTAACTTTTAATCTTTTGACTGAAAATGACTGTTGGATGTGAATTATTACTTTTTTAACTGAAATAAGTGTGTTTAGAGTCATTTTCCCACCTGAAACTGCTCACAATAAATGCTTCAGAGAAGGTGGAAAAGTCAGTAAAAATGGCAAATTTGGTCACTGTGAGGCTTTAAAAAGTGTTTATTTAACATGAGGAACGATCCAATTGACATTTTGGAACATTTTTGGGACAGGCCAAAAAATCAATTTTCTGATGAAAAAGGATGACACCGGACCTGTCAAAATGTCCAGAAATGGTCAGTATTGATGATTTTTTTAACATTTATTCTTTTGACTGTAAATGACTGTTGGATATGAATTATTACTTTTTCAACTGAAATAAGTGTGATTAGAGGTATTTTCCTGCCTGACACTTTACAGAATAAATGCTTCTGAGTAGGCGGAAAAGTCAGTAAAAATGGAAAATTTGGTCACTGTGAGGCTTTAAAAAGTGGTTATTCAACATGAGCCATAATCCAATTGATATTTTGGATCATTTTTGGGACAGTCCAAAAAATTCATTTTCTATTGAAAAACGATGAACCCGGACCTGTTGAACTTTCCAGAAATGGTCAGTATTGCTGATTTTTTTACCATGTAATCTTTTGACTGAAAATGACTGTTGGATGTCAATTATTACTTTTTCAACTGAAATAAGTGTGTTTAGAGTCATTTACCTGCCTGAAATTGCTCAAAAAAGATGCTTCTGAGAAGGTGGAAAAGTAAGTAAAAATGGCAAATTTGGTCACTGTGATGCTTTAAAAACTGGTTATTCAACGTGAGGCACGATCAAATTGACATTTTGGATCATTTTTGGGACAGTCCAAAAAATCCATTTTCCGATAAACCCGGACCAGTCGAACTTTCCAGAAATGGTCAGTATTAATGATTTTTTTAACATTTAATCTTTTGACTGTAAATGACTGTTGGATATGAATTATTACTTTTTCAACTGAAATAAGTGTTTAGAGTCATTTTCCTGCCTGATGTTTCTGAGTAGGCGGAAAAGTCAGTAAAAATGGCAAATTTGGTCACTGTGACGCTTTAAAAAGTGGTTATTCAACATGAGCCATAATCCAATTGATACTTTGGATCATTTTTGGGACAGTGCAAAAAATCCATTTTCTGATGAAAAACGATGACCCCTGTCGAACTTTCCCAAAATAGTCAGTATTGATGTTTTTTTTTACATTTAATCTTTTGACTGTAAATGACTGTTGGGTGTGAATTATTACTTTTTCAACTAAAATAAGT
Source organism: Lissotriton helveticus (assembly GCF_964261635.1). Classification (NCBI taxonomy): domain Eukaryota; kingdom Metazoa; phylum Chordata; class Amphibia; order Caudata; family Salamandridae; genus Lissotriton; species Lissotriton helveticus. Next base: position 912,890,623 of record NC_136070.1, read on the forward strand.
GTGTTTAGAATTATTTTCCTGCCTGAAACTGCTCAAAAAAGATGCTTCTGAGGGCAGAAAAGTCAGTAAAAATGGCAAATTTGGTCACTGAGAGGCTTTAAAAAGTATTTATTCAACATGAGGCACGATCCAATTGACATTTTGGATCATTTTTGAGACAGTCCAAAAAATCAATTTTCCGATGAAAAACGATGACCCCGGACCTGTCGAACTTACCCAAAATGGTCAGTATTGATGATTTTTTTAACATTTAATCTTTTGACTATAAATGACTCTTGGATGTGAATTATGACTTTTTCTACTGAAATAAGTTTGTTTAGAGTTATTTTCCTGCTTGAAAGTGCTCAAAAAAGATGCTTCTGAGTAGGTGGAATTGCCAGTAAAACTGGCAAATTTGGTCAATGTGAGGCTTTAAAAAGTGGTTATTCAACATGAGGCACAAACCAATTGACATTTTGGATCATTTTTGGGACAGTCCAAAAAATCAATTTTCTGGTAAAAGACGATGACCCACCTGTTAAACTTTCCAGAAATGGTCAGTATTGATGATTTTTTAACATTTCCTCTTTTGACTAAATGATTGTTTGATGTGAATTTATACTTTTTCAACTCAAATAAGTGTCTTTGGAGTCATTTTCCTGCTTGAAATTGCTCAAAAAAGATGCTTCTGAGTAGGTGTAAAAGTCAGTAAAAATGGCAAATTTGGTCACTGTGAGGCTTTAAAAAGTGTTTATTCAACCTGAGGAACGATCCAATTGACATTTTGGATCATTTTTGGGACAGCCCAAAAAATCAATTTTCTGATGAAAAAGGATGACACCGGACCTGTCAAAATTTCCAGAAATGGTCAGTATTGATGATTTTTTTGACATTTAATCTTTTGACTGTAAATGACTGTTGGATGTGAATTATGACTTTTTCTACTGAAATAAGTTTGTTTAGAGTTATTTTCCTGCTTGAAATTGCTCAAAAAAGATGCTTCTGAGTAGGTGGAATTGCCAGTAAAAATGGCAAATTTGGTCAATGTGAGGCTTTAAAAAGTGGTTATTCAACATGAGGCACAAACCAATTGACATTTTGGATCATTTTTGGGACAGTCCAAATAATCAATTTTCTGATGAAAAACGATGACCCCGGACCTGTCGAACTTTCCAGAAATGGTCAGTATCGATTATTTTTTTAACATTTAATCTTTTGACTGTAAATGACTGTTGGATGTGAATTTATACTTTTTCAACTCAAATAAGTGTCTTTGGAGTCATTTTCCTGCCTGAAATTGCTCAAAAAAGATGCTTCTGAGTAGGTGTAAAAGTCAGTAAAAATGGCAAATTTGGTCACTGTGAGGCTTTAAAAAGTGTTTATTCAACATGAGGAACGATCCAATTGACATTTTGGATCATTTTTGGGACAGGCCAAAAAATCAATTTTCTGATGAAAAAGGATGACACCGGACCTGTCAATTTCCAGAAATGGTCAGTATTGATGATTTTTTTAACATTTATTCTTTTGACTGTAAATGACTGTTGGATGTGAATTATTACTTTTTTAATTGAAATAAGTGTGTTTAGAGTCATTTTCCCACCTGAAACTGCTCACAATAAATCCTTCTGAGAAGGTGGAAAAGTCAGTAAAAATGGCAAATTTGGTCACTGTGACGCTTTAAAAAGTGTTTATTTAACATGAGGAACGATCCAATTGACATTTTGGATCATTTTTGGGACAGGCCAAAAAATCAATTTTCTGATGAAAAAGGATGACACCGGACCTGTCAAAATGTCCAGAAATGGTCAGTATTGATGATTTTTTTTAACATTTATTCTTTTGACTGTAAATGACTGTTGGATATGAATTATTACTTTTCAACTGAAATAAGTGTGATTAGAGGTATTTTCCTGCCTGACACTTTACAGAATAAATGCTTCTGAGTAGGCGGAAAAGTCAGTAAAAATGGAAAATTTGGTCACTGTGAGGCTTTAAAAAGTGGTTATTCAACATGAGCCATAATCCAATTGATATTTTGGATCATTTTTGGGACAGTCCAAAAAATTCATTTTCTATTGAAAAACGATGAACCCGGACCTGTTGAACTTTCCAGAAATGGTCAGTATTGCTGATTTTTTTACCATGTAATCTTTTGACTGAAAATGACTGTTGGATGTCAATTATTACTTTTTCAACTGAAATAAGTGTGTTTAGAGTCATTTACCTGCCTGAAATTGCTCAAAAAAGATGCTTCTGAGAAGGTGGAAAAGTAAGTAAAAATGGCAAATTTGGTCACTGTGATGCTTTAAAAACTGGTTATTCAACGTGAGGCACGATCAAATTGACATTTTGGATCATTTTTGGGACAGTCCAAAAAATCCATTTTCCGATAAACCCGGACCAGTCGAACTTTCCAGAAATGGTCAGTATTAATGATTTTTTTAACATTTAATCTTTTGACTGTAAATGACTGTTGGATATGAATTATTACTTTTTCAACTGAAATAAGTGTTTAGAGTCATTTTCCTGCCTGATGTTTCTGAGTAGGCGGAAAAGTCAGTAAAAATGGCAAATTTGGTCACTGTGACGCTTTAAAAAGTGGTTATTCAACATGAGCCATAATCCAATTGATACTTTGGATCATTTTTGGGACAGTGCAAAAAATCAATTTTCTGATGAAAAACGATGACCCCTGTCGAACTTTCCCAAAATAGTCAGTATTGATGTTTTTTTTTACATTTAATCTTTTGACTGTAAATGACTGTTGGGTGTGAATTATTACTTTTTCAACTAAAATAAGTGTGTTTAGAATTATTTTCCTGCCTGAAACTGCTCAAAAAAGATGCTTCTGAGGGCAGAAAAGTCAGTAAAAATGGCAAATTTGGTCACTGAGAGGCTTTAAAAAGTATTTATTCAACATGAGGCACGATCCAATTGACATTTTGGATCATTTTTGAGACAGTCCAAAAAATCAATTTTCCGATGAAAAACGATGACCCCAGGCCTGTCGAACTTACCCAAAATGGTCAGTATTGATGATTTTTTTAACTTTTAATCTTTTGACTGTAAATGACTGTTGGGTGTGAATTATGACTTTTTCTACTGAAAAAGGTTTGTTTAGAGTTATTTTCCTGCTTGAAAGTGCTCAAAAAAGATGCTTCTGAGTAGGTGGAATTGCCAGTAAAACTGGCAAATTTGGTCAATGTGAGGCTTTAAAAAGTGGTTATTCAACATGAGGCACAAACCAATTGACATTTTGGATCATTTTTGGGACAGTCCAAAAAATCAATTTTCTGGTAAAAGACGATGACCCACCTGTTAAACTTTCCAGAAATGGTCAGTATTGATGATTTTTTAACATTTCCTCTTTTGACTAAATGATTGTTTGATGTGAATTTATACTTTTTCAACTCAAATAAGTGTCTTTGGAGTCATTTTCCTGCCTGAAATTGCTCAAAAAAGATGCTTCTGAGTAGGTGTAAAAGTCAGTAAAAATGGCAAATTTGGTCACTGTGAGGCTTTAAAAAGTGTTTATTCAACCTGAGGAACGATCCAATTGACATTTTGGATCATTTTTGGGACAGGCCAAAAAATCAATTTTCTGATGAAAAAGGATGACACCGGACCTGTCAATTTCCAGAAATGGTCAGTATTGATGATTTTTTTAACATTTATTCTTTTGACTGTAAATGACTGTTGGATGTGAATTATTACTTTTTTAATTGAAATAAGTGTGTTTAGAGTCTTTTTCCCACCTGAAACTGCTCACAATAAATCCTTCTGAGAAGGTGGAAAAGTCAGTAAAAATGGCAAATGTGGTCACTGTGACGCTTTAAAAAGTGGTTATTCAACATGAGCCATAATCCAATTGATACTTTGGATCATTTTTGGGACAGTCCAAAAAATCAATTTTCTGATGAAAAACGATGACCCCTGTCAAACTTTCCCAAAATAGTCAGTATTGATGATTTTTTTGACATTTAATCTTTTGACTGTAAATGACTGTTGGATGTGAATTATTACTTTTTCAACTAAAATAAGTGTGTTTAGAATTATTTTCCTGCCCGAAACTGCTCAAAATAGATGCTTCTGAGTAGGCAGAAAAGTCAGTAAAAATTGCAAATTTGGTCACTGAGAGGCTTTAAAAAGTATTTATTCAACATGAGGCACGATCCAATTGACATTTTGGATCATTTTTGAGACAGTCCAAAAAATCAATTTTCCGATGAAAAACGATGACCCTGGACCTGTCGAACTTACCCAAAATGGTCAGTATTGATGATTTTTTTAACTTTTAATCTTTTGACTGTAAATGACTGTTGGATATGAATTATTTCTTTTTCAACTGAAATAAGTGTGTTTAGAGTCATTTTCCTGCCTGAAATTGCTAAAAAAAAAGATGTTTCTGAGTAGGCGGAAAAGTCAGTAAAAATGGCAAATTTGTTCACTGTGAGGCTTTAAAAAGTGGTTATTCAACATGAGCCATAATCCAATTGATATTTTGGATCATTTTTGGGGCAGTCCAAAAAATCCATTTTCTGATGAAAAACGATGAACCCGGACCTGTTGAACGTTCCAGAAATGGTCAGTATTGATAATTTTTTTAACATATAATCTTTTTACTGAAAATGACTGTTGGATGTGAATTATTACTTTTTCAACTGAAATAAGTGTGTTTAGAGTCATTTACCTGCCTGAAATTGCTCAAAAAAGATGCTTCTGAGTAGGTGTAAAAGTCAGTAAAAATGGCAAATTTGGACAATGTGAGGCTTCAAAAAGTGGTTATTCAACATGAGGCACGATCCAATTGGCATTTTGGATCATTTTTGGGACAGTCTAAAAAATCAATTTTCTGATAAAAAAAGATGACCCCGGATTTGTCGAACTTTCCAAAAATGGTCAGTATCAATGATTTTTTAACATTCAATCTTTTGACTGTAAATGACTGTTGGATGTGAATTATTACGTTTTCAACTAAAATAAAATGTGTTTATAGTCATTCTCCTGCCTGAAAGTGCTCAAAATAGATGCTTCTGAGTAGGTGGGTAAGACAGTAAAAATGGCAAATTTGGTCACTGTGATGCTTTAAAAAGTGGTTATTCAACATGAGGCATCATCCAATTGATACTTTGGATCATTTTTGGGACAGTCCAAAAAATCCATTTTCTGATGAAAAACGATGACCCCTGTCGAACTTTCCCAAAATAGTCAGTTTTGATGATTTTTTTGACATTTAATCTTTTGACTGTAAATGACTGTTGGATGTGAATTATTACTTTTTCAACTAAAATAAGTGTGTTTAGAATTATTTTCCTGCCTGAAACTGCTCAAAATAGATGCTTCTGAGTAGGCAGAAAAGTAGGTAAAAATGGCAAATTTGGTCACTGAGAGGCTTTAAAAAGTATTTATTCAACTTGAGGCACGATCCAATTGACATTTTGGATCATTTTTGAGACAGTCCAAAAAATCTATTTTCCGATGAAAAACGATGACCGGACCTGTCGAACTTTCCCAAAATGGTCAGTATTGATGATTTTTTTGACATTTAATCTTTTGACTGTAAATGACTGTTGGATGTGAATTATGACTTTTTCTACTGAAATAAGTTTGTTTAGAGTTATTTTCCTGCTTGAAATTGCTCAAAAAAGATGTTTCTGAGTAGGTGTAAAAGTCAGTAAAAATGGCAAATTTGGTCAATGTGAGGCTTTAAAAAGTGGTTATTCAACATGAGGCACAAACCAATTGACATTTTGGATAATTTTTGGGACAGTCCAAAAAATCAATTTTCTGGTAAAAGACGATGACCCACCTGTTAAACTTTCCAGAAATGGTCAGTATTGATGATTTTTTTAACATTTAATCTTTTGACTGAAAATAACTGTTGGATGTGAATTATTACTTTTTTAACTGAAATAAGTGTGTTTAGAGCCATTTACCTGCCTGAAATTGCTCAAAAAAGATGTTTCTGAGTAGGTGTAAAAGTCAGTAAAAATGGCAAATTTGGTCACTGTGATGCTTTAAAAAGTGGTTATTCAACATGTGGCACGATCCAATTGACATTTTGGATAATTTTTGGGACAGTCCAAAAAATCAATTTTCTGATGAAAAAAGATGACCCCGGACCTGTCGAACGTTCCCCAAATGGTCAGCATTGATGATTTTTTAACATTTCCTCTTTTGACTAAATGATTGTTTGATGTGAATTTATACTTTTTCAACTCAAATAAGTGTCTTTGGAGTCATTTTCCTGCCTGAAGTTGCTCAAAATAGATGCTTCGGAGTACGTGGAAAAGTCATTAAAAAGGGCAAATTTGATCACTGTGAGGTTTAAAAAGTGGTTATTTAACATGAGGCACGATCCAATTGACATTTTGGATCATTTTTGGGACAGTCCAAATAATCAATTTTCTGATGAAAAACGATGACCCCGGACCTGTCGAACTTTCCAGAAATGGTCAGTATCGATTATTTTTTTAACATTTAATCTTTTGAATGTAAATGACTGTTGGATGTGAATTATTACTTTTTCAACTGAAATAAGTGTGATTAGAGGTATTTTCCTGCCTGAAACTTTACAAAATAGATGCTTCTGAGTAGGCGGAAAAGTCAGTAAAAATGGCAAATTTGGTCACTGTGAGGCTTTAAAAAGTGTTTATGTAACATGAGGAACGGTCCAATTGACATTTTGGATCATTTTTGGGACAGTCCAAAAAAGTCATTTTCTATTGAAAAACGATGAACCCGGACCTGTTGAACTTTCCAGAAATGGTCAGTATTGATGATTTTTTTAACATTTAATCTTTTGACTGTAAATGACTGTTGGATATGAATTATTACTTTTTCAACTGAAATAAGTGTGATTAGAGGTATTTTCCTGCCTGAAACTTTACAAAATAGATGCTTCTGAGTAGGCGGAAAAGTCAGTAAAAATGGCACATTTGGTCACTGTGACGCTTTAAAAAGTGGTTATTCAACATGAGCCATAATCCAATTGATACTTTGGATCATTTTTGGGACAGTCCAAAAAATCCATTTTCTGATGAAAAACGATGACCCCTGTCAAACTTTCCCAAAATAGTCAGTATTGATGATTTTTTTGACATTTAATCTTTTGACTGTAAATGACTGTTGGATGTGAATTATTACTTTTTCAACTAAAATAAGTGTGTTTAGAATTATTTTCCTGCCCAAAACTGCTCAAAATAGATGCTTCTGAGTAGGCAGAAAAGTCAGTAAAAATGGCAAATTTGGTCACTGAGAGGCTTTAAAAAGTATTTATTCAACATGAGGCACGATCCAATTGACATTTTGGATCATTTTTGAGACAGTCCAAAAAATCAATTTTCCGATGAAAAACGATGACCCCGGACCTGTCGAACTTACCCAAAATGGTCAGTATTGATGATTTTTTTAACTTTTAATCTTTTGACTGTAAATGACTGTTGGGTGTGAATTATTACTTTTTCAACTAAAATAAAACGTGTTTATAGTCATTCTCCTGCCTGAAATTGCTCAAAATAGATGCTTCTGAGTAGGTGGGTAAGTCAGTAAAAATGGCAAATTTGGTCACTGTGATGCTTTAAACAGTGGTTATTCAACATGTATCACGATCCAGTTAACATTTTGGATAATTTTTGGTACAGTCCAAAAAAATCAATTTTCTGGTGACAAACGATGACCCCCGGACCTGTCGAACTTTCCCAAAATGGTCAGTATTGATGATTTTTTAACATTTAATCTTTTGACTATAAATGACTCTTGGATGTGAATTATGACTTTTTCTACTGAAATAAGTTTGTTTAGAGTTATTTTCCTGCTTGAAATTGCTCAAAAAAGATGCTTCTGAGTAGGTGGAATTGCCAGCAAAACTGGCAAATTTGGTCAATGTGAGGCTTTAAAAAGTGGTTATTCAACATGTGGCACGATCCAATTGACATTTTTGATCATTTTTGGGATAGTCCAAAAAATCTATTTTCTGGTAAAAGACGATGACCCACCTGTTAAACTTTCCAGAAATGGTCAGTATTGATGATTTTTTTAACATTTAATCTTTTGACTGAAAATGACTGTTGGATGTGAATTATTACTTTTTCAACTGAAATAAGTGTGTTTAGAGTCATTTACCTGCCTGAAATTGCTCAAAAAAGATGTTTCTGAGTAGGTGTAAAAGTCAGTAAAAATGGCAAATTTGGACAATGTGAGGCTTCAAAAAGTGGTTATTCAACATGAGGCACGATCCAATTGGCATTTTGGATCATTTTTGGGACAGTCTAAAAAATCAATTTTCTGATAAAAAAAGATGACCCCGGATTTGTCGAACTTTCCAAAAATGGTCAGTATCAATGATTTTTTAACATTCAATCTTTTGACTGTAAATGACTGTTGGATGTGAATTATTACGTTTTCAACTAAAATAAAATGTGTTTATAGTCATTCTCCTGCCTGAAAGTGCTCAAAATAGATGCTTCTGAGTAGGTGGGTAAGACAGTAAAAATGGCAAATTTGGTCACTGTGATGCTTTAAAAAGTGGTTATTCAACATGAGGCATCATCCAATTGATACTTTGGATCATTTTTGGGACAGTCCAAAAAATCCATTTTCTGATGAAAAACGATGACCCCTGTCGAACTTTCCCAAAATAGTCAGTTTTGATGATTTTTTTGACATTTAATCTTTTGACTGTAAATGACTGTTGGATGTGAATTATTACTTTTTCAACTAAAATAAGTGTGTTTAGAATTATTTTCCTGCCTGAAACTGCTCAAAATAGATGCTTCTGAGTAGGCAGAAAAGTAGGTAAAAATGGCAAATTTGGTCACTGAGAGGCTTTAAAAAGTATTTATTCAACTTGAGGCACGATCCAATTGACATTTTGGATCATTTTTGAGACAGTCCAAAAAATCTATTTTCCGATGAAAAACGATGACCGGACCTGTCGAACTTTCCCAAAATGGTCAGTATTGATGATTTTTTTGACATTTAATCTTTTGACTGTAAATGACTGTTGGATGTGAATTATGACTTTTTCTACTGAAATAAGTTTGTTTAGAGTTATTTTCCTGCCTGAAACTTTACAAAATAGATGCTTCTGAGTAGGCGGAAAAGTCAGTAAAAATGGCAAATTTGGTCACTGTGAGGCTTTAAAAAGTGTTTATTTAACATGAGGAACGGTCCAATTGACATTTTGGATCATTTTTGGGACAGTCCAAAAAAGTCATTTTCTATTGAAAAACGATGAACCCGGACCTGTTGAACTTTCCAGAAATGGTCAGTATTGATGATTTTTTTGACATTTAATCTTTTGACTGTAAATGACTGTTGGATGTGAATTATTACTTTTTCAACTAAAATAAGTGTGTTTAGAATTATTTTCCTGCCCGAAACTGCTCAAAATAGATGCTTCTGAGTAGGCAGAAAAGTCAGTAAAAATTGCAAATTTGGTCACTGAGAGGCTTTAAAAAGTATTTATTCAACATGAGGCACGATCCAATTGACATTTTGGATCATTTTTGAGACAGTCCAAAAAATCAATTTTCCGATGAAAAACGATGACCCCGGACCTGTCGAACTTACCCAAAATGGTCAGTATTGATGATTTTTTTAACTTTTAATCTTTTGACTGTAAATGACTGTTGGATATGAATTATTTCTTTTTCAACTGAAATAAGTGTGTTTAGAGTCATTTTCCTGCCTGAAATTGCTAAAAAAAAAGATGTTTCTGAGTAGGCGGAAAAGTCAGTAAAAATGGCAAATTTGTTCACTGTGAGGCTTTAAAAAGTGGTTATTCAACATGAGCCATAATCCAATTGATATTTTGGATCATTTTTGGGGCAGTCCAAAAAATCCATTTTCTGATGAAAAACGATGAACCCGGACCTGTTGAACGTTCCAGAAATGGTCAGTATTGATAATTTTTTTTAACATATAATCTTTTTACTGAAAATGACTGTTGGATGTGAATTATTACTTTTTCAACTGAAATAAGTGTGTTTAGAGTCATTTACCTGCCTGAAATTGCTCAAAAAAGATGCTTCTGAGTAGGTGTAAAAGTCAGTAAAAATGGCAAATTTGGACAATGTGAGGCTTCAAAAAGTGGTTATTCAACATGAGGCACGATCCAATTGGCATTTTGGATCATTTTTGGGACAGTCTAAAAAATCAATTTTCTGATAAAAAAAGATGACCCCGGATTTGTCGAACTTTCCAAAAATGGTCAGTATCAATGATTTTTTAACATTCAATCTTTTGACTGTAAATGACTGTTGGATGTGAATTATTACGTTTTCAACTAAAATAAAATGTGTTTATAGTCATTCTCCTGCCTGAAAGTGCTCAAAATAGATGCTTCTGAGTAGGTGGGTAAGACAGTAAAAATGGCAAATTTGGTCACTGTGATGCTTTAAAAAGTGGTTATTCAACATGAGGCATCATCCAATTGATACTTTGGATCATTTTTGGGACAGTCCAAAAAATCCATTTTCTGATGAAAAACGATGACCCCTGTCGAACTTTCCCAAAATAGTCAGTTTTGATGATTTTTTTGACATTTAATCTTTTGACTGTAAATGACTGTTGGATGTGAATTATTACTTTTTCAACTAAAATAAGTGTGTTTAGAATTATTTTCCTGCCTGAAACTGCTCAAAATAGATGCTTCTGAGTAGGCAGAAAAGTAGGTAAAAATGGCAAATTTGGTCACTGAGAGGCTTTAAAAAGTATTTATTCAACTTGAGGCACGATCCAATTGACATTTTGGATCATTTTTGAGACAGTCCAAAAAATCTATTTTCCGATGAAAAACGATGACCGGACCTGTCGAACTTTCCCAAAATGGTCAGTATTGATGATTTTTTTGACATTTAATCTTTTGACTGTAAATGACTGTTGGATGTGAATTATGACTTTTTCTACTGAAATAAGTTTGTTTAGAGTTATTTTCCTGCTTGAAATTGCTCAAAAAAGATGTTTCTGAGTAGGTGTAAAAGTCAGTAAAAATGGCAAATTTGGTCAATGTGAGGCTTTAAAAAGTGGTTATTCAACATGAGGCACAAACCAATTGACATTTTGGATAATTTTTGGGACAGTCCAAAAAATCAATTTTCTGGTAAAAGACGATGACCCACCTGTTAAACTTTCCAGAAATGGTCAGTATTGATGATTTTTTTAACATTTAATCTTTTGACTGAAAATAACTGTTGGATGTGAATTATTACTTTTTTAACTGAAATAAGTGTGTTTAGAGCCATTTACCTGCCTGAAATTGCTCAAAAAAGATGTTTCTGAGTAGGTGTAAAAGTCAGTAAAAATGGCAAATTTGGTCACTGTGATGCTTTAAAAAGTGGTTATTCAACATGTGGCACGATCCAATTGACATTTTGGATAATTTTTGGGACAGTCCAAAAAATCAATTTTCTGATGAAAAAAGATGACCCCGGACCTGTCGAACGTTCCCCAAATGGTCAGCATTGATGATTTTTTAACATTTCCTCTTTTGACTAAATGATTGTTTGATGTGAATTTATACTTTTTCAACTCAAATAAGTGTCTTTGGAGTCATTTTCCTGCCTGAAGTTGCTCAAAATAGATGCTTCGGAGTACGTGGAAAAGTCATTAAAAAGGGCAAATTTGATCACTGTGAGGTTTAAAAAGTGGTTATTTAACATGAGGCACGATCCAATTGACATTTTGGATCATTTTTGGGACAGTCCAAATAATCAATTTTCTGATGAAAAACGATGACCCCGGACCTGTCGAACTTTCCAGAAATGGTCAGTATCGATTATTTTTTTAACATTTAATCTTTTGAATGTAAATGACTGTTGGATGTGAATTATTACTTTTTCAACTGAAATAAGTGTGATTAGAGGTATTTTCCTGCCTGAAACTTTACAAAATAGATGCTTCTGAGTAGGCGGAAAAGTCAGTAAAAATGGCAAATTTGGTCACTGTGAGGCTTTAAAAAGTGTTTATGTAACATGAGGAACGGTCCAATTGACATTTTGGATCATTTTTGGGACAGTCCAAAAAAGTCATTTTCTATTGAAAAACGATGAACCCGGACCTGTTGAACTTTCCAGAAATGGTCAGTATTGATGATTTTTTTAACATTTAATCTTTTGACTGTAAATGACTGTTGGATATGAATTATTACTTTTTCAACTGAAATAAGTGTGATTAGAGGTATTTTCCTGCCTGAAACTTTACAAAATAGATGCTTCTGAGTAGGCGGAAAAGTCAGTAAAAATGGCACATTTGGTCACTGTGACGCTTTAAAAAGTGGTTATTCAACATGAGCCATAATCCAATTGATACTTTGGATCATTTTTGGGACAGTCCAAAAAATCCATTTTCTGATGAAAAACGATGACCCCTGTCAAACTTTCCCAAAATAGTCAGTATTGATGATTTTTTTGACATTTAATCTTTTGACTGTAAATGACTGTTGGATGTGAATTATTACTTTTTCAACTAAAATAAGTGTGTTTAGAATTATTTTCCTGCCCAAAACTGCTCAAAATAGATGCTTCTGAGTAGGCAGAAAAGTCAGTAAAAATGGCAAATTTGGTCACTGAGAGGCTTTAAAAAGTATTTATTCAACATGAGGCACGATCCAATTGACATTTTGGATCATTTTTGAGACAGTCCAAAAAATCAATTTTCCGATGAAAAACGATGACCCCGGACCTGTCGAACTTACCCAAAATGGTCAGTATTGATGATTTTTTTAACTTTTAATCTTTTGACTGTAAATGACTGTTGGGTGTGAATTATTACTTTTTCAACTAAAATAAAACGTGTTTATAGTCATTCTCCTGCCTGAAATTGCTCAAAATAGATGCTTCTGAGTAGGTGGGTAAGTCAGTAAAAATGGCAAATTTGGTCACTGTGATGCTTTAAACAGTGGTTATTCAACATGTATCACGATCCAGTTAACATTTTGGATAATTTTTGGTACAGTCCAAAAAAATCAATTTTATGGTGACAAACGATGACCCCCGGACCTGTCGAACTTTCCCAAAATGGTCAGTATTGATGATTTTTTAACATTTAATCTTTTGACTATAAATGACTCTTGGATGTGAATTATGACTTTTTCTACTGAAATAAGTTTGTTTAGAGTTATTTTCCTGCATGAAATTGCTCAAAAAAGATGCTTCTGAGTAGGTGGAATTGCCAGTAAAACTGGCAAATTTGGTCAATGTGAGGCTTTAAAAAGTGGTTATTCAACATGTGGCACGATCCAATTGACATTTTTGATCATTTTTGGGATAGTCCAAAAAATCAATTTTCTGGTAAAAGACGATGACCCACCTGTTAAACTTTCCAGAAATGGTCAGTATTGATGATTTTTTTAACATTTAATCTTTTGACTGAAAATGACTGTTGGATGTGAATTATTACTTTTTCAACTGAAATAAGTGTGTTTAGAGTCATTTACCTGCCTGAAATTGCTCAAAAAAGATGTTTCTGAGTAGGTGTAAAAGTCAGTAAAAATGGCAAATTTGGTCACTGTGATGCTTTAAAAAGTGGTTATTCAACATGTGGCACGATCCAATTGACATTTTGGATAATTTTTGGGACAGTCCAAAAAATCAATTTTCTGATGAAAAAAGATGACCCCGGACCTGTCGAACTTTCCCCAAATGGTCAGCATTGATGATTTTTTAACATTTCCTCTTTTGACTAAATGATTGTTTGATGTGAATTTATACTTTTTCAACTCAAATAAGTGTCTTTTGAGTCATTTTCCTGCCTGAAATTGCTCAAAAAAGATGCTTCTGAGTAGGTGTAAAAGTCAGTAAAAATGGCAAATTCGGTCACTGTGAGGCTTTAAAAAGTGTTTATTCAACATGAGGAACGATCCAATTGACATTTTGGATCATTTTTGGGACAGGCCAAAAAATCAATTTTCTGATGAAAAAGGATGACACCGGACCTGTCAAAATTTCCAGAAATGGTCAGTATTGATGATTTTTTTAACATTTATTCTTTTGACTGTAAATGACTGTTGGATGTGAATTATTACTTTTTTAATTGAAATCAGTGTGTTTAGAGTCATTTTCCCACCTGAAACTGCTCACAATAAATGCTTCTGAGAAGGTGGAAAAGTCAGTAAGAATTGCAAATTTGGTCACTGTGAGGCTTTAAAAAGTGTTTATTCAACATGAGGAACGATCCAATTGACATTTTGGATCATTTTTGGGACAGGCCAAAAAATCAATTTTCTGATGAAAAAGGATGACACCGGACCTGTCAAAATGTCCAGAAATGGTCAGTATTGATGATTTTTTTTAACATTTATTCTTTTGACTGTAAATGACTGTTGGATATGAATTATTACTTTTCAACTGAAATAAGTGTGATTAGAGGTATTTTCCTGCCTGACACTTTACAGAATAGATGCTTCTGAGTCGGTGGAAAAGTCAGTAAAAATGGAAAATTTGGTCACTGTGAGGCTTTAAAAAGTGGTTATTCAACATGAGCCATAATCCAATTGATATTTTGGATCATTTTTGGGACAGTCCAAAAAATTCATTTTCTATTGAAAAACGATGAACCCGGACCTGTTGAACTTTCCAGAAATGGTCAGTATTGCTGATTTTTTTACCATTTAATCTTTTGACTGAAAATGACTGTTGGATGTCAATTATTACTTTTTCAACTGAAATAAGTGTGTTTAGAGTCATTTACCTGCCTGAAATTGCTCAAAAAAGATGCTTCTGAGAAGGTGGAAAAGTAAGTAAAAATGGCAAATTTGGTCACTGTGATGCTTTAAAAACTGGTTATTCAACGTGAGGCACGATCAAATTGACATTTTGGATCATTTTTGGGACAGTCCAAAAAATCCATTTTCCGATAAACCCGGACCAGTCGAACTTTCCAGAAATGGTCAGTATTAATGATTTTTTTAACATTTAATCTTTTGACTGTAAATGACTGTTGGATATGAATTATTACTTTTTCAACTGAAATAAGTGTTTAGAGTCATTTTCCTGCCTGAAATTTCTAAAAAAAAAGATGTTTCTGAGTAGGCGGAAAAGTCAGTAAAAATGGCAAATTTGGTCACTGTGACACTTTAAAAAGTGGTTATTCAACATGAGCCATAATCCAATTGATACTTTGGATCATTTTTGGGACAGTCCAAAAAATCCATTTTCTGATGAAAAACGATGACCCCTGTCGAACTTTCCCAAAATAGTCAGTATTGATGTTTTTTTTTACATTTAATCTTTTGACTGTAAATGACTGTTGGATGTGAATTATTACTTTTTCAACTAAAATAAGTGTGTTTAGAATTATTTTCCTGCCTGAAACTGCTCAAAATAGATGCTTCTGAGGGCAGAAAAGTCAGTAAAAATGGCAAATTTGGTCACTGAGAGGCTTTAAAAAGTATTTATTCAACATGAGGCACGATCCAATTGACATTTTGGATCATTTTTGAGACAGTCCAAAAAATCTATTTTCCGATGAAAAACGATGACCCAGGACCTGTCGAACTTACCCAAAATGGTCAGTATTGATGATTTTTTTAACTTTTAATCTTTTGACTGTAAATGACTGTTGGGTGTGAATTATTACTTTTTCTACTAAAATAAAATGTGTTTATAGTCATTCTCCTGCCTGAAATTGCTCAAAATAGATGCTTCTGAGTAGGTGGGTAAGTCAGTAAAAATGGCAAATTTGGTCACTGTGATGCTTTAAACAGTGGTTATTCAACATGTATCACGATCCAGTTGACATTTTGGATCATTTTTGGTACAGTCCAAAAAAAATAAATTTTCTGGTGAAAAACGATGACCCCCGGACCTGTCGAACTTTCCCAAAATGGTCAGTATTGATTATTTTTTAACATTTAATCTTTTGACTATAAATGACTCTTGGATGTGAATTATGACTTTTTCTACTGAAATAAGTTTGTTTAGAGTTATTTTCCTGCTTGAAAGTGCTCAAAAAAGATGCTTCTGAGTAGGTGTAAAAGTCAGTAAAAATGGCAAATTTGGTCACTGTGAGGCTTTAAAAAGTGTTTATTCAACATGAGGAACGATCCAATTGACATTTTGGATCATTTTTGAGACAGTCCAAAAAATCTATTTTCCGATGAAAAACGATGACCCAGGACCTGTCGAACTTACCCAAAATGGTCAGTATTGATGATTTTTTTAACTTTTAATCTTTTGACTGTAAATGACTGTTGGGTGTGAATTATTACTTTTTCTACTAAAATAAAATGTGTTTATAGTCATTCTCCTGCCTGAAATTGCTCAAAATAGATGCTTCTGAGTAGGTGGGTAAGTCAGTAAAAATGGCAAATTTGGTCACTGTGATGCTTTAAACAGTGGTTATTCAACATGTATCACGATCCAGTTGACATTTTGGATCATTTTTGGTACAGTCCAAAAAAAATAAATTTTCTGGTGAAAAACGATGACCCCCGGACCTGTCGAACTTTCCCAAAATGGTCAGTATTGATTATTTTTTAACATTTAATCTTTTGACTATAAATGACTCTTGGATGTGAATTATGACTTTTTCTACTGAAATAAGTTTGTTTAGAGTTATTTTCCTGCTTGAAAGTGCTCAAAAAAGATGCTTCTGAGTAGGTGTAAAAGTCAGTAAAAATGGCAAATTTGGTCACTGTGAGGCTTTAAAAAGTGTTTATTCAACATGAGGAACGATCCAATTGACATTTTGGATAATTTTTGGGACAGGCCAAAAAATCAATTTTCTGATGAAAAAGGATGACACCGGACCTGTCAAAATTTCCAGAAATGGTCAGTATTGATGATTTTTTTAACATTTATTCTTTTGACTGTAAATGACTGTTGGATGTGAATTATTAAATTTTTAATTGAAATAAGTGTGTTTAGAGTCATTTTCCCACCTGAAACTGCTCACAATAAATGCTTCTGAGAAGGTGGAAAAATCAGTAAAAATGACAAATTTGGTCACTGTGATGCTTTAAAAACTGGTTATTCAACGTAAGCACGATCAAATTGACATTTTGGATCATTTTTGGGACAGTCCATAAAATCCATTTTCCGATGAACCCGGACCAGTCGAACTTTCCAGAAATGGCCAGTATTGATGAATTTTTTTAACATTTAATCTTTTGACTGTAAATGACTGTTGGATATGAATTATTTCTTTTTCAACTGAAATAAGTGTGTTTAGAGTCATTTTCCTGCCTGAAATTGCTAAAAAAAAGATGTTTCTGAGTAGGCGGAAAAGTCAGTAAAAATGGCAAATTTGTTCACTGTGAGGCTTTAAAAAGTGGTTATTCAACATGAGCCATAATCCAATTGATATTTTGGATCATTTTTGAGACAGTCCAAAAAATCCATTTTCTGATGAAAAACGATGAACCCGGACCTGTTGAACGTTCCAGAAATGGTCAGTATTGATGATTTTTTTAACATATAATCTTTTGACTGAAAATGACTGTTGGATGTGAATTATTACTTTTTCAACTGAAATAAGTGTGTTTAGAGTCATTTACCTGCCTGAAATTGCTCAAAAAAGATGCTCTGAGTAGGTGTAAAAGTCAGTAAAAATGGCAAATTTGGTCAATGTGAGGCTTTAAAAAGTGTTTATTTAACATGAGGAACGATCCAATTGACATTTTGGATCATTTTTGGGACAGGCCAAAAAATCAATTTTCTGATGAAAAAGGATGACACCGGACCTGTCAAAATGTCCAGAAATGGTCAGTATTGATGATTTTTTTTAACATTTATTCTTTTGACTATAAATGACTGTTGGATATGAATTATTACTTTTCAACTGAAATA
Source organism: Lissotriton helveticus (assembly GCF_964261635.1). NCBI lineage: Eukaryota > Metazoa > Chordata > Amphibia > Caudata > Salamandridae > Lissotriton > Lissotriton helveticus. The sequence continues at coordinate 912,908,394 of NC_136070.1, forward strand.
AGTGTGATTAGAGGTATTTTCCTGCCTGACACTTTACAGAATAGGTGCTTCTGAGTCGGCGGAAAAGTCAGTAAAAATGGAAAATTTGGTCACTGTGAGGCTTTAAAAAGTGGTTATTCAACATGAGCCATAATCCAATTGATATTTTGGATCATTTTTGGGACAGTCCAAAAAATTCATTTTCTATTGAAAAACGATGAACCCGGACCTGTTGAACTTTCCAGAAATGGTCAGTATTGCTGATTTTTTTATCATTTAATCTTTTGACTGAAAATGACTGTTGGATGTCAATTATTACTTTTTCAACTGAAATAAGTGTGTTTAGAGTCATTTACCTGCCTGAAATTGCTCAAAAAAGATGCTTCTGAGAAGGTGGAAAAGTAAGTAAAAATGGCAAATTTGGTCACTGTGATACTTTAAAAACTGGTTATTCAACGTGAGGCACGATCAAATTGACATTTTGGATCATTTTTGGGACAGTCCAAAAAATCCATTTTCCGATAAACCCGGACCAGTCGAACTTTCCAGAAATGGTCAGTATTAATGATTTTTTTAACATTTAATCTTTTGACTGTAAATGACTGTTGGATGTCAATTATTACTTTTTCAACTGAAATAAGTGTGTTTAGAGTCATTTACCTGCCTGAAATTGCTCAAAAAAGATGCTTCTGAGAAGGTGGAAAAGTAAGTAAAAATGGCAAATTTGGTCACTGTGATGCTTTAAAAACTGGTTATTCAACGTGAGGCACGATCAAATTGACATTTTGGATCATTTTTGGGACAGTCCAAAAAATCCATTTTCCGATAAACCCGGACCAGTCGAACTTTCCAGAAATGGTCAGTATTAATGATTTTTTTAACATTTAATCTTTTGACTGTAAATGACTGTTGGATATGAATTATTACTTTTTCAACTGAAATAAGTGTTTAGAGTCATTTTCCTGCCTGAAATTTCTAAAAAAAAGATGTTTCTGAGTAGGCGGAAAAGTCAGTAAAAATGGCAAATTTGGTCACTGTGACGCTTTAAAAAGTGGTTATTCAACATGAGCCATAATCCAATTGATACTTTGGATCATTTTTGGGACAGTCCAAAAAATCCATTTTCTGATGAAAAACGATGACCCCTGTCGAACTTTCCCAAAATAGTCAGTATTGATGGGTTTTTTTACATTTAATCTTTTGACTGTAAATGACTGTTGGATGTGAATTATTACTTTTTCAACTAAAATAAGTGTGTTTAGAATTATTTTCCTGCCTGAAACTGCTCAAAATAGATGCTTCTGAGGGCAGAAAAGTCAGTAAAAATGGCAAATTTGGTCACTGAGAGGCTTTAAAAAGTATTTATTCAACATGAGGCACGATCCAATTGACATTTTGGATCATTTTTGAGACAGTCCAAAAAATCAATTTTCCGATGAAAAACGATGACCCCGGACCTGTCGAACTTACCCAAAATGGTCAGTATTGATGATTTTTTTAACTTTTAATCTTTTGACTGTAAATGACTGTTGGGTGTGAATTATTACTTTTTCTACTAAAATAAAATGTGTTTATAGTCATTCTCCTGCCTGAAATTGCTCAAAATAGATGCTTCTGAGTAGGTGGGTAAGTCAGTAAAAATGGCAAATTTGGTCACTGTGATGCTTTAAACAGTGGTTATTCAACATGTATCACGATCCAGTTGACATTTTGGATCATTTTTGATACAGTCCAAAAAAAATAAATTTTCTGGTGAAAAACGATGACCCCCGGACCTGTCGAACTTTCCCAAAATGGTCAGTATTGATTATTTTTTAACATTTAATCTTTTGACTATAAATGACTCTTGGATGTGAATTATGACTTTTTCTACTGAAATAAGTTTGTTTAGAGTTATTTTCCTGCTTGAAAGTGCTCAAAAAAGATGCTTCTGAGTAGGTGGAATTGCCAGTAAAACTGGCAAATTTGGTCAATGTGAGGCTTTAAAAAGTGGTTATTCAACATGAGGCACAAACCAATTGACATTTTGGATCATTTTTGGGACAGTCCAAAAAATCAATTTTCTGGTAAAAGACGATGACCCACCTGTTAAACTTTCCAGAAATGGTCAGTATTGATGATTTTTTAACATTTCCTCTTTTGACTAAATGATTGTTTGATGTGAATTTATACTTTTTCAACTCAAATAAGTGTCTTTGGAGTCATTTTCCTGCCTGAAATTGCTCAAAAAAGATGCTTCTGAGTAGGTGTAAAAGTCAGTAAAAATGGCAAATTTGGTCACTGTGAGGCTTTAAAAAGTGTTTATTCAACATGAGGAACGATCCAATTGACATTTTGGATCATTTTTGGGACAGGCCAAAAAATCAATTTTCTGATGAAAAAGGATGACACCGGACCTGTCAAAATTTCCAGAAATGGTCAGTATTGATGATTTTTTTAACATTTATTCTTTTGACTGTAAATGACTGTTGGATGTGAATTATTACATTTTTAATTGAAATAAGTGTGTTTAGAGTCATTTTCCCACCTGAAACTGCTCACAATAAATGCTTCTGAGAAGGTGGAAAAGTCAGTAAAAATGACAAATTTGGTCACTGTGATGCTTTAAAAACTGGTTATTCAACGTAAGCACGATCAAATTGACATTTTGGATCATTTTTGGGACAGTCCATAAAATCCATTTTCCGATGAACCCGGACCAGTCGAACTTTCCAGAAATGGCCAGTATTGATGATTTTTTTAACATTTAATCTTTTGACTGTAAATGACTGTTGGATATGAATTATTTCTTTTTCAACTGAAATAAGTGTGTTTAGAGTCATTTTCCTGCCTGAAATTGCTAAAAAAAAGATGTTTCTGAGTAGGCGGAAAAGTCAGTAAAAATGGCAAATTTGTTCACTGTGAGGCTTTAAAAAGTGGTTATTCAACATGAGCCATAATCCAATTGATATTTTGGATCATTTTTGAGACAGTCCAAAAAATCCATTTTCTGATGAAAAACGATGAACCCGGACCTGTTGAACGTTCCAGAAATGGTCAGTATTGATGATTTTTTTAACATATAATCTTTTGACTGAAAATGACTGTTGGATGTCAATTATTACTTTTTCAACTGAAATAAGTGTGTTTAGAGTCATTTACCTGCCTGAAATTGCTCAAAAAAGATGCTTCTGAGAAGGTGGAAAAGTAAGTAAAAATGGCAAATTTGGTCACTGTGATGCTTTAAAAACTGGTTATTCAACGTGAGGCACGATCAAATTGACATTTTGGATCATTTTTGGGACAGTCCAAAAAATCCATTTTCCGATAAACCCGGACCAGTCGAACTTTCCAGAAATGGTCAGTATTAATGATTTTTTTAACATTTAATCTTTTGACTGTAAATGACTGTTGGATATGAATTATTACTTTTTCAACTGAAATAAGTGTTTAGAGTCATTTTCCTGCCTGAAATTTCTAAAAAAAAAGATGTTTCTGAGTAGGCGGAAAAGTCAGTAAAAATGGCAAATTTGGTCACTGTGACACTTTAAAAAGTGGTTATTCAACATGAGCCATAATCCAATTGATACTTTGGATCATTTTTGGGACAGTCCAAAAAATCCATTTTCTGATGAAAAACGATGACCCCTGTCGAACTTTCCCAAAATAGTCAGTATTGATGTTTTTTTTTACATTTAATCTTTTGACTGTAAATGACTGTTGGATGTGAATTATTACTTTTTCAACTAAAATAAGTGTGTTTAGAATTATTTTCCTGCCTGAAACTGCTCAAAATAGATGCTTCTGAGGGCAGAAAAGTCAGTAAAAATGGCAAATTTGGTCACTGAGAGGCTTTAAAAAGTATTTATTCAACATGAGGCACGATCCAATTGACATTTTGGATCATTTTTGAGACAGTCCAAAAAATCTATTTTCCGATGAAAAACGATGACCCAGGACCTGTCGAACTTACCCAAAATGGTCAGTATTGATGATTTTTTTAACTTTTAATCTTTTGACTGTAAATGACTGTTGGGTGTGAATTATTACTTTTTCTACTAAAATAAAATGTGTTTATAGTCATTCTCCTGCCTGAAATTGCTCAAAATAGATGCTTCTGAGTAGGTGGGTAAGTCAGTAAAAATGGCAAATTTGGTCACTGTGATGCTTTAAACAGTGGTTATTCAACATGTATCACGATCCAGTTGACATTTTGGATCATTTTTGGTACAGTCCAAAAAAAATAAATTTTCTGGTGAAAAACGATGACCCCCGGACCTGTCGAACTTTCCCAAAATGGTCAGTATTGATTATTTTTTAACATTTAATCTTTTGACTATAAATGACTCTTGGATGTGAATTATGACTTTTTCTACTGAAATAAGTTTGTTTAGAGTTATTTTCCTGCTTGAAAGTGCTCAAAAAAGATGCTTCTGAGTAGGTGTAAAAGTCAGTAAAAATGGCAAATTTGGTCACTGTGAGGCTTTAAAAAGTGTTTATTCAACATGAGGAACGATCCAATTGACATTTTGGATCATTTTTGAGACAGTCCAAAAAATCTATTTTCCGATGAAAAACGATGACCCAGGACCTGTCGAACTTACCCAAAATGGTCAGTATTGATGATTTTTTTAACTTTTAATCTTTTGACTGTAAATGACTGTTGGGTGTGAATTATTACTTTTTCTACTAAAATAAAATGTGTTTATAGTCATTCTCCTGCCTGAAATTGCTCAAAATAGATGCTTCTGAGTAGGTGGGTAAGTCAGTAAAAATGGCAAATTTGGTCACTGTGATGCTTTAAACAGTGGTTATTCAACATGTATCACGATCCAGTTGACATTTTGGATCATTTTTGGTACAGTCCAAAAAAAATAAATTTTCTGGTGAAAAACGATGACCCCCGGACCTGTCGAACTTTCCCAAAATGGTCAGTATTGATTATTTTTTAACATTTAATCTTTTGACTATAAATGACTCTTGGATGTGAATTATGACTTTTTCTACTGAAATAAGTTTGTTTAGAGTTATTTTCCTGCTTGAAAGTGCTCAAAAAAGATGCTTCTGAGTAGGTGTAAAAGTCAGTAAAAATGGCAAATTTGGTCACTGTGAGGCTTTAAAAAGTGTTTATTCAACATGAGGAACGATCCAATTGACATTTTGGATAATTTTTGGGACAGGCCAAAAAATCAATTTTCTGATGAAAAAGGATGACACCGGACCTGTCAAAATTTCCAGAAATGGTCAGTATTGATGATTTTTTTAACATTTATTCTTTTGACTGTAAATGACTGTTGGATGTGAATTATTAAATTTTTAATTGAAATAAGTGTGTTTAGAGTCATTTTCCCACCTGAAACTGCTCACAATAAATGCTTCTGAGAAGGTGGAAAAATCAGTAAAAATGACAAATTTGGTCACTGTGATGCTTTAAAAACTGGTTATTCAACGTAAGCACGATCAAATTGACATTTTGGATCATTTTTGGGACAGTCCATAAAATCCATTTTCCGATGAACCCGGACCAGTCGAACTTTCCAGAAATGGCCAGTATTGATGAATTTTTTTAACATTTAATCTTTTGACTGTAAATGACTGTTGGATATGAATTATTTCTTTTTCAACTGAAATAAGTGTGTTTAGAGTCATTTTCCTGCCTGAAATTGCTAAAAAAAAGATGTTTCTGAGTAGGCGGAAAAGTCAGTAAAAATGGCAAATTTGTTCACTGTGAGGCTTTAAAAAGTGGTTATTCAACATGAGCCATAATCCAATTGATATTTTGGATCATTTTTGAGACAGTCCAAAAAATCCATTTTCTGATGAAAAACGATGAACCCGGACCTGTTGAACGTTCCAGAAATGGTCAGTATTGATGATTTTTTTAACATATAATCTTTTGACTGAAAATGACTGTTGGATGTGAATTATTACTTTTTCAACTGAAATAAGTGTGTTTAGAGTCATTTACCTGCCTGAAATTGCTCAAAAAAGATGCTCTGAGTAGGTGTAAAAGTCAGTAAAAATGGCAAATTTGGTCAATGTGAGGCTTTAAAAAGTGTTTATTTAACATGAGGAACGATCCAATTGACATTTTGGATCATTTTTGGGACAGGCCAAAAAATCAATTTTCTGATGAAAAAGGATGACACCGGACCTGTCAAAATGTCCAGAAATGGTCAGTATTGATGATTTTTTTTAACATTTATTCTTTTGACTATAAATGACTGTTGGATATGAATTATTACTTTTCAACTGAAATAAGTGTGATTAGAGGTATTTTCCTGCCTGACACTTTACAGAATAGGTGCTTCTGAGTCGGCGGAAAAGTCAGTAAAAATGGAAAATTTGGTCACTGTGAGGCTTTAAAAAGTGGTTATTCAACATGAGCCATAATCCAATTGATATTTTGGATCATTTTTGGGACAGTCCAAAAAATTCATTTTCTATTGAAAAACGATGAACCCGGACCTGTTGAACTTTCCAGAAATGGTCAGTATTGCTGATTTTTTTATCATTTAATCTTTTGACTGAAAATGACTGTTGGATGTCAATTATTACTTTTTCAACTGAAATAAGTGTGTTTAGAGTCATTTACCTGCCTGAAATTGCTCAAAAAAGATGCTTCTGAGAAGGTGGAAAAGTAAGTAAAAATGGCAAATTTGGTCACTGTGATACTTTAAAAACTGGTTATTCAACGTGAGGCACGATCAAATTGACATTTTGGATCATTTTTGGGACAGTCCAAAAAATCCATTTTCCGATAAACCCGGACCAGTCGAACTTTCCAGAAATGGTCAGTATTAATGATTTTTTTAACATTTAATCTTTTGACTGTAAATGACTGTTGGATGTCAATTATTACTTTTTCAACTGAAATAAGTGTGTTTAGAGTCATTTACCTGCCTGAAATTGCTCAAAAAAGATGCTTCTGAGAAGGTGGAAAAGTAAGTAAAAATGGCAAATTTGGTCACTGTGATGCTTTAAAAACTGGTTATTCAACGTGAGGCACGATCAAATTGACATTTTGGATCATTTTTGGGACAGTCCAAAAAATCCATTTTCCGATAAACCCGGACCAGTCGAACTTTCCAGAAATGGTCAGTATTAATGATTTTTTTAACATTTAATCTTTTGACTGTAAATGACTGTTGGATATGAATTATTACTTTTTCAACTGAAATAAGTGTTTAGAGTCATTTTCCTGCCTGAAATTTCTAAAAAAAAGATGTTTCTGAGTAGGCGGAAAAGTCAGTAAAAATGGCAAATTTGGTCACTGTGACGCTTTAAAAAGTGGTTATTCAACATGAGCCATAATCCAATTGATACTTTGGATCATTTTTGGGACAGTCCAAAAAATCCATTTTCTGATGAAAAACGATGACCCCTGTCGAACTTTCCCAAAATAGTCAGTATTGATGGGTTTTTTTACATTTAATCTTTTGACTGTAAATGACTGTTGGATGTGAATTATTACTTTTTCAACTAAAATAAGTGTGTTTAGAATTATTTTCCTGCCTGAAACTGCTCAAAATAGATGCTTCTGAGGGCAGAAAAGTCAGTAAAAATGGCAAATTTGGTCACTGAGAGGCTTTAAAAAGTATTTATTCAACATGAGGCACGATCCAATTGACATTTTGGATCATTTTTGAGACAGTCCAAAAAATCAATTTTCCGATGAAAAACGATGACCCCGGACCTGTCGAACTTACCCAAAATGGTCAGTATTGATGATTTTTTTAACTTTTAATCTTTTGACTGTAAATGACTGTTGGGTGTGAATTATTACTTTTTCTACTAAAATAAAATGTGTTTATAGTCATTCTCCTGCCTGAAATTGCTCAAAATAGATGCTTCTGAGTAGGTGGGTAAGTCAGTAAAAATGGCAAATTTGGTCACTGTGATGCTTTAAACAGTGGTTATTCAACATGTATCACGATCCAGTTGACATTTTGGATCATTTTTGATACAGTCCAAAAAAAATAAATTTTCTGGTGAAAAACGATGACCCCCGGACCTGTCGAACTTTCCCAAAATGGTCAGTATTGATTATTTTTTAACATTTAATCTTTTGACTATAAATGACTCTTGGATGTGAATTATGACTTTTTCTACTGAAATAAGTTTGTTTAGAGTTATTTTCCTGCTTGAAAGTGCTCAAAAAAGATGCTTCTGAGTAGGTGGAATTGCCAGTAAAACTGGCAAATTTGGTCAATGTGAGGCTTTAAAAAGTGGTTATTCAACATGAGGCACAAACCAATTGACATTTTGGATCATTTTTGGGACAGTCCAAAAAATCAATTTTCTGGTAAAAGACGATGACCCACCTGTTAAACTTTCCAGAAATGGTCAGTATTGATGATTTTTTAACATTTCCTCTTTTGACTAAATGATTGTTTGATGTGAATTTATACTTTTTCAACTCAAATAAGTGTCTTTGGAGTCATTTTCCTGCCTGAAATTGCTCAAAAAAGATGCTTCTGAGTAGGTGTAAAAGTCAGTAAAAATGGCAAATTTGGTCACTGTGAGGCTTTAAAAAGTGTTTATTCAACATGAGGAACGATCCAATTGACATTTTGGATCATTTTTGGGACAGGCCAAAAAATCAATTTTCTGATGAAAAAGGATGACACCGGACCTGTCAAAATTTCCAGAAATGGTCAGTATTGATGATTTTTTTAACATTTATTCTTTTGACTGTAAATGACTGTTGGATGTGAATTATTACATTTTTAATTGAAATAAGTGTGTTTAGAGTCATTTTCCCACCTGAAACTGCTCACAATAAATGCTTCTGAGAAGGTGGAAAAGTCAGTAAAAATGACAAATTTGGTCACTGTGATGCTTTAAAAACTGGTTATTCAACGTAAGCACGATCAAATTGACATTTTGGATCATTTTTGGGACAGTCCATAAAATCCATTTTCCGATGAACCCGGACCAGTCGAACTTTCCAGAAATGGCCAGTATTGATGATTTTTTTAACATTTAATCTTTTGACTGTAAATGACTGTTGGATATGAATTATTTCTTTTTCAACTGAAATAAGTGTGTTTAGAGTCATTTTCCTGCCTGAAATTGCTAAAAAAAAGATGTTTCTGAGTAGGCGGAAAAGTCAGTAAAAATGGCAAATTTGTTCACTGTGAGGCTTTAAAAAGTGGTTATTCAACATGAGCCATAATCCAATTGATATTTTGGATCATTTTTGAGACAGTCCAAAAAATCCATTTTCTGATGAAAAACGATGAACCCGGACCTGTTGAACGTTCCAGAAATGGTCAGTATTGATGATTTTTTTAACATATAATCTTTTGACTGAAAATGACTGTTGGATGTGAATTATTACTTTTTCAACTGAAATAAGTGTGTTTAGAGTCATTTACCTGCCTGAAATTGCTCAAAAAAGATGCTTCTGAGTAGGTGTAAAAGTCAGTAAAAATGGCAAATTTGGTCAATGTGAGACTTTAAAAAGTGTTTATTTAACATGAGGAACGATCCAATTGACATTTTGGATCATTTTTGGGACAGGCCAAAAAATCAATTTTCTGATGAAAAAGGATGACACCGGACCTGTCAAAATGTCCAGAAATGGTCAGTATTGATGATTTTTTTTAACATTTATTCTTTTGACTGTAAATGACTGTTGGATATGAATTATTACTTTTCAACTGAAATAAGTGTGATTAGAGGTATTTTCCTGCCTGACACTTTACAGAATAGATGCTTCTGAGTCGGCGGAAAAGTCAGTAAAAATTGAAAATTTGGTCACTGTGAGGCTTTAAAAAGTGGTTATTCAACATGAGCCATAATCCAATTGATATTTTGGATCATTTTTGGGACAGTCCAAAAAATTCATTTTCTATTGAAAAACGATGAACCCGGACCTGTTGAACTTTCCAGAAATTGTCAGTATTGCTGATTTTTTTACCATTTAATCTTTTGACTGAAAATGACTGTTGGATGTCAATTATTACTTTTTCAACTGAAATAAGTGTGTTTAGAGTCATTTACCTGCCTGAAATTGCTCAAAAAAGATGCTTCTGAGAAGGTGGAAAAGTAAGTAAAAATGGCAAATTTGGTCACTGTGATGCTTTAAAAACTGGTTATTCAACGTGAGGTACGATCAAATTGACATTTTGGATCATTTTTGGGACAGTCCAAAAAATCAATTTTCCGATAAACCCGGACCAGTCGAACTTTCCAGAAATGGTCAGTATTAATGATTTTTTTAACATTTAATCTTTTGACTGTAAATGACTGTTGGATATGAATTATTACTTTTTCAACTGAAATAAGTGTTTAGAGTCATTTTCCTGCCTGAAATTTCTAAAAAAAAAGATGTTTCTGAGTAGGCGGAAAAGTCAGTAAAAATGGCAAATTTGGTCACTGTGACGCTTTAAAAAGTGGTTATTCAACATGAGCCATAATCCAATTGATACTTTGGATCATTTTTGGGACAGTCCAAAAAATCCATTTTCTGATGAAAAACGATGACCCCTGTCGAACTTTCCCAAAATAGTCAGTATTGATGTTTTTTTTTACATTTAATCTTTTGACTGTAAATGACTGTTGGATGTGAATTATTACTTTTTCAACTAAAATAAGTGTGTTTAGAATTATTTTCCTGGCTGAAACTGCTCAAAATAGATGCTTCTGAGGGCAGAAAAGTCAGTAAAAATGGCAAATTTGGTCACTGAGAGGCTTTAAAAAGTATTTATTCAACATGAGGCACGATCCAATTGACATTTTGGATCATTTTTGAGACAGTCCAAAAAATCAATTTTCCGATGAAAAACGATGACCCCGGACCTGTCGAACTTACCCAAAATGGTCAGTATTGATGATTTTTTTAACTTTTAATCTTTTGACTGTAAATGACTGTTGGGTGTGAATTATTACTTTTTCTACTAAAATAAAATGTGTTTATAGTCATTCTCCTGCCTGAAATTGCTCAAAATAGATGCTTCTGAGTAGGTGGGTAAGTCAGTAAAAATGGCAAATTTGGTCACTGTGATGCTTTAAACAGTGGTTATTCAACAAGTATCACGATCCAGTTGACATTTTGGATCATTTTTGGTACAGTCCAAAAAAAAAAAATTTTCTGGTGAAAAACGATGACCCCCGGACCTGTCGAACTTTCCCAAAATGGTCAGTATTGATTATTTTTTAACATTTAATCTTTTGACTATAAATGACTCTTGGATGTGAATTATGACTTTTTCTACTGAAATAAGTTTGTTTAGAGTTATTTTCCTGCTTGAAAGTGCTCAAAAAAGATGCTTCTGAGTAGGTGGAATTGCCAGTAAAACTGGCAAATTTGGTCAATGTGAGGCTTTAAAAAGTGGTTATTCAACATGAGGCACAAACCAATTGACATTTTGGATCATTTTTGGGACAGTCCAAAAAATCAATTTTCTGGTAAAAGACGATGACCCACCTGTTAAACTTTCCAGAAATGGTCAGTATTGATGATTTTTTAACATTTCCTCTTTTGACTAAATGATTGTTTGATGTGAATTTATACTTTTTCAACTCAAATAAGTGTCTTTGGAGTCATTTTCCTGCCTGAAGTTGCTCAAAATAGATGCTTCGGAGTACGTGGAAAAGTCATTAAAAAGGGCAAATTTGATCACTGTGAGGTTTAAAAAGTGGTTATTTAACATGAGGCACGATCCAATTGACATTTTGGATCATTTTTGGGACAGTCCAAATAATCAATTTTCTGATGAAAAACGATGACCCCGGACCTGTCGAACTTTCCAGAAATGGTCAGTATCGATTATTTTTTTAACATTTAATCTTTTGAATGTAAATGACTGTTGGATGTGAATTATTACTTTTTCAACTGAAATAAGTGTGATTAGAGGTATTTTCCTGCCTGAAACTTTACAAAATAGATGCTTCTGAGTAGGCGGAAAAGTCAGTAAAAATGGCAAATTTGGTCACTGTGAGGCTTTAAAAAGTGTTTATTTAACATGAGGAACGGTCCAATTGACATTTTGGATCATTTTTGGGACAGTCCAAAAAAGTCATTTTCTATTGAAAAACGATGAACCCGGACCTGTTGAACTTTCCAGAAATGGTCAGTATTGATGATTTTTTTAACATTTAATCTTTTGACTGTAAATGACTGTTGGATATGAATTATTACTTTTTCAACTGAAATAAGTGTGATTAGAGGTATTTTCCTGCCTGAAACTTTACAAAATAGATGCTTCTGAGTAGGCGGAAAAGTCAGTAAAAATGGCAAATTTGGTCACTGTGACGCTTTAAAAAGTGGTTATTCAACATGAGCCATAATCCAATTGATACTTTGGATCATTTTTGGGACAGTCCAAAAAATCCATTTTCTGATGAAAAACGATGACCCCTGTCAAACTTTCCCAAAATAGTCAGTATTGATGATTTTTTTGACATTTAATCTTTTGACTGTAAATGACTGTTGGATGTGAATTATTACTTTTTCAACTAAAATAAGTGTGTTTAGAATTATTTTCCTGCCCGAAACTGCTCAAAATAGATGCTTCTGAGTAGGCAGAAAAGTCAGTAAAAATGGCAAATTTGGTCACTGAGAGGCTTTAAAAAGTATTTATTCAACATGAGGCACGATCCAATTGACATTTTGGATCATTTTTGAGACAGTCCAAAAAATCAATTTTCCGATGAAAAACGATGACCCCGGACCTGTCGAACTTACCCAAAATGGTCAGTATTGATAATTTTTTTAACTTTTAATCTTTTGACTGTAAATGACTGTTGGATATGAATTATTTATTTTTCAACTAAAATAAGTGTGTTTAGAATTATTTTCCTGCCTGAAATTGCTAAAAAAAAGATGTTTCTGAGTAGGCGGAAAAGTCAGTAAAAATGGCAAATTTGTTCACTGTGAGGCTTTAAAAAGTGGTTATTCAACATGAGCCATAATCCAATTGATATTTTGGATCATTTTTGGGACAGTCCAAAAAATCCATTTTCTGATGAAAAACGATGAACCCGGACCTGTTGAACGTTCCAGAAATGGTCAGTATTGATAATTTTTTTAACATATAATCTTTTTACTGAAAATGACTGTTGGATGTGAATTATTACTTTTTCAACTAAAATAAGTGTGTTTAGAATTATTTTCCTGCCTGAAACTGCTCAAAAAAGATGCTTCTGAGTAGGTGTAAAAGTCAGTAAAAATGGCAAATTTGGACAATGTGAGGCTTCAAAAAGTGGTTATTCAACATGAGGCACGATCCAATTGGCATTTTGGATCATTTTTGGGACAGTCTAAAAAATCAATTTTCTGATAAAAAAAGATGACACCGGATTTGTCGAACTTTCCAAAAATGGTCAGTATCAATGATTTTTTAACATTCAATCTTTTGACTGTAAATGACTGTTGGATGTGAATTATTACTTTTTCAACTAAAATAAAATGTGTTTATAGTCATTCTCCTGCCTGAAAGTGCTCAAAATAGATGCTTCTGAGTAGGTGGGTAAGTCAGTAAAAATGGCAAATTTGGTCACTGTGATGCTTTAAAAAGTGGTTATTCAACATGAGGCATCATCCAATTGATACTTTGGATCATTTTTGGGACAGTCCAAAAAATCCATTTTCTGATGAAAAACGATGACCCCTGTCGAACTTTCCCAAAATAGTCAGTTTTGATGATTTTTTTGACATTTAATCTTTTAACTGTAAATGACTGTTGGATGTGAATTATTACTTTTTCAACTAAAATAAGTGTGTTTAGAATTATTTTCCTGCCTGAAACTGCTCAAAATAGATGCTTCTGAGTAGGCAGAAAAGTAGGTAAAAATGGCAAATTTGGTCACTGAGAGGCTTTAAAAAGTATTTATTCAACTTGAGGGCCGATCCAATTGACATTTTGGATCATTTTTGAGACAGTCCAAAAAATCTATTTTCCGATGAAAAACGATGACCGGACCTGTCGAACTTTCCCAAAATGGTCAGTATTGATGATTTTTTTGACATTTAATCTTTTGACTGTAAATGACTGTTGGATGTGAATTATGACTTTTTCTACTGAATAAGTTTGTTTAGAGTTATTTTCCTGCTTGAAATTGCTCAAAAAAGATGCTTCTGAGTAGGTGGAATTGCCAGTAAAAATGGCAAATTTGGTCAATGTGAGGCTTTAAAAAGTGGTTATTCAACATGAGGCACAAACCAATTGACATTTTGGATCATTTTTGGGACAGTCCAACAAATCAATTTTCTGGTAAAAGACGATGACCCACCTGTTAAACTTTCCAGAAATGGTCAGTATTGATGATTTTTTTAACATTTAATCTTTTGACTGAAAATAACTGTTGGATGTGAATTATTACTTTTTTAACTGAAATAAGTGTGTTTAGAGCCATTTACCTGCCTGAAATTGCTCAAAAAAGATGTTTCTGAGTAGGTGTAAAAGTCAGTAAAAATGGCAAATTTAGTCACTGTGATGCTTTAAAAAGTGGTTATTCAACATGTGGCACGATCCAATTGACATTTTGGATAATTTTTGGGACAGTCCAAAAAATCAATTTTCTGATGAAAAAAGATGACCCCGGACCTGTCGAACGTTCCCCAAATGGTCAGCATTGATGATTTTTTAACATTTCCTCTTTTGACTAAATGATTGTTTGATGTGAATTTATACTTTTTCAACTCAAATAAGTGTCTTTGGAGTCATTTTCCTGCCTGAAGTTGCTCAAAATAGATGCTTCGGAGTACGTGGAAAAGTCATTAAAAAGGGCAAATTTGATCACTGTGAGGTTTAAAAAGTGGTTATTTAACATGAGGCACGATCCAATTGACATTTTGGATCATTTTTGGGACAGTCCAAATAATCAATTTTCTGATGAAAAACGATGACCCCGGACCTGTCGAACTTTCCAGAAATGGTCAGTATCGATTATTTTTTTAACATTTAATCTTTTGAATGTAAATGACTGTTGGATGTGAATTATTACTTTTTCAACTGAAATAAGTGTGATTAGAGGTATTTTCCTGCCTGAAACTTTACAAAATAGATGCTTCCGAGTAGGCGGAAAAGTCAGTAAAAATGGCAAATTTGGTCACTGTGAGGCTTTAAAAAGTGTTTATTTAACATGAGGAACGGTCCAATTGACATTTTGGAACATTTTTGGGACAGTCCAAAAAAGTCATTTTCTATTGAAAAACGATGAACCCGGACCTGTTGAACTTTCCAGAAATGGTCAGTATTGATGATTTTTTTAACATTTAATCTTTTGACTGTATATGACTGTTGGATATGAATTATTACTTTTTCAACTGAAATAAGTGTGTTTAGAGTCATTTTCCTGCCTGAAATTGCTAAAAAAAAGATGTTTCTGAGTAGGCGGAAAAGTCAGTAAAAATGGCAAATTTGGTCACTGTGACGCGTTAAAAAGTGGTTATTCAACATGAGCCATAATCCAATTGATACTTTGGATCATTTTTGGGACAGTCCAAAAAAATCCATTTTCTGATGAAAAACGATGACCCCTGTCAAACTTTCCCAAAATAGTCAGTATTGATGATTTTTTTGACATTTAATCTTTTGACTGTAAATGACTGTTGGATGTGAATTATTACTTTTTCAACTAAAAGAAGTGTGTTTAGAATTATTTTCCTGCCCGAAACTGCTCAAAATAGATGCTTCTGAGTAGGCAGAAAAGTCAGTAAAAATGGCAAATTTGGTCACTGAGAGGCTTTAAAAAGTATTTATTCAACATGAGGCACGATCCAATTGACATTTTGGATCATTTTTGAGACAGTCCAAAAAATCAATTTTCCGATGAAAAACGATGACCCCGGACCTGTCGAACTTACCCAAAACGGTCAGTATTGATGATTTTTTTAACTTTTAATCTTTTGACTGTAAATGACTGTTGGGTGTGAATTATTACTTTTTCAACTAAAATAAAACGTGTTTATAGTCATTCTCCTGCCTGAAATTGCTCAAAATAGATGCTTCTGAGTAGGTGGGTAAGTCAGTAAAAATGGCAAATTTGGTCACTGTGATGCTTTAAACAGTGGTTATTCAACATGTATCACGATCCAGTTAACATTTTGGATCATTTTTGGTACAGTCCAAAAAAATCAATTTTCTGGTGACAAACGATGACCCCCGGACCTGTCGAACTTTCCCAAAATGGTCAGTATTGATGATTTTTTAACATTTAATCTTTTGACTATAAATGACTCTTGGATGTGAATTATGACTTTTTCTACTGAAATAAGTTTGTTTAGAGTTATTTTCCTGCTTGAAATTGCTCAAAAAAGATGCTTCTGAGTAGGTGGAATTGCCAGTAAAACTGGCAAATTTGGTCAATGTGAGGCTTTAAAAAGTGGTTATTCAACATGTGGCACGATCCAATTTACATTTTTGATCATTTTTGGGACAGTCCAAAAAATCAATTTTCTGGTAAAAGACAATGACCCACCTGTTAAACTTTCCAGAAATGGTCAGTATTGATGATTTTTTTAACATTTAATCTTTTGACTGAAAATGACTGTTGGATGTGAATTATTACTTTTTCAACTGAAATAAGTGTGTTTAGAGTCATTTACCTGCCTGAAATTGCTCAAAAAATATGTTTCTGAGTAGGTGTAAAAGTCAGTAAAAATGGCAAATTTGGTCACTGTGATGCTTTAAAAAGTGGTTATTCAACATGTGGCACGATCCAATTGACATTTTGGATAATTTTTGGGACAGTCCAAAAAATCAATTCTCTGATGAAAAAAGATGACCCCGGACCTGTCGAACTTTCCCCAAATGGTCAGCATTGATGATTTTTTAACATTTCCTCTTTTGACTAAATGATTGTTTGATGTGAATTTATACTTTTTCAACTCAAATAAGTGTCTTTGGAGTCATTTTCCTGCCTGAAATTGCTCAAAAAAGATGCTTCTGAGTAGGTGTAAAAGTCAGTAAAAATGGCAAATTTGGTCACTGTGATGCTTTAAAAAGTGGTTATTCAACATGTGGCACGATCCAATTGACATTTTGGATAATTTTTGGGACAGTCCAAAAAATCAATTTTCTGATGAAAAAGGATGACACCGGACCTGTCAAAATTTCCAGAAATGGTCAGTATTGATGATTTTTTTAACATTTATTCTTTTGACTGTAAATGACTGTTGGATGTGAATTATTACTTTTTTAATTGAAATAAGTGTGTTTAGAGTCATTTTCCCACCTGAAACTGCTCACAATAAATGCTTCTGAGAAGGTGGAAAAGTCAGTAAAAATGGCAAATTTGGTCACTGTGAGGCTTTAAAAAGTGTTTATTTAACATGAGGAACGATCCAATTGACATTTTGGATCATTTTTGGGACAGGCCAAAAAATCAATTTTCTGATGAAAAAGGATGACACCGGACCTGTCAAAATGTCCAGAAATGGTCAGTATTGATGATTTTTTTAACATTTATTCTTTTGACTGTAAATGACTGTTGGATATGAATTATTACTTTTTCAACTGAAATAAGTGCGATTAGAGGTATTTTCCTGCCTGACACTTTACAGAATAGATGCTTCTGAGTAGGCGGAAAAGTCAGTAAAAATGGAAAATTTGGTCACTGTGAGGCTTTAAAAAGTGGTTATTCAACATGAGCCATAATCCAATTGATATTTTGGATCATTTTTGGGACAGTCCAAAAAATTCATTTTCTATTGAAAAACGATGAACCCGGACCTGTTGAACTTTCCAGAAATGGTCAGTATTGCTGATTTTTTTACCATTTAATCTTTTGACTGAAAATGACTGTTGGATGTCAATTATTACTTTTTCAACTGAAATAAGTGTGGTTAGAGTCATTTACCTGCCTGAAATTGCTCAAAAAAGATGCTTCTGAGGAGGTGGAAAAGTAAGTAAAAATGGCAAATTTGGTCACTGTGATGCTTTAAAAACTGGTTATTCAACGCGAGGCACGATCAAATTGACATTTTGGATCATTTTTGGGACAGTCCAAAAAATCCATTTTCCGATAAACCCGGACCAGTTGAACTTTCCAGAAATGGTCAGTATTAATGATTTTTTTAACATTTAATCTTTTGACTGTAAATGACTGTTGGATGTCAATTATTACTTTTTCAACTGAAATAAGTGTGTTTAGAGTCATTTTCCTGCCTGAAATTGCTCAAAAAAGATGCTTCTGAGTAGGCGGAAAAGTCAGTAAAAATGGCAAATTTGTTCACTGTGAGGCTTTAAAAAGTGGTTATTCAACATGAGCCATAATCCAATTGATATTTTGGATCATTTTTGGGACAGTCCAAAAAATCCATTTTCTGATGAAAAACGATGACCCCTGTCGAACTTTCCCAAAATAGTCAGTTTTGATGATTTTTTTGACATTTAATCTTTTGACTGTAAATGACTGTTGGATGTGAATTATGACTTTTTCTACTGAAATAAGTTTGTTTAGAGTTATTTTCCTGCCTGAAATTGCTCAAAAAAGATGCTTCTGAGTAGGTGGAATTGCCAGTAAAAATGGCAAATTTGGTCAATGTGAGGCTTTAAAAAGTGGTTATTCAACATGAGGCACAAACCAATTGACATTTTGGATCATTTTTGGGACAGTCCAAATAATCAATTTTCTGATGAAAAACGATGACCCCGGACCTGTCGAACTTTCCAGAAATGGTCAGTATCGATTATTTTTTTAACATTTAATCTTTTGAATGTAAATGACTGTTGGATGTGAATTATTACTTTTTCAACTGAAATAAGTGTGATTAGAGGTATTTTCCTGCCTGAAACTTTACAAAATAGATGCTTCTGAGTAGGCGGAAAAGTCAGTAAAAATGGCAAATTTGGTCACTATGAGGCTTTAAAAAGTGTTTATTTAACATGAGGAACGGTCCAATTGACATTTTGGATCATTTTTGGGACAGTCCAAAAAATTCATTTTCTATTGAAAAACGATGAACCCGGACCTGTTGAACTTTCCAGAAATGGTCAGTATTGATGATTTTTTTAACATTTAATCTTTTGACGGTAAATGAATGTTGGATGTGAATTTATACTTTTTCAACTCAAATAAGTGTCTTTGGAGTCATTTTCCTGCCTGAAATTGCTCAAAAAAGATGCTTCTGAGTAGGTGTAAAAGTCAGTAAAAATGGCAAATTTGGTCACTGTGAGGCTTTAAAAAGTGTTTATTCAACATGAGGAACGATCCAATTGACATTTTGGATCATTTTTGGGACAGGCCAAAAAATCAATTTTCTGATGAAAAAGGATGACACCGGACCTGTCAATTTCCAGAAATGGTCAGTATTGATGATTTTTTTAACATTTATTCTTTTGACTGTAAATGACTGTTGGATGTGAATTATTACTTTTTTAATTGAAATAAGTGTGTTTAGAGTCATTTTCCCACCTGAAGCTGCTCACAATAAATGCTTCTGAGAAGGTGGAAAAGTCAGTAAAAATGGCAAATTTGGTCACTGTGATGCTTTAAAAACTGGTTATTCAACGTAAGCACGATCAAATTGACATTTTGGATCATTTTTGGGACAGTCCATAAAATCCATTTTCCGATGAACCCGGACCAGTCGAACTTTCCAGAAATGGCCAGTATTGATGATTTTTTTAACATTTAATCTTTTGACTGTAAATGACTGTTGGATATGAATTATTTCTTTTTCAACTGAAATAAGTGTGTTTAGAGTCATTTTCCTGCCTGAAATTGCTAAAAAAAAGATGTTTCTGAGTAGGCGGAAAAGTCAGTAAAAATGGCAAATTTGTTCACTGTGAGGCTTTAAAAAGTGGTTATTCAACATGAGCCATAATCCAATTGATATTTTCGATCATTTTTGGGACAGTCCAAAAAATCCATTTTCTGATGAAAAACGATGAACCCGGACCTGTTGAACGTTCCAGAAATGGTCAGTATTGATAATTTTTTTAACATATAATCTTTTTACTGAAAATGACTGTTGGATGTGAATTATTACTTTTTCAACTGAAATAAGTGTGTTTAGAGTCATTTACCTGCCTGAAATTGCTCAAAAAAGATGCTTCTGAGTAGGTGTAAAAGTCAGTAAAAATGGCAAATTTGGACAATGTGAGGCTTCAAAAAGTGGTTATTCAACATGAGGCACGATCCAATTGGCATTTTGGATCATTTTTGGGACAGTCTAAAAAATCAATTTTCTGATAAAAAAAGATGACCCCGGATTTGTCGAACTTTCCAAAAATGGTCAGTATCAATGATTTTTTAACATTCAATCTTTTGACTGTAAATGACTGTTGGATGTGAATTATTACGTTTTCAACTAAAATAAAATGTGTTTATAGTCATTCTCCTGCCTGAAAGTGCTCAAAATAGATGCTTCTGAGTAGGTGGGTCAGTCAGTACAAATGGCAAATTTGGTCACTGTGATGCTTTAAAAAGTGGTTATTCAACATGAGGCATCATCCAATTGATACTTTGGATCATTTTTGGGACAGTCCAAAAAATCAATTTTCTGATGAAAAAGGATGACCCCTGTCGAACTTTCCCAAAATAGTCAGTTTTGATGATTTTTTTGACATTTAATCTTTTGACTGTAAATGGCTGTTGGATGTGAATTATTACTTTTTCAACTAAAATAAGTGTGTTTAGAATTATTTTCCTGCCTGAAACTGCTCAAAATAGATGCTTCTGAGTAGGCAGAAAAGTAGGTAAAAATGGCAAATTTGGTCACTGAGAGGCTTTAAAAAGTATTTATTCAACTTGAGGCACGATCCAATTGACATTTTGGATCATTTTTGAGACAGTCCAAAAAATCTATTTTCCGATGAAAAACGATGACCGGACCTGTCGAACTTTCCCAAAATGGTCAGTATTGATGATTTTTTTGACATTTAATCTTTTGACTGTAAATGACTGTTGGATGTGAATTATGACTTTTTCTACTGAAATAAGTTTGTTTAGAGTTATTTTCCTGCTTGAAATTGCTCAAAAGAGATGCTTCTGAGTAGGTGGAATTGCCAGTAAAAATGGCAAATTTGGTCAATGTGAGGCTTTAAAAAGTGGTTATTCAACATGAGGCACAAACCAATTGACATTTTGGATCATTTTTGGGACAGTCCAAAAAATCAATTTTCTGGTAAAAGACGATGACCCACCTGTTAAACTTTCCAGAAATGGTCAGTATTGATGATTTTTTTAACATTTAATCTTTTGACTGAAAATAACTGTTGGATGTGAATTATTACTTTTTTAACTGAAATAAGTGTGTTTTGAGCCATTTACCTGCCTGAAATTGCTCAAAAAAGATGTTTCTGAGTAGGTGTAAAAGTCAGTAAAAATGGCAAATTTGGTCACTGTGATGCTTTAAAAAGTGGTTATTCAACATGTGGCACGATCCAATTGACATTTTGGATAATTTTTGGGACAGTCCAAAAAATCCATTTTCTGATGAAAAAAGATGACCCCGGACCTGTCGAACGTTCCCCAAATGGTCAACATTGATGATTTTTTAACATTTCCTCTTTTGACTAAATGACTGTTTGATGTGAATTTATACTTTTTCAACTCAAATAGGTGTCTTTGGAGTCATTTTCCTGCCTGAAGTTGCTCAAAATAGATGCTTCGGAGTACGTGGAAAAGTCATTAAAAAGGGCAAATATGGTCACTGTGAGGTTTAAAAAGTGGTTATTCAACATGAGGCACGATCCAATTGGCATTTTGGATCATTTTTGGGACAGTCCAAATAATCAATTTTCTGATGAAAAACGATGACCCCGGACCTGTCGAACTTTCCAGAAATGGTCAGTATCGATTATTTTTTTAACATTTAATCTTTTGAATGTAAATGACTGTTGGATGTGAATTATTACTTTTTCAACTGAAATAAGTGTGATTAGAGGTATTAATTTTCTGATGAAAAACTATGACCCCGGACCTGTCGAACTTTCCAGAAATGGTCAGTATCGATTATTTTTTTAACATTTAATCTTTTGAATGTAAATGACTGTTGGATGTGAATTATTACTTTTTCAACTGAAATAAGTGTGATTAGAGGTATTAATTTTCTGATGAAAAAAGATGACCCCGGACCTGTCGAACTTTCCCCAAATGGTCAGCATTGATGAATTTTTTAACATTTCCTCTTTTGACTAAATGATTGTTTGATGTGAATTTATACTTTTTCAACTCAAATAAGTGTCTTTGGAGTCATTTACCTGCCTGAACCTGGTCAATGTGAGGCTTCAAAAAGTGGTTATTCAACATGAGGAACGATCCAATTGACATTTTGGATCATTTTTGGGACAGGCCAAAAAATCAATTTTCTGATGAAAAAGGATGACACCGGACCTGTCAAAATTTCCAGAAATGGTCAGTATTTATGATTTTTTTAACATTTATTCTTTTGACTGTAAATGACTGTTGGATGTGAATTATTACTTTTTTAATTGAAATAAGTGTGTTTAGAGTCATTTTCCCACCTGAAACTGCTCACAATAAATGCTTCTGAGAAGGTGGAAAAGTCAGTAAGAATTGCAAATTTGGTCACTGTGATGCTTTAAAAACTGGTTCTTCAACGTAAGCACGATCAAATTGACATTTTGGATCATTTTTGGGACAGTCCATAAAATCCATTTTCCGATGAACCCGGACCAGTCGAACTTTCCAGAAATAGCCAGTATTGATGATTTTTTTAACATTTAATCTTTTGACTGTAAATGACTGTTGGATATGAATTATTACTTTTTCAACTGAAATAAGTGTGTTTAGAGTCATTTTCCTGCCTGAAATTGCTAAAAAAAAGATGTTTCTGAGTAGGCGGAAAAGTCAGTAAAAATGGCAAATTTGGTCACTGTGAGGCTTTAAAAAGTGGTTATTCAACATGAGCCATAATCCAATTGATATTTTGGATCATTTTTGGGACAGTCCAAAAAATCCATTTTCTGATGAAAAACGATGAACCCGGACCTGTTGAACGTTCCAGAAATGGTCAGTATTGATGATTTTTTTAACATATAATCTTTTGACTGAAAATGACTGTTGGATGTGAATTATTACTTTTTCAACTGAAATAAGTGTCATTTACCTGCCTGAACCTGGTCAATGTGAGGCTTCAAAAAGTGGTTATTCAACATGAGGCACGATCCAATTGGCATTTTGGATAATTTTTGGGACAGTCTAAAAAATCAATTTTCTGATAAAAAAGAGATGACCCCGGATTTGTCGAACTTTCCAAAAATGGTCAGTATCAATGATTTTTTAACATTCAATCTTTTGACTGTAAATGACTGTTGGATGTGAATTATTACCTTTTCAACTAAAATAAAATGTGTTTATAGTCATTCTCCTGCCTTAAAGTGCTCAAAATAGATGCTTCTGAGTAGGTGGGTAAGTCAGTAAAAATGGCAAATTTGGTCACTGTGATGCTTTAAAAAGTGGTTATTCAACATGAGGCACGATCCAATTGACATTTTGGATCATTTTTGACACTGTTCACAAAATCAATTTTCTGATGAAAAATTATGACCCTGGACCTGTCAAACTTTCCAGAAATGGTCAGTATTGATGATTTTTGTAACATTTAATCTTTTGACTGTAAATGACTGTTGGATATGAAATATTACTTTTTCAACTGAACTAAGTGTGTTTGAGTCATTTACCTGCCTGAATTGGCTCAAAAAAGATAATAATAATAATAATAATAATAGGGGCATTTGTAAAGCGCTGAGTTACGCGCACCGGCGTGTCCCCGCGCTAACGATGAGAGGGCATAAACAGAGAGATAGGGCTGCTAAAGTGGGCCTGCTTATCTGACATAGAGGTGGGTTTTTAATTTAGCTCTGAACCTGGATTCTACTGGTTCCAGGCGAAGAGCCACTGGAAGTTTATTCCAATGGTAGGGTGCTAGGTGCCTGAAAGATGCCTGAAAGATGCTTCTGGGTAGGTGGAAAAGTCAGTAAAAATGGCAGATTTGGTCAATGTGAGGCTTTAAAAAACTGGTTACTCAACATGAGGCACGATCCAATTGACATTTTGGATCATTTTTGTGACAGTCCAAAAAAATCTATTTTGTGATGAAAAATTATGACCCTGGACCTGTCGAACTTTCCCAAAATGGTCAGTATTGATGATTTTTTAACATTTATTCTTTTGACTGTAAATGACTGTTGGATGTTATTTATTACTTTTTCGACTAAAGTAAGTTTGTTTACAGTCTTTTTCCTGCCTGAAATTGCTCAAAATAGATGCTTCTGGGTAGGTGGAAAAGTCAGTAAAAAATGGCAAATTTGGTCACTGTGAGGTTTAAAAAGTGGTTATTCAACATGAGGCACGATCCAATTGGCATTTTGGATCATTTTCGGGACAGTCTAAAAAATCAATTTTCTGAATAAAAAAGATGACCCCGACCTGTCGAACTTTCCAAAAATGGTCAGTATTGATGATTTTTTAACTTCAATCTTTTGACTATAAATGACTGTTGGATGTGAATTATTACTTTTTCAACTGAAATGAGTGTGTTTAGAATCATTTTCCTGTCTGAATTTGCTCAAAAAATGCTTCTGAGTAGGTGGAAAAGTCAGTAAAAATGGGATATTTAGTCAATGTGAGGCTTTAAAAAGTGGTTATTCAACATGACGCACGATCCAATTGACATTTTGGATCATTTTTGACACTGTTCACAAAATCAATTTTCTGCTGAAAAATTATGACCCGGGACCTGTCAAACTTTCCAGAAATGGTCAGTATTGATGATTTTTTTAACATTTAATCTTTTGACTGTAAATGACTGTTGGATGTGAATTATTACATTTTCAACTGAAATAAGTGTGATTAGAGTTATTTTCCTGCCTGAAACTTCACAAAATAGATGCTTCAGAGTAGGCGGAAAAGTCAGTAAAAATGGCAAATTTGGTCACTGTGAGGTTTAAAAAGTGGTTATTCAACATGAGGCACGATCCAATAGACATTTTGGATCATTTTTGGGACAGTCTAAAAAATCAATTTTCTGAATAAAAAAGATGACCCCGACCTGTCGAACTTTCCAAAAATGGTCAGTATTGATGATTTTTTAACTTCAATCTTTTGACTATAAATGACTGTTGGATGTGAATTATTACTTTTTCAACTGAAATGAGTGTGTTTAGAATCATTTTCCTGTCTGAATTTGCTCAAAAAATGCTTCTGAGTAGGTGTAAAAGTCAGTAAAAATGGGATATTTAGTCAATGTGAAGCTTTAAAAAGTTGTTATTCAACATGAGGCACGATCAAATTTTATCATTTTTGGGACAGTCCAAAAAATCCATTTTCCGATTAACCCGGACCAGTCCAACTTTCCAAAAATTGTCAGTATTGATGATTTTTTTTAACATTTAAAGTTTTGACTGTAAATGACTGTTGGATATGAATTATTACTTTTTCAACTGAAATAAGTGTGTTGAGAGTCATTTTCCTGTCTGAAAATGCTAAAAAAAAGATGTTTCTGTGTTGGCGGAAAAGTCAGTAAAAATGGCAAATTTGGTCACTGTGAGGCTTTAAAAAGTGGTTATTCAACATGAGCCATAATCCAATTGACATTTTGGATCATTTTTGGGACAGTCCAAAAAATCAATTTTCTGATTAAAAAAGATGACCCCGGACCTGTCGAACTTTCCAAAAATGGTCAGTATTGATGATTTTTTAACATTCAATATTTTGACTATAAATGACTGTTCGATGGGAATTATTACTTTTTCAACTGAAATGTGTGTTTAGAGTCATTTTCCTGTCTGAATTTGCTAAAAAAATGCTTCTGAGTTCGTGGAAAAGTCAGTAAAAATGGGAAATTTAGTCCCTGTGAGGCTTTAAAAAGTGGTTATTCAACATGAGGCATGATCCAATTGACATTTTGGATCATTTTTGGGACAGTCCAAAAAATCAATTTTGTGATGAAAAACGATGACCCGGGACCTGTTGAACTTTCCAGAAATGGTCAGTATCGATGATTTTTTTAACATTTAATCTTTTGACTGTAAATGAATGCTGGATGTGAATTATTACTTTTTCAACTGAAATAAGTGTGTTTAGAGTTATGTTCCTTCCTGAAACTGCTCAAAATAACTGCTTCAGAGTAGGCAGAAAAGTCAGTAAAAATGGCAAATTTGGTCACTGTAGGGCTTTAAAAAGTGTATATTCAACATGAAGCACGATCCAATTGACATTTTGGATCATTTTTGGGACAGTCCAAAAAATCAATTTTCTGATGAAAAACGATGACCCCGGACCTGTGGAACTTTCCAAAAATGGTCAGTATTGATGATTTTTTTAACATTTAATCTTTTGACTGTAAATGACTGTTGGATGTGAATTATTACTTTTTCAACTGAAATAAGTATGTTTAGAGAATTTTTCCTGCCTGAAATTGCTAAAAATAGATGCTTCCTAGTAGGCGGAAAAGTCAGTAAAAATGGCAAATTTGGTCACTGTGATGCTTTAAAAACTGGTTATTCAACATGAGGCACGATCAAATTGACATTTTGGATCATTTTTGGGACAGTCCAAAAAATCCATTTTCCGATGAACCCGGACCAGTCGAACTTTCCAAAAATGGTCAGTATTGATGATTTTTTTTAACATTTAAACTTTTGACTGTTGGGTATGAATTATTACTTTTTCAACTGAAATAAGTGTGTGTAGAGTCATTTTCCTGCCTCAAAATGCTAAAAAACAGATGTTTCTGAGTTGGCGGAAAAGTCAGTAAAAATGGCAAATTTGGTCAATGTGAGGCTTTAAAAAGTGGTTACTCAACATGAGGCACGATCCAATTGACATTTTGGATCATTTTTGGGACAGTCCGAAAAATCTATTTTCTTGATGAAAAACAATGACCCCGGTCCTGTCAAACTTTCCAGAAATGGTCAGTATTGATGATTTTTTTAACATTTAATCTTTTGACTGTAAATGACTGCTGGATGTGAATTATTACTTTTTCAACTGAAATAAGTGTGTTTAGAGTTATGTTCCTTCCTGAAACTGCTCAATATAGATGCTTCTGAGAAGGTGGAAAAGTAAGCAAAAATGGCAAATTTGGTCACTGTGAGGCTTTAAAAGGTGATTTTTCAACATGAGGCAAGATCCAATTGACATTTTGGATCATTTTTGGGACAGTCCAAAAAATCCATTTTCCGATGAACCCGGACCAGTCGAACTTTCCAAAAATGGTCAGTATTGATGATTTTTTTAGCATGTAATCTTTTGACTGTAAATGACTGCTGGATGTGAATTATTACTTTTTCAACTGAAATAAGTGTGTTTAGAGTTATGTTCCTTCCTGAAACTGCTCAATATAGATGCTTCTGAGAAGGCGGAAAAGTCAGTAAAAATGGCATATTTGGTACCAAAAATGATTCAAAATGTCAATTGGATCTTGCCACATGTTGAATAACCACTTTTTAAACCCTCACAGTGACCAAAATTGCCATTTTTACAGAGTTTTACTTACTCAGAAGCTTCAATTTTGACCAATTTCAGGCACAGAAATGATTTTAAACACAAGTATTTTAGTTGAAAAAGTAATAATTCACATCCAACAGTCATTTAATGTCAAAAGATTAAATGTTAAAATTTCATCAATATTGACCATTTTCATAGTTTTTCATCATAAAATGGATTTTTTGGACTCTTCCAAAAATGATTCAAAATGTCATTTAGATCGGGTCTCATGTTGAATAACCACTTTTCAAACCCTCACAGTGACCAAAATTGCCATTTTTACAGAGTTTTGCTTACTCAGAAGCTTCAATTTTGACCAATTTCAGGCACAGAAATGACTTTAAACACACTTATTTTAGTTGAAAAAGTAATATTCACATCCAACAGTAATTTGCAGTCAAAAGATTTAATGTTAAAATTTCATCAGAATTGACCATTTTGGGAACGTTCGACAGCTCCGCGGTCATCGTTTTTCGGCCAAAAAATTGATTTTTTGGACTTTTCGAAAAAATGATTCAAAATGTCAATTGGATCGTGCCTCATGTTGAATAACCACTTTTTAAACCCTCACAGAGACCAAAATTGCAATTTTTACAGAGTTTTGCTTACTCAGAAGCTTCCATTTTGACTAATTTCAGGCACAGAAATGACTTTAAACACACTTATTTTAGTAGAAAAAGTAATAATTCACATCCAACAGTAATTTGCAGTCGAAAGATTAAATGTTAAAATTTCATCAGAATTGACCATTTTGGGAACGTTCGACAGCTCCGCGGTCATCGTTTTTCGTCCCAAAATTGATTTTTTGGACTTTACCAAAAATGATTCAAAATGTCAATCGGGTCGTGCCTCATGTTGAATAACCACTTTTTAAACCCTCACAGTGACCAAAATTGCCATTTTTACAGAGTTTTGCTTACTCAGAAGCTTCAATTTTGACCAATTTCAGGCACAGAAATGACTTTAAACACACTTATTTTAGTTGAAAAAGTTATAATTCACATCCAACAGTAATTTGCAGTCAAAAGATTAAATGTTAAAATTTCATCAGAACTGACCATTTTGGGAACGTTCGACAGCTCCGCGGTCATCGTTTTTCGTCCGAAAATTGATTTTTTAGACTTTACCAAAAATGATTCAAAATGTCAATTGGATCGTGCCTCATGTTGAATAACCACTTTTTAAACCCTCACAGTAACCAAAATTGCCATTTTTACAGAGTTTTGCTTACTCAGAAGCTTCAATTTTGACCAATTTCAGGCACAGAAATGACCTTAAACACACTTATTTTAGTTGAAAAAGTAATAATTCACATCCAACAGTAATTTGCGGTCAAAAGATTAAATGTTAAAATTTCATTAAAATTGACCATTTTGGGAACGTGCGACAGCTCCGCGGTCATCGTTTTTCTTCAGAAAATTGATTTTTTGGACTTTACCAAAAATGATTCAAAATGTCAATTGGATCGTGCCTCATGTTGAATAACCACTTTTTAAACCCTCACAGTGACCAAAATTGCCATTTTACAGAGTTTTGCTTACTCAGAAGCTTCCATTTTGACCAATTTCAGGCACAGAAATGACTTTAAACACACTTATTTTAGTTGAAAAAGTAATAATTCACACCCAACAGTAATTTGCAGTCAAAAGATTAAATGTTAAAATTTCATCAGAATTAACCATTTTGGGAACGTTCGACATCTCCGTGGTCATCGTTTTTCGGCCAAAAAATTGATTTTTTGGACTTTTCGAAAAAATGATTCAAAATGTCAATTGGATCGTGCCTCATGTTGAATAACCACTTTTTAAACCCTCACAGTGACCAAAATTGCAATTTTTACAGTTTTGCTTATTCAGAAGCTTCCATTTTGACTAATTTCAGGCACAGAAATGACTTTAAAAACACTTATTTTAGTTGAAAAAGTAATAATTCACATCCAACAGTAATTTGCAGTCAAAAGATTAAATGTTAAAATTTCATCAGAATTGACCATTTTGGGAACGTTCCAGAGCTCCGCGGTCATCGTTTTTCGTCCGAAAATTGATTTTTTGGACTTTACCAAAAATGATTCAAAATGTCAAATGGATCGTGCTTCATGTTGAATAACCACTTTTTAAACCCTCACAGTGACCAAAATTGCCATTTTTAGAGTTTTGCTTACTCAGAAGCTTCCATTTTGACCAATTTCAGGCACAGAAATGACTTTAAACACACTTATTTTAGTTGAAAAAGTAATAATTCACATCCAACAGTAATTTGCAGTCAAAAGATTAAATGTTAAAATTTCATCAGAATCGACCATTTTGGGAACGTTCGACAGCTCCCCGGTCATCGTTTTTTGTCCGAAAATTGATTTTTTGGACTTTACCAAAAATGATTCAAAATGTCAATTGGATCGTGCCTCATGTTGAATACCACTTTTTAAACCCTCACAGTGACCAAAATTGCCATTTTTACAGAGTTTTGCTTACTCAGAAGCTTCAATTTTGACCAATTTCAGGCACAGAAATGATTTTAAACACAAGTATTTTAGTTGAAAAAGTAATAATTCACATCCAACAGTCATTTAATGTCAAAAGATTAAATGTTAAAATTTCATCAATATTGACCATTTTCATAGTTTTTCATCATAAAATTGATTTTTTGGACTCTACCAAAAATGATTCAAAATGTCATTTAGATCGGGTCTCATGTTGAATAACCACTTTTCAAACCCTCACAGTGACCAAAATTGCAATTTTTACAGAGTTTTGCTTACTCAGAAGCTTCAATTTTGACCAATTTCAGGCACAGAAATGACTTTAAACACACTTATTTTAGTTGAAAAAGTAATATTCACATCCAACAGTAATTTGCAGTCAAAAGATTTAATGTTAAAATTTCATCAGAATTGACGATTTTGGTAACGTTCGACAGCTCCGCGGTCATCGTTTTTCTTCAGGAAATTGATTTTTTGGACTTTACCAAAAATGATTCAAAATGTCACTTGTATCGTGCCTCATGTTGAATAACTACTTCTTTAAACCCTCACAGTGACCAAAATTGCCATTTTTACAGAGTTTTGCTTACTCAGAAGCTTCAATTTTGACCAATTTCAGGCACAGAAATGACTTTAAACACACTTATTTTAGTTGAAAAAGTAATTATTCACATCCAACAGTAATTTGCAGTCAAAAGATTAAATGTTAAAATTTCATCAGAATTGACCATTTTGGGAACGTTCGACAGCTCCGCGGTCATCGTTTTTCGGCCAAAAAATTGATTTTTTGGACTTTTCGAAAAAATGATTCAAAATGTCAATTGGATCGTGCCTCATGTTGAATAACCACTTTTTAAACCCTCACAGAGACCAAAATTGCAATTTTTACAGAGTTTTGCTTACTCAGAAGCTTCCATTTTGACTAATTTCAGGCACAGAAATGACTTTAAACACACTTATTTTAGTTGAAAAAGTAATAATTCACATCCAACAGTAATTTGCAGTCGAAAGATTAAATGTTAAAATTTCATTAGAATTGACCATTTTTGGAACGTTCGACAGCTCCGCGGTCATCGTTTTTCGTCCCAAAATTGATTTTTTGGACTTTACCAAAAATGATTCAAAATGTCAATCGGGTCGTGCCTCATGTTGAATAACCAGTTTTTAAACCCTCACAGTGACCAAAATTGCCATTTTTACAGAGTTTTGCTTACTCAGAAGCTTCAATTTTGACCAATTTCAGGCACAGAAATGACTTTAAACACACTTATTTTAGTTGAAAAAGTTATAATTCACATCCAACAGTAATTTGCAGTCAAAAGATTAAATGTTAAAATTTCATCAGAATTGACCATTTTGGGAACGTTCGACAGCTCCGCGGTCATCGTTTTTCGTCCGAAAATTGATTTTTTAGACTTTACCAAAAATGATTCAAAATGTCAATTGGATCGTGCCTCATGTTGAATAACCACTTTTTAAACCCTCACAGTGACCAAAATTGCCATTTTACAGAGTTTTGCTTACTCAGAAGCTTCCATTTTGACCAATTTCAGGCACAGAAATGACTTTAAACACACTTATTTTAGTTGAAAAAGTAATAATTCACATCCAACAGTAATTTGCAGTCAAAAGATTAAATGTTAACATTTCATCAGAATTAACCATTTTGGGAACGTTCGACATCTCCGTGGTCATCGTTTTTCGGCCAAAAAATTGATTTTTTGGACTTTTCGAAAAAATGATTCAAAATGTCAATTGGATCGTGCCTCATGTTGAATAACCACTTTTTAAACCCTCACAGTGACCAAAATTGCAATTTTTACAGTTTTGCTTATTCAGAAGCTTCCATTTTGACTAATTTCAGGCACAGAAATGACTTTAAAAACACTTATTTTAGTTGAAAAAGTAATAATTCACATCCAACAGTAATTTGCAGTCAAAAGATTAAATGTTAAAATGTCATCAGAATTGACCATTTTGGAACGTTCCAGAGCTCCGCGGTCATCGTTTTTCGTCCGAAAATTGATTTTTTGGACTTTACCAAAAATGATTCAAAATGTCAAATGGATCGTGCTTCATGTTGAATAACCACTTTTTAAACCCTCACAGTGACCAAAATTGCCATTTTTAGAGTTTTGCTTACTCAGAAGCTTCCATTTTGACCAATTTCAGGCACAGAAATGACTTTAAACACACTTATTTTAGTTGAAAAAGTAATAATTCACATCCAACAGTAATTTGCAGTCAAAAGATTAAATGTTACAATTTCATCAGAATTGACCATTTTGGGAACGTTCGACAGCTCCGCGGTCATCGTTTTTCATCCGAAAATTGATTTTTTGGACTTTACTAAAAATTATTCAAAATGTCAATCGGGTCGTGCTTCATGTTGAATAACCACTTTTTAAACCCTCACAGTTACCAAAATTGCCATTTTTACAGAGTTTTGCTTACTCAGAAGCTTCCATTTTGACCAATTTCAGGCACAGAAATGACTTTAAACACACTTAATTTATTTGAAAAAGTAATAATTCACATCCAACAGTAATTTGCAGTCAAAAGATTAAATGTTAAAATTTCATCAGAATCGACCATTTTGGGAACGTTCGACAGCTCCCCGGTCATCGTTTTTTGTCCGAAAATTGATTTTTTGGACTTTACCAAAAATGATTCAAAATGTCAATTGGATCGGGCCTCATGTTGAATAACCACTTTTTAAACCCTCACACTTACCAAAATTGCCATTTTTACAGAGTTTTGCTTACTCAGAAGCTTCCATTGTGACCAATTTCAGGCACAGAAATGACTTTAAACACACTTATTTTAGTTGAAAAAGTAATAATTTACATCCAACAATAATTTGCAGTCAAAAGATTTAATGTTAAAATTTCATCAGAATTGACCATTTTGGGAACGTTCGACAGCTCCGCGGTCATCGTTTTTCTTCAGGAAATGGATTTTTTGGACTTTACCAAAAATGATTCAAAATGTCACTTGTATCGTGCCTCATGTTGAATAACTACTTCTTTAAACCCTCACAGTGACCAAAATTGCCATTTTTACAGAGTTTTGCGTACTCAGAAGCTTCCATTTTGACTAATTTCAGGCACAGAAATGACTTTAAACACACTTATTTTAGTTGAAAAAGTAATAATTCACATCCAACAGTAATTTGCAGTCGAAAGATTAAATGTTAAAATTTCATTAGAATTGACCATTTTTGGAACGTTCGACAGCTCATCGTTTTTCGTCCCAAAATTGATTTTTTGGACTTTACCAAAAATGATTCAAAATGTCAATCGGGTCGTGCCTCATGTTGAATAACCAGTTTTTAAACCCTCACAGTGACCAAAATTGCCATTTTTACAGAGTTTTGCTTACTCAGAAGCTTCAATTTTGACCAATTTCAGGCACAGAAATGACTTTAAACACACTTATTTTAGTTGAAAAAGTTATAATTCACATCCAACAGTAATTTGCAGTCAAAAGATTAAATGTTAAAATTTCATCAGAATTGACCATTTTGGGAACGTTCGACAGCTCCGCGGTCATCGTTTTTCGTCCGAAAATTGATTTTTTAGACTTTACCAAAAATGATTCAAAATGTCAATTGGATCGTGCCTCATGTTGAATAACCACTTTTTAAACCCTCACAGTAACCAAAATTGCCATTTTTACAGAGTTTTGCTTACTCAGAAGCTTCGATTTTGACCAATTTCAGGCACAGAAATGACTTTAAACACACTTATTTTAGTTGAAAAAGTAATAATTCACATCCAACAGTAATTTGCGGTCAAAAGATTAAATGTTAAAATTTCATCAAAATTTACCATTTTGGGAACGTGCGACAGCTCCGCGGTCATCGTTTTTCTTCAGAAAATTGATTTTTTGGACTTTACCAAAAATGATTCAAAATGTCAATTGGATCGTGCCTCATGTTGAATAACCACTTTTTAAACCCTCACAGTGACCAAAATTGCCATTTTACAGAGTTTTGCTTACTCAGAAGCTTCCATTTTGACCAATTTCAGGCACAGAAATGACTTTAAACACACTTATTTTAGTTGAAAAAGTAATAATTCACATCCAACAGTAATTTGCAGTCAAAAGATTAAATGTTAAAATTTCATCAGAATTAACCATTTTGGGAACGTTCGACATCTCCGTGGTCATCGTTTTTCGGCCAAAAAATTGATTTTTTGGACTTTTCGAAAAAATGATTCAAAATGTCAATTGGATCGTGCCTCATGTTGAATAACCACTTTTTAAACCCTCACAGTGACCAAAATTGCAATTTTTACAGTTTTGCTTATTCAGAAGCTTCCATTTTGACTAATTTCAGGCACAGAAATGACTTTAAAAACACTTATTTTAGTTGAAAAAGTAATAATTCACATCCAACAGTAATTTGCAGTCAAAAGATTAAATGTTAAAATTTCATCAGAATTGACCATTTTGGAACGTTCCAGAGCTCCGCGGTCATCGTTTTTCGTCCGAAAATTGATTTTTTGGACTTTACCAAAAATGATTCAAAATGTCAAATGGATCGTGCTTCATGTTGAATAACCACTTTTTAAACCCTCACAGTGACCAAAATTGCCATTTTTAGAGTTTTGCTTACTCAGAAGCTTCCATTTTGACCAATTTCAGGCACAGAAATGACTTTAAACACACTTATTTTAGTTGAAAAAGTAATAATTCACATCCAACAGTAATTTGCAGTCAAAAGATTAAATGTTACAATTTCATCAGAATTGACCATTTTGGGAACGTTAGACAGCTCCGCGGTCATCGTTTTTCATCCGAAAATTGATTTTTTGGACTTTACTAAAAATTATTCAAAATGTCAATCGGGTCGTGCTTCATGTTGAATAACCACTTTTTAAACCCTCACAGTTACCAAAATTGCCATTTTTACAGAGTTTTGCTTACTCAGAAGCTTCCATTTTGACCAATTTCAGGCACAGAAATGACTTTAAACACACTTAATTTATTTGAAAAAGTAATAATTCACATCCAACAGTAATTTGCAGTCAAAAGATTAAATGTTAAAATTTCATCAGAATCGACCATTTTGGGAACGTTCGACAGCTCCCCGGTCATCGTTTTTTGTCCGAAAATTGATTTTTTGGACTTTACTAAAAATGATTCAAAATGTCAATTGGATCGGGCCTCATGTTGAATAACCACTTTTTAAACCCTCACAGTTACCAAAATTGCCATTTTTACAGAGTTTTGCTTACTCAGAAGCTTCCATTGTGACCAATTTCAGGCACAGAAATGACTTTAAACACACTTATTTTAGTTGAAAAAGTAATAATTTACATCCAACAGTAATTTGCAGTCAAAAGATTAAATGTTAAAATTTCATCAGAATTGACCATTTTGGGAACGTTCGACAGCTCCGCGGTCATCGTTTTTCGTCTGAAAATTGATTTTTTAGACTTCACCAAAAATGATTAAAAATGTCAATTGGATCGTGCCTCATGTTGAATACCACTTTTTAAACCCTCACAGTGACCAAAATTGCCATTTTTACAGAGTTTTGCTTACTCAGAAGCTTCAATTTTGACCAATTTCAGGCACAGAAATGATTTTAAACACAAGTATTTTAGTTGAAAAAGTAATAATTCACATCCAACAGTCATTTAATGTCAAAAGATTAAATGTTAAAATTTCATCAATATTGACCATTTTCATAGTTTTTCATCATAAAATTGATTTTTTAGACTCTACCAAAAATGATTCAAAATGTCATTTAGATCGGGTCTCATGTTGAATAACCACTTTTCAAACCCTCACAGTGACCAAAATTGCCATTTTTACAGAGTTTTGCTTACTCAGAAGCTTCCATTTTGACCAATTTCAGGCACAGAAATGACTTTAAACACACTTATTTTAGTTGAAAAAGTAATTATTCACATCCAACAGTAATTTGCAGTCAAAAGATTAAATGTTAAAATTTCATCAGAATTGACCATTTTGGGAACGTTCGACAGCTCCGCGGTCATCGTTTTTAGTCCGAAAATTGATTTTTTAGACTTTACCAAAAATGATTCAAAATGTCAATTGGATCGTGCCTCATGTTGAATAACCACTTTTTAAACCCTCACAGTGACCAAAATTGCCATTTTTACAGAGTTTTGCTTACTCAGAAGCTTCAATTTTGACCAATTTCAGGCACAGAAATGACTTTAAACACACTTATTTTAGTTGAAAAAGTAATAATTCACATCCAACAGTAATTTGCGGTCAAAAGATTAAATGTTAACATTTCATCAAAATTGACCATTTTGGGAACGTGCGACAGCTCCGCGGTCATCGTTTTTCTTCAGAAAATTGATTTTTTGGACTTTACCAAAAATGATTCA
The DNA here is from genome assembly GCF_964261635.1 of Lissotriton helveticus. Lineage (NCBI taxonomy): Eukaryota > Metazoa > Chordata > Amphibia > Caudata > Salamandridae > Lissotriton > Lissotriton helveticus. The sequence goes on from NC_136070.1 coordinate 912,944,613, forward strand.
AAATGTCACTTGTATCGTGCCTCATGTTGAATAACTACTTCTTTAAACCCTCACAGTGACCAAAATTGCCATTTTTACAGAGTTCTGCTTACTCTGAAGCTTACATTTTGACCAATTTCAGGCATAGAAATGACTTTAAACACACTTATTTTAGTTGAAAAAGTAATAATTCACATCCAACAGTAATTTGCAGTCGAAAGATTAAATGTTAAAATTTCATCAGAATTGACCATTTTGGGAACGTTCGACAGCTCCGCGGTCATCGTTTTTCGTCCCAAAATTGATTTTTTGGACTTTACCAAAAATGATTTAAAATGTCAATTGGGTCGTGCCTCATGTTGAATAACCACTTTTTAAACCCTCACAGTGACCAAAATTGCCATTTTTACACAGTTTTGCTTACTCAGAAGCTTCAATTTTGACCAATTTCAGGCACAGAAATGACTTTAAACACACTTATTTTAGTTGAAAAAGTAATATTCACATCCAACAGTAATTTGCAGTCAAAAGATTTAATGTTAAAATTTCATCAGAATTGACCATTTTGGGAACGTTCGACAGCTCCGCGGTCATCGTTTTTCTTCAGGAAATTGATTTTTTGGACTTTACCAAAAATGATTCAAAATGTCACTTGTATCGTGCCTCATGTTGAATAACTACTTCTTTAAACCCTCACAGTGACCAAAATTGCCATTTTTACAGAGTTCTGCTTACTCTGAAGCTTACATTTTGACCAATTTCAGGCATAGAAATGACTTTAAACACACTTATTTTAGTTGAAAAAGTAATAATTCACATCCAACAGTAATTTGCAGTCGAAAGATTAAATGTTAAAATTTCATCAGAATTGACCATTTTGGGAACGTTCGACAGCTCCGCGGTCATCGTTTTTCGTCCCAAAATTGATTTTTTGGACTTTACCAAAAATGATTTAAAATGTCAATTGGGTCGTGCCTCATGTTGAATAACCACTTTTTAAACCCTCACAGTGACCAAAATTGCCATTTTTACACAGTTTTGCTTACTCAGAAGCTTCAATTTTGACCAATTTCAGGCACAGAAATGACTTTAAACACACTTATTTTAGTTGAAAAAGTTATAATTCACATCCAACAGTAATTTGCAGTCAAAAGATTAAATGTTAAAATTTCATCAGAATTGACCATTTTGGGAACGTTCGACAGCTCCGCGGTCATCGTTTTTCGTCCGAAAATTGATTTTTTAGACTTTACCAAAAATTATTCAAAATGTCAATTGGATCGTGCCTCATGTTGAATAACCACTTTTTAAACCCTCACAGTAACCAAAATTGCCATTTTTACCGAGTTTTGCTTACTCAGAAGCTTCAATTTTGACCAATTTCAGGCACAGAAATGACTTTAAACACACTTATTTTAGTTGAAAAAGTAATAATTCACATCCAACAGTAATTTGCGGTCAAAAGATTAAATGTTAAAATTTCATCAAAATTGACCATTTTGGGAACGTGCAACAGCTCCGCGGTCATCGTTTTTCTTCAGAAAATTGATTTTTTGGACTTTACCAAAAATGATTCAAAATGTCAATTGGATCGTGCCTCATGTTGAATAACCACTTTTTAAACCCTCACAGTGACCAAAATTGCCATTTTACAGAGTTTTGCTTACTCAGAAGCTTCCATTTTGACCAATTTCAGGCACAGAAATGACTTTAAACACACTTATTTTAGTTGAAAAAGTAATAATTCACATCCAACAGTAATTTGTAGTCAAAAGATTAAATGTTAAAATTTCATCAGAATTAACCATTTTGGGAACGTTCGACATCTCCGTGGTCATCGTTTTTCGGCCAAAAAATTGATTTTTTGGACTTTTCGAAAAAATGATTCAAAATGTCAATTGGATCGTGCCTTATGTTGAATAACCACTTTTTAAACCCTCACAGTGACCAAAATTGCAATTTTTACAGTTTTGCTTATTCAGAAGCTTCCATTTTGACTAATTTCAGGCACAGAAATGACTTTAAAAACACTTATTTTAGTTGAAAAAGTAATAATTCACATCCAACAGTAATTTGCAGTCAAAAGATTAAATGTTAAAATTTCATCAGAATTGACCATTTTGGGAACGTTCCAGAGCTCCGCGGTCATCGTTTTTCGTCCGAAAATTGATTTTTTGGACTTTACCAAAAATGATTCAAAATGTCAAATGGATCGTGCTTCATGTTGAATAACCACTTTTTAAACCCTCACAGTGACCAAAATTGCCATTTTTAGAGTTTTGCTTACTCAGAAGCTTTCATTTTGACCAATTTCAGGCACAGAAATGACTTTAAACACACTTATTTTAGTTGAAAAAGTAATAATTCACATCCAACAGTAATTTGCAGTCAAAAGATTAAATGTTAAAATTTCATCAGAATTGACCATTTTGGGAACGTTCGACAGCTCCGCGGTCATCGTTTTTCATCCGAAAATTGATTTTTTGGACTTTACTAAAAATTATTCAAAATGTCAATCGGGTCGTGCTTCATGTTGAATAACCACTTTTTTAAACCCTCACAGTTACCAAAATTGCCATTTTTACAGAGTTTTGCTTACTCAGAAGCTTCCATTTTGACCAATTTCAGGCACAGAAATGACTTTAAACACACTTAATTTATTTGAAAAAGTAATAATTCACATCCAACAGTAATTTGCAGTCAAAAGATTAAATGTTAAAATTTCATCAGAATCGACCATTATGGGCACGTTCGACAGCTCCCCGGTCATCGTTTTTTGTCCGAAAATTGATTTTTTGGACTTTACCAAAAATGATTCAAAATGTCAATTGGATCGGGCCTCATGTTGAATAACCACTTTTCAAACCCTCACAGTGACCAAAATTGCCATTTTTACAGAGTTTTGCTTACTCAGAAGCTTCAATTTTGACCAATTTCAGGCACAGAAATGACTTTAAACACACTTATTTTAGTTGAAAAAGTAATAATTCATATCCAACAGTCATTTAATGTCAAAAGATTAAATGTTAAAATTTCATCAATATTGACCATTTTCATAGTTTTTCATCATATAATTGATTTTTTGGACTCTACCAAAAATGATTCAAAATGTCATTTAGATCGGGCCTCATGTTGAATAACCACTTTTCAAACCCTCACAGTGACCAAAATTGCCATTTTTACAGAGTTTTGCTTACTCAGAAGCTTCAATTTTGACCAATTTCAGGCACAGAAATGACTTTAAACACACTTATTTTAGTTGAAAAAGTAATATTCACATCCAACAGTAATTTGCAGTCAAAAGATTTAATGTTAACATTTCATCAGAATTGACCATTTTGGGAACGTTCGACAGCTCCGCGGTCATCGTTTTTCTTCAGGAAATTGATTTTTTGGACTTTACCAAAAATGATTCAAAATGTCACTTGTATCGTGCCTCATGTTGAATAACTACTTCTTTAAACCCTCACAGTGACCAAAATTGCCATTTTTACAGAGTTTTGCTTACTCAGAAGCTTCCATTTTGACGAATTTCAGGCACAGAAATGACTTTAAACACACTTATTTTAGTTGAAAAAGTAATAATTCACATCCAACAGTAATTTGCGGTCAAAAGATTAAATGTTAAAATTTCATCAAAATTGACCATTTTGGGAACGTGGGACAGCTCCGCGGTCATCGTTTTTCTTCAGAAAATTGATTTTTTGGACTTTACCAAAAATGATTCAAAATGTCAATTGGATCGTGCCTCATGTTGAATAACCACTTTTTAAACCCTCACAGTGACCAAAATTGCCATTTTACAGAGTTTTGCTTACTCAGAAGCTTCCATTTTGACCAATTTCAGGCACAGAAATGACTTTAAACACACTTATTTTAGTTGAAAAAGTAATAATTCACATCCAACAGTAATTTGCAGTCAAAAGATTAAATGTTAAAATTTCATCAGAATTGACCATTTTGGGAACGTTCGACAGCTCCGCGGTCATCGTTTTTCGGCCAAAAAATTGATTTTTTGGACTTTTCGAAAAAATGATTCAAAATGTCAATTGGATCGTGCCTCATGTTGAATAACCACTTTTTAAACCCTCACAGAGACCAAAATTGCAATTTTTACAGAGTTTTGCTTACTCAGAAGCTTCAATTTTGACCAATTTCAGGCACAGAAATGACTTTAAACACACTTATTTTAGTTGAAAAAGTAATATTCACATCCAACAGTAATTTGCAGTCAAAAGATTTAATGTTAAAATTTCATCAGAATTGACCATTTTGGGAACGTTCGACAGCTCCGCGGTCATCGTTTTTCTTCAGGAAATTGATTTTTTGGACTTTACCAAAAATGATTCAAAATGTCACTTGTATCGTGCCTCATGTTGAATAACTACTTCTTTAAACCCTCACAGTGACCAAAATTGCCATTTTTACAGAGTTTTGCTTACTCAGAAGCTTCCATTTTGACCAATTTCAGGCACAGAAATGACTTTAAACACACTTATTTTAGTTGAAAAAGTTATAATTCACATCCAACAGTAATTTGCAGTCAAAAGATTAAATGTTAAAATTTCATCAGAATTGACCATTTTGGGAACGTTCGACAGCTCCGCGGTCATCGTTTTTCGTCCGAAAATTGATTTTTTAGACTTTACCAAAAATTATTCAAAATGTCAATTGGATCGTGCCTCATGTTGAATAACCACTTTTTAAACCCTCACAGTAACCAAAATTGCCATTTTTACAGAGTTTTGCTTACTCAGAAGCTTCAATTTTGACCAATTTCAGGCACAGAAATGACTTTAAACACACTTATTTTAGTTGAAAAAGTAATAATTCACATCCAACAGTAATTTGCGGTCAAAAGATTAAATGTTAAAATTTCATCAAAATTGACCATTTTGGGAACGTGCGACAGCTCCGCGGTCATCGTTTTTCTTCAGAAAATTGATTTTTTGGACTTTACCAAAAATGATTCAAAATGTCAATTGGATCGTGCCTCATGTTGAATAACCACTTTTTAAACCCTCACAGTGACCAAAATTGCCATTTTACAGAGTTTTGCTTACTCAGAAGCTTCCATTTTGACCAATTTCAGGCACAGAAATGACTTTAAACACACTTATTTTAGTTGAAAAAGTAATAATTCACATCCAACAGTAATTTGTAGTCAAAAGATTAAATGTTAAAATTTCATCAGAATTAACCATTTTGGGAACGTTCGACATCTCCGTGGTCATCGTTTTTCGGCCAAAAAATTGATTTTTTGGACTTTTCGAAAAAATGATTCAAAATGTCAATTGGATCGTGCCTTATGTTGAATAACCACTTTTTAAACCCTCACAGTGACCAAAATTGCAATTTTTACAGTTTTGCTTATTCAGAAGCTTCCATTTTGACTAATTTCAGGCACAGAAATGACTTTAAAAACACTTATTTTAGTTGAAAAAGTAATAATTCACATCCAACAGTAATTTGCAGTCAAAAGATTAAATGTTAAAATTTCATCAGAATTGACCATTTTGGGAACGTTCCAGAGCTCCGCGGTCATCGTTTTTCGTCCGAAAATTGATTTTTTGGACTTTACCAAAAATGATTCAAAATGTCAAATGGATCGTGCTTCATGTTGAATAACCACTTTTTAAACCCTCACAGTGACCAAAATTGCCATTTTTAGAGTTTTGCTTACTCAGAAGCTTTCATTTTGACCAATTTCAGGCACAGAAATGACTTTAAACACACTTATTTTAGTTGAAAAAGTAATAATTCACATCCAACAGTAATTTGCAGTCAAAAGATTAAATGTTAAAATTTCATCAGAATTGACCATTTTGGGAACGTTCGACAGCTCCGCGGTCATCGTTTTTCATCCGAAAATTGATTTTTTGGACTTTACTAAAAATTATTCAAAATGTCAATCGGGTCGTGCTTCATGTTGAATAACCACTTTTTAAACCCTCACAGTTACCAAAATTGCCATTTTTACAGAGTTTTGCTTACTCAGAAGCTTCCATTTTGACCAATTTCAGGCACAGAAATGACTTTAAACACACTTAATTTATTTGAAAAAGTAATAATTCACATCCAACAGTAATTTGCAGTCAAAAGATTAAATGTTAAAATTTCATCAGAATCGACCATTTTGGGCACGTTCGACAGCTCCCCGGTCATCGTTTTTTGTCCGAAAATTGATTTTTTGGACTTTACCAAAAATGATTCAAAATGTCAATTGGATCGGGCCTCATGTTGAATAACCACTTTTCAAACCCTCACAGTGACCAAAATTGCCATTTTTACAGAGTTTTGCTTACTCAGAAGCTTCAATTTTGACCAATTTCAGGCACAGAAATGACTTTAAACACACTTATTTTAGTTGAAAAAGTAATAATTCATATCCAACAGTCATTTAATGTCAAAAGATTAAATGTTAAAATTTCATCAATATTGACCATTTTCATAGTTTTTCATCATATAATTGATTTTTTGGACTCTACCAAAAATGATTCAAAATGTCATTTAGATCGGGCCTCATGTTGAATAACCACTTTTCAAACCCTCACAGTGACCAAAATTGCCATTTTTACAGAGTTTTGCTTACTCAGAAGCTTCAATTTTGACCAATTTCAGGCACAGAAATGACTTTAAACACACTTATTTTAGTTGAAAAAGTAATATTCACATCCAACAGTAATTTGCAGTCAAAAGATTTAATGTTAACATTTCATCAGAATTGACCATTTTGGGAACGTTCGACAGCTCCGCGGTCATCGTTTTTCTTCAGGAAATTGATTTATTGGACTTTACCAAAAATGATTCAAAATGTCACTTGTATCGTGCCTCATGTTGAATAACTACTTCTTTAAACCCTCACAGTGACCAAAATTGCCATTTTTACAGAGTTTTGCTTACTCAGAAGCTTCCATTTTGACGAATTTCAGGCACAGAAATGACTTTAAACACACTTATTTTAGTTGAAAAAGTAATAATTCACATCCAACAGTAATTTGCGGTCAAAAGATTAAATGTTAAAATTTCATCAAAATTGACCATTTTGGGAACGTGGGACAGCTCCGCGGTCATCGTTTTTCTTCAGAAAATTGATTTTTTGGACTTTACCAAAAATGATTCAAAATGTCAATTGGATCGTGCCTCATGTTGAATAACCACTTTTTAAACCCTCACAGTGACCAAAATTGCCATTTTACAGAGTTTTGCTTACTCAGAAGCTTCCATTTTGACCAATTTCAGGCACAGAAATGACTTTAAACACACTTATTTTAGTTGAAAAAGTAATAATTCACATCCAACAGTAATTTGCAGTCAAAAGATTAAATGTTAAAATTTCATCAAAATTGACCATTTTGGGAACGTTCGACAGCTCCGCGGTCATTGTTTTTCGGCCAAAAAATTGATTTTTTGGACTTTTCGAAAAAATGATTCAAAATGTCAATTGGATCGTGCCTCATGTTGAATAACCACTTTTTAAACCCTCACAGTGACCAAAATTGCAATTTTTACAGAGTTTTGCTTACTCAGAAGCTTCCATTTTGACTAATTTCAGGCACAGAAATGACTTTAAACACACTTATTTTAGTTGAAAAGTAATAATTCACATCCAACAGTAATTTGCAGTCAAAAGATTAAATGTTAAAATTTCATCAGAATCGACCATTTTGGGAACGTTCGACAGCTCCCCGGTCATCGTTTTTTGTCTGAAAATTGATTTTTGGGACTTTACCAAAAATGATTCAAAATGTCAATTGGATCGGGCCTCATGTTGAATAACCACTTTTTAAACCCTCACAGTTACCAAAATTGCCATTTTTACAGAGTTTTGCTTACTCAGAAGCTTCCATTGTGACCAATTTCAGGCACAGAAATGATTTTAAACACATGTATTTTAGTTGAAAAAGTAATAATTCACATCCAACAGTAATTTGCAGTCAGAAGATTAAATGTTAAAATTTCATCAATATTGACCATTTTCATCGTTTTTCATCATAAAATTGATTTTTTGGACTCTACCAAAAATGATTCACAATGTCATTTAGATCGGGCCTCAGGCACAGAAATGACTTTAAACACACTTATTTTAGTTGAAAAAGTAATAATTCACATCCAACAGTAATTTGCAGTCAAAAGATTAAATGTTAAAATTTCATCAGAATTGACCATTTTGGGAACGTTCGACAGCTCCGCGGTCATCGTTTTTCATCCGAAAATTGATTTTTTGGGACTTTACTAAAAATGATTCAAAATGTCACTTGTATCGTGCCTCATGTTGAATAACCACTTTTTAAACCCTCACATTGACCAAAATTGGCATTTTTACAGAGATTTGCTTACTCAGAAGCTTCAATTCTGACCAATTTCAGGCACAGAAATGACTTTAAACACACTTATTTTAGTTGAAAAAGTAATAATTCACATCCAACAGTAATTTGCAGTCAAAAGATTAAATGTTAAAATTTCATCAAAATTGACCATTTTGGGAACGTGCGACAGCTCCGCGGTCATCGTTTTTCTTCAGAAAATTGATTTTTTTGACTTTACCAAAAATGATTCAAAATGTCACTTGTATCGTGCCTCATGTTGAATAACCACTTCTTTAAACCCTCACAGTGACCAAAATTGCCATTTTTACAGAGTTTTGCTTACTCGGAAACTTCAATTTTGACCAATTTCAGGCACAGAAATGATTTTAAACACACGTATTTTAGTTGAAAAAGTAATAATTCACATCCAACAGTCATTTAATGTCAAAAGATTAAATGTTAAAATTTCATTAATATTGACCATTTTCATCGTTTTTCATCATAAAATTGATTTTTTGGACTCTACCAAAAATGATTCACAATGTCATTTAGATCGGGCCTCATGTTGAATAACCACTTTTCAAACCCTCACAGTGACCAAAATTGCCACTTTTACAGAGTTTTGCTTACTCAGAAGCTTCAATTTTGACCAATTTCAGGCACAGAAATGACTTTAAACACACTTATTTTAGTTGAAAAAGTAATAATTCACATCCAACAGTAATTTGCAGTTAAAAGATTCAATGTTAACATTTTATCAGAATTGACCATTTTGGGAACGTTCGACAGCTCCGCGGTCATCGTTTTTCTTCAGGAAATTGATTTTTTGGACTTTACCAAAAATTATTCAAAATGTCACTTGTATCGTGCCTCATGTTGAATAACCACTTCTTTAAACCCTCACAGTGACCAAAATTGCCATTTTTACAGAGTTTTGCTTACTCCGAAGCTTCAATTTTGACCAATTTCAGTCACAGAAATGACTTTAAACACACTTATTTTAGTTGAAAAGTAATAATTCACATCCAACAGTAATTTGCAGTCAAAAGATTAAATGTTAAAATTTCATCAGAATCGACCATTTTGGGAACGTTCGACAGCTCCACGGTCATCGTTTTTCGTCCGAAAATTGATTTTTTGGACTTTACCAAAAATGATTCAAAATGTTAATTGGATCGTGCCCCATGTTGAATAACCACTTTTTAAACCCTCACAGTGACCAAAATTGCCATTTTTACAGAGTTTTGCTTAATCAGAAGCTTCCATTTTGACCAATTTCAGGCACAGAAATGACTTTAAACACACTTATTTTAGTTGAAAAAGTAAAAATTCACATCCAACAGTAATTTGCAGTCAAAAGATTAAATGTTAAAATTTCATCAGAATTGACCATTTTGGGAACGTTCGACAGCTCCGCGGTCATCGTTTTTCGTCCGAAAATTGATTTTTTAGACTTTACCAAAAATGATTCAAAATGTCAATTGGATCGTGCCTCATGTTGAATAACCACTTTTTAAACCCTCACAGTGACCAAAATTGCCATTTTTACAGAGTTTTGCTTACTCAGAAGCTTCAATTTTGACCAATTTCAGGCACAGAAATGACTTTAAACACACTTATTTTAGTTGAAAAAGTAATAATTCACATCCAACAGTAATTTGCGGTCAAAAGATTAAATGTTAAAATTTCATCAAAATTGACCATTTTGGGAACGTGCGACAGCTCTGCGGTCATCGTTTTTCTTCAGAAAATTGATTTTTTGGACTTTACCAAAAATGATTCAAAATGTCAATTGGATCGTGCCTCATGTTGAATAACCACTTTTTAAACCCTCACAGTGACCAAAATTGCCATTTTACAGAGTTTTGCTTACTCAGAAGCTTCCATTTTGACCAATTTCAGGCACAGAAATGACTTTAAACACACTTATTTTAGTTGAAAAAGTAATAATTCACATCCAACAGTAATTTGCAGTCAAAAGATTAAATGTTAAAATTTCAACAGAATTGACCATTTTGGGAACGTTCGACAGCTCCGCGGTCATCGTTTTTCGGCCAAAAAATTGATTTTTTGGACTTTTCGAAAAAATGATTCAAAATGTCAATTGGATCGTGCCTCATGTTGAATAACCACTTTTTAAACCCTCACAGAGACCAAAATTGCAATTTTTACAGAGTTTTGCTTACTCAGAAGCTTCCATTTTGACTAATTTCAGGCACAGAAATGACTTTAAACACACTTATTTTAGTTGAAAAAGTAATAATTCACATCCAACAGTAATTTGCAGTCGAAAGATTAAATGTTAAAATTTCATCAGAATTGACCATTTTGGGAACGTTCGACAGCGCCGCGGTCATCGTTTTTCGTCCCAAAATTGATTTTTTGGACTTTACCAAAAATGATTCAAAATGTCAATCGGGTCGAGCCTCATGTTGAATAACCACTTTTTAAACCCTCACAGTGACCAAAATTGCAATTTTTACAGAGTTTTGCTTACTCAGAAGCTTCAATTTTGACCAATTTCAGGCACAGAAATGACTTTAAACACACTTATTTTAGTTGAAAAAGTAATAATTCACATCCAACAGTAATTTGCGGTCAAAGGATTAAATGTTAATATTTCATCAGAATTGGCCATTTTGGGAACGTTCAACAGCTCCGCGGTAATCGTTTTTCGTCCGAAAATTGATTTTTTAGACTTTACCAAAAATGATTCAAAATGTCAATCGGATCGTGCCTCATGTTGAATAACCACTTTTTAAACCCTCACAGTAACCAAAATTGCCATTTTTACAGAGTTTTGCTTACTCAGAAGCTTCAATTTTGACCAATTTCAGGCACAGAAATGACTTTAAACACACTTATTTTAGTTGAAAAAGTAATAATTCACATCCAACAGTAATTTGCGGTCAAAAGATTAAATGTTAAAATTTCATCAAAATTGACCATTTTGGGAACGTGCGACAGCTCCGCGGTCATCGTTTTTCTTCAGAAAATTGATTTTTTGGACTTTACCAAAAATGATTCAAAATATCAATTGGATCGTGCCTCATGTTGAATAACCACTTTTTAAACCCTCACAGTGACCAAAATTGCCATTTTACAGAGTTTTGCTTACTCAGAAGCTTCCATTTTGACCAATTTCAGGCACAGAAATGACTTTAAACACACTTATTTTAGTTGAAAAAGTAATAATTCACATCCAACAGTAATTTGCAGTCAAAAGATTAAATGTTAAAATTTCATCAGAATTAACCATTTTGGGAACGTTAGACATCTCCGTGGTCATCGTTTTTCGGCCAAAAAATTGATTTTTTGGCCTTTTCGAAAAAATTATTCAAAATGTCAATTGGATCGTGCCTCATGTTGAATAACCACTTTTTAAACCCTCACAGTGACCAAAATTGCAATTTTTACAGTTTTGCTTATTCAGAAGCTTCCATTTTGACTAATTTCAGGCACAGAAATGACTTTAAAAACACTTATTTTAGTTGAAAAAGTAATAATTCACATCCAACAGTAATTTGCAGTCAAAAGATTAAATGTTAAAATTTCATCAGAATTGACCATTTTGGGAACGTTCCAGAGCTCCGCGGTCATCGTTTTTCGTCCGAAAATTGATTTTTTGGACTTTACCAAAAATGATTCAAAATGTCAAATGGATCGTGCTTCATGTTGAATAACCACTTTTTAAACCCTCACAGTGACCAAAATTGCCATTTTTAGAGTTTTGCTTACTCAGAAGCTTCCATTTTGACCAATTTCAGGCACAGAAATGACTTTAAACACACTTATTTTAGTTGAAAAAGTAATAATTCACATCCAACAGTAATTTGCAGTCAAAAGATTAAATGTTAAAATTTCATCAGAATTGACCATTTTGGGAACGTTCGACAGCTCCGCGGTCATCGTTTTTCATCCGAAAATTGATTTTTTGGACTTTACTAAAAATTATTCAAAATGTCAATCGGGTCGTGCTTCATGTTGAATAACCACTTTTTAAACCCTCACAGTTACCAAAATTGCCATTTTTACAGAGTTTTGCTTACTCAGAAGCTTCCATTTTGACCAATTTCAGGCACAGAAATGACTTTAAACACACTTAATGTATTTGAAAAAGTAATAATTCACATCCAACAGTAATTTGCAGTCAAAAGATTAAATGTTAAAATTTCATCAGAATCGACCATTTTGGGAACGTTCGACAGCTCCGCGGTCATCGTTTTTCTTCAGAAAATTGATTTTTTGGACTTTACCAAAAATGATTCAAAATGTCAATTGGATCGTGCCTCATGTTGAATAACCACTTTTTAAACCCTCACAGTGACCAAAATTGCAATTTTTACAGAGTTTTGCTTACTCACAAGCTTCCATTTTGACCAATTTCAGGCACATAAATGACTTTAAACACACTTATTTTAGTTGAAAAAGTAATAATTCACATCCAACAGTAATTTGCAGTCAAAAGATTAAATGTTAAAATTTCATCAGAATTGACCATTTTGGGAACGTTCGACAGCTCCGCGGTCATCGTTTTTTCATCCGAAAATTGATTTTTTGGACTTTACTAAAAATTATTCAAAATGTCAATCGGGTCGTGCCTCATGTTGAATACCCACTTTTTAAACCCTCACAGTGACCAAAATTGCAATTTTTACAGAGTTTTGCTTACTCAGAAGCTTCCATTTTGACTAATTTCAGGCACAGAAATGACTTTAAACACACTTATTTTAGTTGAAAAAGTAATAATTCACATCCAACAGTAATTTGCAGTCAAAAGATTAAATGTTAAAATTTCATCAGAATTGTTCATTTTGGGAACGTTCGACCGCTCCGCGGTCATCGTTTTTCATCCGAAAATTGATTTTTTTGGACTTTACTAAAAATTATTCAAAATGTCAATCGGGTCGTGCCTCATGTTGAATAACCACTTTTCAAACCCTCACAGTGACCAATATTGCCATTTTTACAGAGTTTTGCTTAATCAGAAGCTTCCATTTTGACCAATTTCAGGCACATAAATGACTTTAAACACACTTATTTTAGTTGAAAAAGTAATAATTCACATCCAACAGTAATTTGCAGTCAAAAGATTAAATGTTAAAATTTCATCAGAATTGACCATTTTGGGAACGTTCGACAGCTCCGCGGTCATCGTTTTTCGGCCAAAAAATAGATTTTTTGGACTTTTCGAAAAAATGATTCAAAATGTCATTGGATGGTGCCTCATGTTGAATAACCACTTCTTTAAACCCTCACAGTGACCAAAATTGCCATTTTTACAGAGTTTTGCTTACTCGGAACCTTCAATTTTGACCAATTTCAGGCACAGAAATGATTTTAAACACACGTATTTTAGTTGAAAAAGTAATAATTCACATCCAACAGTCATTTAATGTCAAAAGATTAAATGTTAAAATTTCATCAATATTGACCATTTTCATAGTTTTTCATCATAAAATTGATTTTTTGGACTCTACCAAAAATGATTCACAATGTCATTTAGATCGGGCCTCATGTTGAATAACCACTTCTTTAAACCCTCACAGTGACCAAAATTGCCATTTTTACAGAGTTTTGCTTACTCAGAAGCTTCAATTTTGACCAATTTCAGGCACAGAAATGACTTTAAACACACTTATTTTAGTTGAAAAAGTAATAATTCACATCCAACAGTAATTTGCAGTCAAAAGATTAAATGTTAAAATTTCATCAGAATTAACCATTTTGGGAACGTTAGACATCTCCGTGGTCATCGTTTTTCGGCCAAAAAATAGATTTTTTGGCCTTTTCGAAAAAATGATTCAAAATGTCAATTGGATCGTGCCTCATGTTGAATAACCACTTTTTAAACCCTCACAGTGACCAAAATTGCAATTTTTACAGTTTTGCTTATTCAGAAGCTTCCATTTTGACTAATTTCAGGCACAGAAATGACTTTAAAAACACTTATTTTAGTTGAAAAAGTAATAATTCACATCCAACAGTAATTTGCAGTCAAAAGATTAAATGTTAAAATTTCATCAGAATTGACCATTTTGGGAACGTTCCAGAGCTCCGCGGTCATCGTTTTTCGTCCGAAAATTGATTTTTTGGACTTTACCAAAAATGATTCAAAATGTCAAATGGATCGTGCTTCATGTTGAATAACCACTTTTTAAACCCTCACAGTGACCAAAATTGCCATTTTTAGAGTTTTGCTTACTCAGAAGCTTCCATTTTGACCAATTTCAGGCACAGAAATGACTTTAAACACACTTATTTTAGTTGAAAAAGTAATAATTCACATCCAACAGTAATTTGCAGTCAAAAGATTAAATGTTAAAATTTCATCAGAATTGACCATTTTGGGAACGTTCGACAGCTCCGCGGTCATCGTTTTTCATCCGAAAATTGATTTTTTGGACTTTACTAAAAATTATTCAAAATGTCAATCGGGTCGTGCTTCATGTTGAATAACCACTTTTTAAACCCTCACAGTTACCAAAATTGCCATTTTTACAGAGTTTTGCTTACTCAGAAGCTTCCATTTTGACCAATTTCAGGCACAGAAATGACTTTAAACACACTTAATTTATTTGAAAAAGTAATAATTCACATCCAACAGTAATTTGCAGTCAAAAGATTAAATGTTAAAATTTCATCAGAATCGACCATTTTGGGAACGTTCGACAGCTCCCCGGTCATCGTTTTTTGTCCGAAAATTGATTTTTTGGACTTTACCAAAAATGATTCAAAATGTCAATTGGATCGGGCCTCATGTTGAATAACCACTTTTTAAACCCTCACAGTGACCAAAATTACCATTTTTACAGAGTTTTGGTTACTCAGAAGCTTCAATTTTGACCAATTTCAGGCACAGAAATGACTTTAAACACACTTAATTTATTTGAAAAAGTAATAATTCACATCCAACAGTAATTTGCGGTCAAAAGATTAAATGTTAAAATTTCATCAAAATTGACCATTTTGGGAACGTGCTACAGCTCAGCGGTCATCATTATTCTTTAGAAAATTGATTTTTTGGACTTTACCAAAAATGATTCAAAATGTCAATTGGATCTTGCCACATGTTGAATAACCACTTTTTAAACCCTCACAGTGACTAAAATTGCCATTTTTACAGTTTTGCTTACTCAGAAGCTTCCATTTTGACCAATTTCAGGCACAGAAATGATTTTAAACACACGTATTTTAGTTGAAAAAGTAATAATTCATATCCAACAGTCATTTAATGTCAAAAGATTAAATGTTAAAATTTCATCAATATTGACCATTTTCATAGTTTTTCATCATAAAATTGATTTTTTGGACTCTACCAAAAATGATTCAAAATGTCATTTAGATCGGGCCTCATGTTGAATAACCACTTTTCAAACCCTCACAGTGACCAAAATTGCCATTTTTACAGAGTTTTGCTTACTCAGAAGCTTCAATTTTGACCAATTTCAGGCACAGAAATGACTTTAAACACACTTATTTTAGTTGAAAAAGTAATATTCACATCCAACAGTAATTTGCAGTCAAAAGATTTAATGTTAAAATTTCATCAGAATTGACCATTTTGGGAACGTTCGACAGCTCCGCGGTCATCGTTTTTCTTCAGGAAATTGATTTTTTGGACTTTACCAAAAATGATTCAAAATGTCACTTGTATCGTGCCTCATGTTGAATAACTACTTCTTTAAACCCTCACAGTGACCAAAATTGCCATTTTTACAGAGTTTTGCTTACTCAGAAGCTTCCATTTTGACCAATTTCAGGCACAGAAATGACTTTAAACACACTTATTTTAGTTGAAAAAGTAATTATTCACATCCAACAGTAATTTGCAGTCAAAAGATTAAATGTTAAAATTTCATCAGAATTGACCATTTTGGGAACGTTCGACAGCTCCGCGGTCATCGTTTTTCGTCCGAAAATTGATTTTTTAGACTTTACCAAAAATGATTCAAAATGTCAATTGGATCGTGCCTCATGTTGAATAACCACTTTTTAAACCCTCACAGTGACCAAAATTGCCATTTTTACAGAGTTTTGCTTACTCAGAAGCTTCAATTTTGACCAATTTCAGGCACAGAAATGACTTTAAACACACTTATTTTAGTTGAAAAAGTAATAATTCACATCCAACAGTAATTTGCGGTCAAAAGATTAAATGTTAAAATTTCATCAAAATTGACCATTTTGGGAACGTGGGACAGCTCCGCGGTCATCGTTTTTCTTCAGAAAATTGATTTTTTGGACTTTACCAAAAATGATTCAAAATGTCAATTGGATCGTGCCTCATGTTGAATAACCACTTTTTAAACCCTCACAGTGACCAAAATTGCCATTTTACAGAGTTTTGCTTACTCAGAAGCTTCCATTTTGACCAATTTCAGGCACAGAAATGACTTTAAACACACTTATTTTAGTTGAAAAAGTAATAATTCACATCCAACAGTAATTTGCAGTCAAAAGATTAAATGTTAAAATTTCATCAAAATTGACCATTTTGGGAACGTGCGACAGCTCTGCGGTCATCGTTTTTCTTCAGAAAATTGATTTTTTGGACTTTACCAAAAATGATTCAAAATGTCAATTGGATCGTGCCTCATGTTGAATAACCACTTTTTAAACCCTCACAGTGACCAAAATTGCCATTTTACAGAGTTTTGCTTACTCAGAAGCTTCCATTTTGACTAATTTCAGGCACAGAAATGACTTTAAACACACTTATTTTAGTTGAAAAAGTAATAATTCACATCCAACAGTAATTTGCAGTCGAAAGATTAAATGTTAAAATTTCATCAGAATTGACCATTTTGGGAACGTTCGACAGCGCCGCGGTCATCGTTTTTCGTCCCAAAATTGATTTTTTGGACTTTACCAAAAATGATTCAAAATGTCAATCGGGTCGTGCCTCATGTTGAATAACCACTTTTTAAACCCTCACAGTGACCAAAATTGCAATTTTTACAGAGTTTTGCTTACTCAGAAGCTTCAATTTTGACCAATTTCAGGCACAGAAATGACTTTAAACACACTTATTTTAGTTGAAAAAGTAATAATTCACATCCAACAGTAATTTGCGGTCAAAGGATTAAATGTTAATATTTCATCAGAATTGGCCATTTTGGGAACGTTCAACAGCTCCGCGGTAATCGTTTTTCGTCCGAAAATTGATTTTTTAGACTTTACCAAAAATGATTCAAAATGTCAATCGGATCGTGCCTCATGTTGAATAACCACTTTTTAAACCCTCACAGTAACCAAAATTGCCATTTTTACAGAGTTTTGCTTACTCAGAAGCTTCAATTTTGACCAATTTCAGGCACAGAAATGACTTTAAACACACTTATTTTAGTTGAAAAAGTAATAATTCACATCCAACAGTAATTTGCGGTCAAAAGATTAAATGTTAAAATTTCATCAAAATTGACCATTTTGGGAACGTGCGACAGCTCCGCGGTCATCGTTTTTCTTCAGAAAATTGATTTTTTGGACTTTACCAAAAATGATTCAAAATATCAATTGGATCGTGCCTCATGTTGAATAACCACTTTTTAAACCCTCACAGTGGCCAAAATTGCCATTTTACAGAGTTTTGCTTACTCAGAAGCTTCCATTTTGACCAATTTCAGGCACAGAAATGACTTTAAACACACTTATTTTAGTTGAAAAAGTAATAATTCACATCCAACAGTAATTTGCAGTCAAAAGATTAAATGTTAAAATTTCATCAGAATTAACCATTTTGGGAACGTTAGACATCTCCGTGGTCATCGTTTTTCGGCCAAAAAATGGATTTTTTGGCCTTTTCGAAAAAATGATTCAAAATGTCAATTGGATCGTGCCTCATGTTGAATAACCACTTTTTAAACCCTCACAGTGACCAAAATTGCAATTTTTACAGTTTTGCTTATTCAGAAGCTTCCATTTTGACTAATTTCAGGCACAGAAATGACTTTAAAAACACTTATTTTAGTTGAAAAAGTAATAATTCACATCCAACAGTAATTTGCAGTCAAAAGATTAAATGTTAAAATTTCATCAGAATTGACCATTTTGGGAACGTTCCAGAGCTCCGCGGTCATCGTTTTTCGTCCGAAAATTGATTTTTTGGACTTTACCAAAAATGATTCAAAATGTCAAATGGATCGTGCTTCATGTTGAATAACCACTTTTTAAACCCTCACAGTGACCAAAATTGCCATTTTTAGAGTTTTGCTTACTCAGAAGCTTCCATTTTGACCAATTTCAGGCACAGAAATGACTTTAAACACACTTATTTTAGTTGAAAAAGTAATAATTCACATCCAACAGTAATTTGCAGTCAAAAGATTAAATGTTAAAATTTCATCAGAATTGACCATTTTGGGAACGTTCGACAGCTCCGCGGTCATCGTTTTTCATCCGAAAATTGATTTTTTGGACTTTACTAAAAATTATTCAAAATGTCAATCGGGTCGTGCTTCATGTTGAATAACCACTTTTTAAACCCTCACAGTTACCAAAATTGCCATTTTTACAGAGTTTTGCTTACTCAGAAGCTTCCATTTTGACCAATTTCAGGCACAGAAATGACTTTAAACACACTTAATTTATTTGAAAAAGTAATAATTCACATCCAACAGTAATTTGCAGTCAAAAGATTAAATGTTAAAATTTCATCAGAATCGACCATTTTGGGAACGTTTGACAGCTCCCCGGTCATCGTTTTTTGTCCGAAAATTGATTTTTTGGACTTTACCAAAAATTATTCAAAATGTCAATTGGATCGGGCCTCATGTTGAATAACCACTTTTTAAACCCTCACAGTTACCAAAATTGCCATTTTTACAGAGTTTTGCTTACTCAGAAGCTTCCATTGTGACCAATTTCAGGCACAGAAATGACTTTAAACACACTTATTTTAGTTGAAAAAGTAATAATTCACATCCAACAGTAATTTGCAGTCAAAAGATTAAATGTTAAAATTTCATCAGAATTGACCATTTTGGGAACGTTCGACAGCTCCGCGGTCATCGTTTTTCGTCTGAAAATTGATTTTTTAGACTTCACCAAAAATGATTCAAAATGTCAATTGGATCGTGCCTCATGTTGAATACCACATTTTAAACCCTCACAGTGACCAAAATTACCATTTTTACAGAGTTTTGGTTACTCAGAAGCTTCAATTTTGACCAATTTCAGGCACAGAAATGACTTTAAACACACTTAATTTATTTGAAAAAGTAATAATTCACATCCAACAGTAATTTGCGGTCAAAAGATTAAATGTTAAAATTTCATCAAAATTGACCATTTTGGGAACGTGCTACAGCTCAGCGGTCATCATTATTCTTTAGAAAATTGATTTTTTGGACTTTACCAAAAATGATTCAAAATGTCAATTGGATCTTGCCACATGTTGAATAACCACTTTTTAAACCCTCACAGTGACCAAAATTGCCATTTTTACAGTTTTGCTTACTCAGAAGCTTCCATTTTGACCAATTTCAGGCACAGAAATGATTTTAAACACACGTATTTTAGTTGAAAAAGTAATAATTCATATCCAACAGTCATTTAATGTCAAAAGATTAAATGTTAAAATTTCATCAATATTGACCATTTTCATAGTTTTTCATCATAAAATTGATTTTTTGGACTCTACCAAAAATGATTCAAAATGTCATTTAGATCGGGCCTCATGTTGAATAACCACTTTTCAAACCCTCACAGTGACCAAAATTGCCATTTTTACAGAGTTTTGCTTACTCAGAAGCTTCAATTTTGACCAATTTCAGGCACAGAAATGACTTTAAACACACTTATTTTAGTTGAAAAAGTAATATTCACATCCAACAGTAATTTGCAGTCAAAAGATTTAATGTTAAAATTTCATCAGAATTGACCATTTTGGGAACGTTCGACAGCTCCGCGGTCATCGTTTTTCTTCAGGAAATTGATTTTTTGGACTTTACCAAAAATGATTCAAAATGTCACTTGTATCGTGCCTCATGTTGAATAACTACTTCTTTAAACCCTCACAGTGACCAAAATTGCCATTTTTACAGAGTTTTGCTTACTCAGAAGCTTCCATTTTGACCAATTTCAGGCACAGAAATGACTTTAAACACACTTATTTTAGTTGAAAAAGTAATTATTCACATCCAACAGTAATTTGCAGTCAAAAGATTAAATGTTAAAATTTCATCAGAATTGACCATTTTGGGAACGTTCGACAGCTCCGCGGTCATCGTTTTTCGTCCGAAAATTGATTTTTTAGACTTTACCAAAAATGATTCAAAATGTCAATTGGATCGTGCCTCATGTTGAATAACCACTTTTTAAACCCTCACAGTGACCAAAATTGCCATTTTTACAGAGTTTTGCTTACTCAGAAGCTTCAATTTTGACCAATTTCAGGCACAGAAATGACTTTAAACACACTTATTTTAGTTGAAAAAGTAATAATTCACATCCAACAGTAATTTGCGGTCAAAAGATTAAATGTTAAAATTTCATCAAAATTGACCATTTTGGGAACGTGGGACAGCTCCGCGGTCATCGTTTTTCTTCAGAAAATTGATTTTTTGGACTTTACCAAAAATGATTCAAAATGTCAATTGGATCGTGCCTCATGTTGAATAACCACTTTTTAAACCCTCACAGTGACCAAAATTGCCATTTTACAGAGTTTTGCTTACTCAGAAGCTTCCATTTTGACCAATTTCAGGCACAGAAATGACTTTAAACACACTTATTTTAGTTGAAAAAGTAATAATTCACATCCAACAGTAATTTGCAGTCAAAAGATTAAATGTTAAAATTTCATCAAAATTGACCATTTTGGGAACGTGCGACAGCTCTGCGGTCATCGTTTTTCTTCAGAAAATTGATTTTTTGGACTTTACCAAAAATGATTCAAAATGTCAATTGGATCGTGCCTCATGTTGAATAACCACTTTTTAAACCCTCACAGTGACCAAAATTGCCATTTTACAGAGTTTTGCTTACTCAGAAGCTTCCATTTTGACCAATTTCAGGCACAGAAATGACTTTAAACACACTTATTTTAGTTGAAAAAGTAATAATTCACATCCAACAGTAATTTGCAGTCAAAAGATTAAATGTTAAAATTTCAACAGAATTGACCATTTTGGGAACGTTCGACAGCTCCGCGGTCATCGTTTTTCGGCCAAAAAATTGATTTTTTGGACTTTTCGAAAAAATGATTCAAAATGTCAATTGGATCGTGCCTCATGTTGAATAACCACTTTTTAAACCCTCACAGAGACCAAAATTGCAATTTTTACAGAGTTTTGCTTACTCAGAAGCTTCCATTTTGACTAATTTCAGGCACAGAAATGACTTTAAACACACTTATTTTAGTTGAAAAAGTAATAATTCACATCCAACAGTAATTTGCAGTCGAAAGATTAAATGTTAAAATTTCATCAGAATTGACCATTTTGGGAACGTTCGACAGCGCCGCGGTCATCGTTTTTCGTCCCAAAATTGATTTTTTGGACTTTACCAAAAATGATTCAAAATGTCAATCGGGTCGTGCCTCATGTTGAATAACCACTTTTTAAACCCTCACAGTGACCAAAATTGCAATTTTTACAGAGTTTTGCTTACTCAGAAGCTTCAATTTTGACCAATTTCAGGCACAGAAATGACTTTAAACACACTTATTTTAGTTGAAAAAGTAATAATTCACATCCAACAGTAATTTGCGGTCAAAGGATTAAATGTTAATATTTCATCAGAATTGGCCATTTTGGGAACGTTCAACAGCTCCGCGGTAATCGTTTTTCGTCCGAAAATTGATTTTTTAGACTTTACCAAAAATGATTCAAAATGTCAATCGGATCGTGCCTCATGTTGAATAACCACTTTTTAAACCCTCACAGTAACCAAAATTGCCATTTTTACAGAGTTTTGCTTACTCAGAAGCTTCAATTTTGACCAATTTCAGGCACAGAAATGACTTTAAACACACTTATTTTAGTTGAAAAAGTAATAATTCACATCCAACAGTAATTTGCGGTCAAAAGATTAAATGTTAAAATTTCATCAAAATTGACCATTTTGGGAACGTGCGACAGCTCCGCGGTCATCGTTTTTCTTCAGAAAATTGATTTTTTGGACTTTACCAAAAATGATTCAAAATATCAATTGGATCGTGCCTCATGTTGAATAACCACTTTTTAAACCCTCACAGTGACCAAAATTGCCATTTTACAGAGTTTTGCTTACTCAGAAGCTTCCATTTTGACCAATTTCAGGCACAGAAATGACTTTAAACACACTTATTTTAGTTGAAAAAGTAATAATTCACATCCAACAGTAATTTGCAGTCAAAAGATTAAATGTTAAAATTTCATCAGAATTAACCATTTTGGGAACGTTAGACATCTCCGTGGTCATCGTTTTTCGGCCAAAAAATTGATTTTTTGGCCTTTTCGAAAAAATGATTCAAAATGTCAATTGGATCGTGCCTCATGTTGAATAACCACTTTTTAAACCCTCACAGTGACCAAAATTGCAATTTTTACAGTTTTGCTTATTCAGAAGCTTCCATTTTGACTAATTTCAGGCACAGAAATGACTTTAAAAACACTTATTTTAGTTGAAAAAGTAATAATTCACATCCAACAGTAATTTGCAGTCAAAAGATTAAATGTTAAAATTTCATCAGAATTGACCATTTTGGGAACGTTCCAGAGCTCCGCGGTCATCGTTTTTCGTCCGAAAATTGATTTTTTGGACTTTACCAAAAATGATTCAAAATGTCAAATGGATCGTGCTTCATGTTGAATAACCACTTTTTAAACCCTCACAGTGACCAAAATTGCCATTTTTAGAGTTTTGCTTACTCAGAAGCTTCCATTTTGACCAATTTCAGGCACAGAAATGACTTTAAACACACTTATTTTAGTTGAAAAAGTAATAATTCACATCCAACAGTAATTTGCAGTCAAAAGATTAAATGTTAAAATTTCATCAGAATTGACCATTTTGGGAACGTTCGACAGCTCCGCGGTCATCGTTTTTCATCCGAAAATTGATTTTTTGGACTTTACTAAAAATTATTCAAAATGTCAATCGGGTCGTGCTTCATGTTGAATAACCACTTTTTAAACCCTCACAGTTACCAAAATTGCCATTTTTACAGAGTTTTGCTTACTCAGAAGCTTCCATTTTGACCAATTTCAGGCACAGAAATGACTTTAAACACACTTAATGTATTTGAAAAAGTAATAATTCACATCCAACAGTAATTTGCAGTCAAAAGATTAAATGTTAAAATTTCATCAGAATCGACCATTTTGGGAACGTTCGACAGCTCCGCGGTCATCGTTTTTCTTCAGAAAATTGATTTTTTGGACTTTACCAAAAATGATTCAAAATGTCAATTGGATCGTGCCTCATGTTGAATAACCACTTTTTAAACCCTCACAGTGACCAAAATTGCCATTTTACAGAGTTTTGCTTACTCAGAAGCTTCCATTTTGACCAATTTCAGGCACAGAAATGACTTTAAACACACTTATTTTAGTTGAAAAAGTAATAATTCACATCCAACAGTAATTTGCAGTCAAAAGATTAAATGTTAAAATTTCATCAGAATTAACCATTTTGGGAACGTTAGACATCTCCGTGGTCATCGTTTTTCGGCCAAAAAATAGATTTTTTGGCCTTTTCGAAAAAATGATTCAAAATGTCAATTGGATCGTGCCTCATGTTGAATAACCACTTTTTAAACCCTCACAGTGACCAAAATTGCAATTTTTACAGTTTTGCTTATTCAGAAGCTTCCATTTTGACTAATTTCAGGCACAGAAATGACTTTAAAAACACTTATTTTAGTTGAAAAAGTAATAATTCACATCCAACAGTAATTTGCAGTCAAAAGATTAAATGTTAAAATTTCATCAGAATTGACCATTTTGGGAACGTTCCAGAGCTCCGCGGTCATCGTTTTTCGTCCGAAAATTTATTTTTTGGACTTTACCAAAAATGATTCAAAATGTCAAATGGATCGTGCTTCATGTTGAATAACCACTTTTTAAACCCTCACAGTGACCAAAATTGCCATTTTTAGAGTTTTGCTTACTCAGAAGCTTCCATTTTGACCAATTTCAGGCACAGAAATGACTTTAAACACACTTATTTTAGTTGAAAAAGTAATAATTCACATCCAACAGTAATTTGCAGTCAAAAGATTAAATGTTAAAATTTCATCAGAATTGACCATTTTGGGAACGTTCGACAGCTCCGCGGTCATCGTTTTTCATCCGAAAATTGATTTTTTGGACTTTACTAAAAATTATTCAAAATGTCAATCGGGTCGTGCTTCATGTTGAATAACCACTTTTTAAACCCTCACAGTTACCAAAATTGCCATTTTTACAGAGTTTTGCTTACTCAGAAGCTTCCATTTTGACCAATTTCAGGCACAGAAATGACTTTAAACACACTTAATTTATTTGAAAAAGTAATAATTCACATCCAACAGTAATTTGCAGTCAAAAGATTAAATGTTAAAATTTCATCAGAATCGACCATTTTGGGAACGTTCGACAGCTCCCCGGTCATCGTTTTTTGTCCGAAAATTGATTTTTTGGACTTTACCAAAAATGATTCAAAATGTCAATTGGATCGGGCCTCATGTTGAATAACCACTTTTTAAACCCTCACAGTTACCAAAATTGCCATTTTTACAGAGTTTTGCTTACTCAGAAGCTTCCATTGTGACCAATTTCAGGCACAGAAATGACTTTAAACACACTTATTTTAGTTGAAAAAGTAATAATTCACATCCAACAGTAATTTGCAGTCAAAAGATTAAATGTTAAAATTTCATCAGAATTGACCATTTTGGGAACGTTCGACAGCTCCGCGGTCATCGTTTTTCGTCTGAAAATTGATTTTTTAGACTTCACCAAAAATGATTCAAAATGTCAATTGGATCGTGCCTCATGTTGAATACCACATTTTAAACCCTCACAGTGACCAAAATTACCATTTTTACAGAGTTTTGGTTACTCAGAAGCTTCAATTTTGACCAATTTCAGGCACAGAAATGACTTTAAACACACTTAATTTATTTGAAAAAGTAATAATTCACATCCAACAGTAATTTGCGGTCAAAAGATTAAATGTTAAAATTTCATCAAAATTGACCATTTTGGGAACGTGCTACAGCTCAGCGGTCATCATTATTCTTTAGAAAATTGATTTTTTGGACTTTACCAAAAATGATTCAAAATGTCAATTGGATCTTGCCACATGTTGAATAACCACTTTTTAAACCCTCACAGTGACCAAAATTGCCATTTTTACAGTTTTGCTTACTCAGAAGCTTCCATTTTGACCAATTTCAGGCACAGAAATGATTTTAAACACACGTATTTTAGTTGAAAAAGTAATAATTCATATCCAACAGTCATTTAATGTCAAAAGATTAAATGTTAAAATTTCATCAATATTGACCATTTTCATAGTTTTTCATCATAAAATTGATTTTTTGGACTCTACCAAAAATGATTCAAAATGTCATTTAGATCGGGCCTCATGTTGAATAACCACTTTTCAAACCCTCACAGTGACCAAAATTGCCATTTTTACAGAGTTTTGCTTACTCAGAAGCTTCAATTTTGACCAATTTCAGGCACAGAAATGACTTTAAACACACTTATTTTAGTTGAAAAAGTAATATTCACATCCAACAGTAATTTGCAGTCAAAAGATTTAATGTTAAAATTTCATCAGAATTGACCATTTTGGGAACGTTCGACAGCTCCGCGGTCATCGTTTTTCTTCAGGAAATTGATTTTTTGGACTTTACCAAAAATGATTCAAAATGTCACTTGTATCGTGTCTCATGTTGAATAACTACTTCTTTAAACCCTCACAGTGACCAAAATTGCCATTTTTACAGAGTTTTGCTTACTCAGAAGCTTCCATTTTGACCAATTTCAGGCACAGAAATGACTTTAAACACACTTATTTTAGTTGAAAAAGTAATTATTCACATCCAACAGTAATTTGCAGTCAAAAGATTAAATGTTAAAATTTCATCAGAATTGACCATTTTGGGAACGTTCGACAGCTCCGCCGTCATCGTTTTTCGTCCGAAAATTGATTTTTTAGACTTTACCAAAAATGATTCAAAATGTCAATTGGATCGTGCCTCATGTTGAATAACCACTTTTTAAACCCTCACAGTGACCAAAATTGCCATTTTTACAGAGTTTTGCTTACTCAGAAGCTTCAATTTTGACCAATTTCAGGCACAGAAATGACTTTAAACACACTTATTTTAGTTGAAAAAGTAATAATTCACATCCAACAGTAATTTGCGGTCAAAAGATTAAATGTTAAAATTTCATCAAAATTGACCATTTTGGGAACGTGGGACAGCTCCGCGGTCATCGTTTTTCTTCAGAAAATTGATTTTTTGGACTTTACCAAAAATGATTCAAAATGTCAATTGGATCGTGCCTCATGTTGAATAACCACTTTTTAAACCCTTACAGTGACCAAAATTGCCATTTTACAGAGTTTTGCTTACTCAGAAGCTTCCATTTTGACCAATTTCAGGCACAGAAATGACTTTAAACACACTTATTTTAGTTGAAAAAGTAATAATTCACATCCAACAGTAATTTGCAGTCAAAAGATTAAATGTTAAAATTTCATCAAAATTGACCATTTTGGGAACGTTCGACAGCTCCGCGGTCATTGTTTTTCGGCCAAAAAATTGATTTTTGGGACTTTTCGAAAAAATGATTCAAAATGTCAATTGGATCGTGCCTCATGTTGAATACCCACTTTTTAAACCCTCACAGTGACCAAAATTGCAATTTTTACAGAGTTTTGCTTACTCAGAAGCTTCCATTTTGACTAATTTCAGGCACAGAAATGACTTTAAACACACTTATTTTAGTTGAAAAAGTAATAATTCACATCCAACAGTAATTTGCAGTCAAAAGATTAAATGTTAAAATTTCATCGGAATTGACCATTTTGGGAACGTTCGACAGCTCCGCGGTCATCGTTTTTCGTCCGAAAATTGATTTTTTGGACTTTTCGAAAAAATGATTCAAAATGTCAATTGGATCGTGCCTCATGTTGAATAACCACTTTTTAAACCCTCACAGTGACCAAAATTGCCATTTTTACAGAGTTTTGCTTAATCAGAAGCTTCCATTTTGACCAATTTCAGGCACATAAATGACTTTAAACACACTTATTTTAGTTGAAAAAGTAATAATTCACATCCAACAGTAATTTGCAGTCAAAAGATTAAATGTTAAAATTTCATCAGAATTGACCATTTTGGGAACGTTCGACAGCTCCGCGGTCATCGTTTTTCATCCGAAAATTGATTTTTTGGGACTTTACTAAAAATTATTCAAAATGTCAATCGGGTCGTGCCTCATGTTGAATAACCACTTCTTTAAACCCTCACAGTGACCAAAATTGCCATTTTTACAGAGTTTTGCTTACTCGGAAGCTTCAATTTTGACCAATTTGAGGCACAGAAATGATTTTAAACACACGTATTTTAGTTGAAAAAGTAATAATTCACATCCAACAGTCATTTAATGTCAAAAGATTAAATGTTAAAATTTCATCAATATTGACCATTTTCATCGTTTTTCATCATAAAATTGATTTTTTGGACTCTACCAAAAATTATTCACAATGTCATTTAGATCGGGCCTCATGTTGAATAACCACTTTTCAAACCCTCACAGTGACCAAAATTGCCACTTTTACAGAGTTTTGCTTACTCAGAAGCTTCAATTTTGACCAATTTCAGGCACAGAAATGACTTTAAACACACTTATTTTAGTTGAAAAAGTAATAATTCACATCCAACAGTAATTTGCAGTCAAAAGATTCAATGTTAAAATTTCATCAGAATTGACCATTTTGGGAACGTTCGACAGCTCCGCGGTCATCGTTTTTCTTCAGAAAATTGATTTTTTAGACTTTACCAAAAATGATTCAAAATGTCAATTGGATCCTGCCTCATGTTGAATAACCACTTTTTAAACCCTCACAGTGACCAAAATTGCCATTTTTACAGAGTTTTGCTTAATCAGAAGCTTCCATTTTGACCAATTTCAGGCACATAAATGACTTTAAACACACTTATTTTAGTTGAAAAAGTAATAATTCACATCCAACAGTAATTTGCAGTCAAAAGATTAAATGTTAAAATTTCATCAGAATTGACCATTTTGGGAACGTTCGACAGCTCCGCGGTCATCGTTGTTCGTCCGAAAATTGATTTTTTGGACTTTACCAAAATGATTCAAAATGTCAATTGGATTGTGCCTCATGTTGAATAACCACTTTTTAAACCCTCACAGTGACCAAAATTGCCATTTTTACAGAGTTTTGCTTACTCAAAAGCTTCAATTTTCACCAATTTCAGGCAGAGAAATTACTTTAAACACACTTATTTTAGTTGAAAAGGTAATAATTCACATCCAACAGTAATTTGCAGTCAAAAGATTAAATGTTAAAATGTCATCAGAATTGACCATTTTGGGAACGTTCGACAGCTCCGCGGTCATCGTTTTTCGTCCGAAAATAGATTTTTGGGACTTTACCAAAAATTATTCAAAATGTCAATCGGGTCGTGCCTCATGTTGAATAACCACTTTTTTAAACCCTCACAGTGACCAAAATTGCCATTTTTACAGAGTTTTGCTTACTCAGAAGCTTACATTTTGACCAATTTCAGGCAGAGAAATGACTTTAAACACACTTACTTTAGTTGAAAAAGTAATAATTAACATCCAACAGTTCATTTGCAGTCAAAAGATTAAATGATAAAATTTCATCAGAATTGACCATTTTGGGAATGTTCGACAGCTCTGCTGTCATCGTTTTTCGTCCGAAAATTGATTTTTTGGACTTTACCAAAAATGATTCAAAATGTCAATCGGGTCGTGCCTCATGTTGAATAACCACTTTTTAAACCCTCACAGTGACCAAAATTGCCATTTTTACAGAGTTTTGCTTACTCAGAAGCTTAAATTTTGACCAATTTCAGGCACAGGAATGACTTTAAACACACTTATTTTAGTTGAAAAAGTAATAATTCACATCCAACAGTAATTTGCAGTCAAAAGATTAAATGTTAAAATTTCATCAGAATTGACCATTTTGGGAACGTTCGACAGCTCCGCGGTCATCGTTTTTCGTCCGAAAATGGATTTTTTGGTACTTTACCAAAATGATTCAAAATGTCAATTGGATCGTGCCTCATGTTGAATAACCACTTTTTAAACCCTCACAGTGACCAAAATTGCCATTTTTACAGAGTTTTGCTTACTTAGAAGCTTAAATTTTGACCAATTTCAGGCACAGGAATGACTTTAAACACACTTATTTTAGTTGAAAAAGTAATAAATCACATCCAACAGTAATTTGCAGTCAAAAGATTAAATGTTAAAATTTCATCAGAATTGACCATTTTGGGAAAGTTCGACAGCTCCGCGGTCATCGTTTTTCGTCCGAAAATTGATTTTTTGGACTTTACCAAAAATGATTCAAAATGTCAATCGGGTCGTGCCTCATGTTGAATAACCACTTTTTTAAACCCTCACAGTGACCAAAATTGCCATTTTTACAGCATTTTGCTTACTCAGAAGCTTCAATTTTCACCAATTTCAGGCAGATAAATGACTTTAAACACACTTATTTTAGTTGGAAAAGTAATAATTCACACCCAACAGTAATTTGCAGTCAAAAGATTAAATGTTAAAATTTCATCAGAATTTACCATTTTGGGAACGTTCGACTGCTCCGCGGTCATCGTTTTTCGTCAGAAAATTGATTTTTTGGACTTTACCAAAAATTATTCAAAATGTCAATCGGGTCGTGCCTCATATTGAATAACCACTTTTTAAACCCTCACAGTGACCAAAATTGCCATTTTTACACAGTTTTGCTTACTCAGAAGCTTACATTTTGACCAATTTCAGGCAGAGAAAGGACTTTAAACACACTTATTTTAGTTGAAAAAGTAATAATTCACATCCAACAGTAATTTGCAGTCAAAAGATTAAATGCAAAAATTTCATCAGAATTGACCATTTTGGGAACGTTCGACAGCTCCGCTGTCATCGTTTTTCGTCCGAAAATTGATTTTTGGGACTTTACCAAAAATGATTCAAAATGTCAATCGGGTCGTGCCTCATGTTGAATAACCACTTTTTAAACCCTCACATTGACCAAAATTGCCATTTTTACAGAGTTTTGCTTACTCAGAAGCTTCAATTTTGACCAATTTCAGGCACAGAAATGACTTTAAACACACTTATTTTAGTTGAAAAAGTAATAATTCACATCCAACAGTAATTTGCAGTCAAAAGATTAAATGTTAATATTTCATCAGAATTGACCATTTTGGGAACGTTCGACAGCTCCGCGGTCATCGTTTTTCGTCCGAAAATTGATTTTTTGGACTTTACCCAAAATGATTCAAAATGTCAATCGGGTCGTGCCTTATGTTGAATAACCACTTTTTACACCCTCACAGTGACGAAAATTGCCATTTTTACAGAGTTTTGCTTACTCAGAAGCTTAGATTTTGACCAATTTCAGGCACAGGAATGACTTTAAACACACTTATTTTAGTTGAAAAAGTAATAATTCACATCCAACAGTAATTTGCAGTCAAAAGATTAAATGTTAAAATTTCATCAAAATTGACCATTTTGGGAATGTGCGACAGCTCCGCGGTCATCGTTTTTCGTCCGAAAATTGATTTTTTGGACTTTACCAAAAATGATTCAAAATATCAATTGGATCGTGCTTCATGTTGAATAACCACTTTTTAAACCCTCACAGTGACCAAAATTGCCATTTTTACAGTTTTGCTTACTCAGAAGCTTCAATTTTGACCAATTTCAGGCACAGAAATGACTTTAAACACACTTATTTTAGTTGAAAAAGTAATAATTCACATCCAACAGTAATTTGCGGTCAAAAGATTAAATGTTAAAATTTCATCAAAATTGACCATTTTGGGAACGTGCGACAGCTCCGCGATCATCGTTTTTCTTCAGAAAATTGATTTTTTTGACTTTACCAAAAATGATTCAAAATGTCACTTGTATCGTGCCTCATGTTGAATAACCACTTTTCAAACCCTCACAGTGACCAAAATTGCCTTTTTTACAGAGTTTTGCTTAATCAGAAGCTTCCATTTTGACCAATTTCAGGCACAGAAATGACTTTAAACACACTTATTTTAGTTGAAAAAGTAACAATTCACATCCAACAGTAATTTGCGGTCAAAAGATTAAATGTTAAAATTTCATCAAAATTGACCATTTTGAGAACGTGCGACAGCTCCGCGGTCATCGTTTTTCTTCAGAAAATTGATTTTTTAGACTTTACCAAAAATGATTCAAAATGTCAATTGGAACCTGCCTCATGTTGAATAACCACTTTTTAAACCCTCACAGTGACCAAAATTGCAATTTTTACAGAGTTTTGCTTACTCAGAAGCTTCCATTTTGACTAATTTCAGGCACAGAAATGACTTTAAACACACTTATTTTAGTTGAAAAAGTAATAATTCACATCCAACAGTAATTTGCAGTCAAAAGATTAAATGTTAAAATTTCATCAGAATTGACCATTTTGGGATCGTTCGACAGCTCCGCTGTCATCGTTTTTCGTCTGAAAATTGATTTTTTGGACTTTTCGAAAAAATGATTCAAAATGTCAATTGGATCGTGCCTCATATTGAATAACCACTTTTTAAACCCTCACAGTGACCAAAATTGCCATTTTTACAGAGTTTTGCTTACTCAGAAGCTTCAATTTTGACCAATTTTAGGCACAGAAATGACTTTAAACACACTTATTTTAGTTGAAAAAGTAATAATTCACATCCAACAGTAATTTGCGGTCAAAAGATTAAATGTTAATATTTCATCAGAATTGGCCATTTTGGGAACGTTCGACAGCTCCGCGGTCATCGTTTTTCGTCCGAAAATTTATTTTTTGGACTTTACCCAAAATGATTCAAAATGTCAATCGGGTCGTGCCTCATGTTGAATAACCACTTTTTAAACCCTCACAGTGACCAAAATTGCCATTTTTACAGAGTTTTGCTTACTCAGAAGCTTAAATTTTGACCAATTGCAGGCACAGGAATGACTTTAAACACACTTATTTTAGTTGAAAAAGTAATAATTCACATCCAACAGTAATTTGCAGTCAAAAGATTAAATGTTAAAATTTCATCAGAATTGACCATTTTGAGAACGTTCGACAGCTCCGCGGTCATCGTTGTTCGTCCGAAAATTGATTTTTTGGACTTTACCAAAATGATTCAAAATGTCAATTGGATCGTGCCTCATGTTGAATAACCACTTTTTAAACCCTCACAGTGACCAAAATTGCCATTTTTACAGAGTTTTGCTTACTCAGAAGCTTCAATTTTCACCAATTTCAGGCAGAGAAATTACTTTAAACACACTTATTTTAGTTGAAAAGGTAATAATTCACATCCAACAGTAATTTGCAGTCAAAAGATTAAATGTTAAAATTTCATCAGAATTGACCATTTTGGGAACGTTCGACAGCTCCGCTGTCATCGTTTTTCGTCCGAAAATTGATTTTTTGGACTTTACCAAAAATGATTCAAAATGTCAATCGGGTCGTGCCTCATGTTGAATAACCACTTTTTAAACCCTCACAGTGACCAAAATTGCCATTTTTACAGAGTTTTGCTTACTCAGAAGCTTAAATTTTGACCAATTTCAGGCACAGGAATGACTTTAAACACACTTATTTTAGTTGAAAAAGTAATAATTCACATCCAACAGTAATTTGCAGTCAAAAGATTAAATGTTAAAATTTCATCAGAATTGACCATTTTGGGAACGTTCGACAGCTCCGCGGTCATCGTTTTTCGTCCGAAAATTGATTTTTTGGTACTTTACCAAAATGATTCAAAATGTCAATTGGATCATGCCTCATGTTGAATAACCACTTTTTAAACCCTCACAGTGACCAAAATTGCCATTTTTACAGAGTTTTGCTTACTTAGAAGCTTAAATTTTGACCAATTTCAGGCACAGGAATGACTTTAAACACACTTATTTTAGTTGAAAAAGTAATAAATCACATCCAACAGTAATTTGCAGTCAAAAGATTAAATGTTAAAATTTCATCAGAATTGACCATTTTGGGAACGTTCGACAGCTCCGCGGTCATCGTTTTTCGTCCGAAAATTGATTTTTTGGACTTTACCAAAAATGATTCAAAATGTCAATCGGGTCGTGCCTCATGTTGAATAACCACTTTTTTAAACCCTCACAGTGACCAAAATTGCCATTTTTACAGCATTTTGCTTACTCAGAAGCTTCAATTTTCACCAATTTCAGGCAGAGAAATGACTTTAAACACACTTATTTTAGTTGGAAAAGTAATAATTCACATCCAACAGTAATTTGCAGTCAAAAGATTAAATGTTAAAATTTCATCAGAATTTACCATTTTGGGAACGTTCGACTGCTCCGCGGTCATCGTTTTTCATCCGAAAATTGATTTTTTGGACTTTACCAAAAATTATTCAAAATGTCAATCGGGTCGTGCCTCATATTGAATAACCACTTTTTAAACCCTCACAGTGACCAAAATTGCCATTTTTACACAGTTTTGCTTACTCAGAAGCTTACATTTTGACCAATTTCAGGCAGAGAAATGACTTTAAACACACTTATTTTAGTTGAAAAAGTAATAATTCACATCCAACAGTAATTTGCAGTCAAAAGATTAAATGCTAAAATTTCATCAGAATTGACCATTTTGGGAACGTTCGACAGCTCCGCTGTCATCGTTTTTCGTCCGAAAATTGATTTTTTGGACTTTACCAAAAATGATTCAAAATGTCAATCGGGTCGTGCCTCATGTTGAATAACCACTTTTTAAACCCGCACAGTGACCAAAATTGCCATTTTTACAGAGTTTTGCTTACTCAGAAGCTTCAATTTTGACCAATTTCAGGCACAGAAATGACTTTAAACACACTTATTTTAGTTGAAAAATTAATAATTCACATCCAACAGTAATTTGCAGTCAAAAGATTAAATGTTAATATTTCATCAGAATTGACCATTTTGGGAACGTTCGACAGCTCCGCGGTCATCGTTTTTCGTCCGAAAATTGATTTTTTGGACTTTACCCAAAATGATTCAAAATGTCAATCGGGTCGTGCCTTATGTTGAATAACCACTTTTTAAACCCTCACAGTGACGAAAATTGCCATTTTTACAGAGTTTTGCTTACTCAGAAGCTTAGATTTTGACCAATTTCAGGCACAGGAATGACTTTAAACACACTTATTTTAGTTGAAAAAGAAATAATTCACATCCAACAGTAATTTGCAGTCCAAAGATTAAATGTTAAAATTTCATCAGAATTGACCATTTTGGGAACGTTCGACAGCTCCGCGTTCATCGTTTTTCGTCCGAAAATTGATTTTTTGGACTTTACCAAAAATTATTCAAAATGTCAATTGGGTCGTGCCTCATGTTGATTAACTACTTTTTAAATCCTCACAGTGACCAAAATTGCCATTTTTACAGAGTTTTGCTTACTCAGAAGCTTAAATTTTGACCAATTTCAGGCACAGAAATGACTTTAAACACACTTATTTTAGTTGAAAAAGTAATAATTCACATCCAACAGTAATTTACAGTCTGACCATTTTGGGAACATTCGACAGCTCCGCGGTCGTTTTTCGTCCAAAAATTGATTTTTTTCACTTTACCAAAAATGATTCAAAATGTCAATCGGGTCGTGCCTCATGTTGAATAACCACTTTTTAAACCCTCACAGTGACCAAAATTGCCATTTTTACAGTTTTGCTTACTCAGAAGATTAAATTTTGACCAATTTCAGGCACAGAAATAACTTTAAACACACTATTTTAGTTGAAAAAGTAATAATTCACATCCAACAGTAATTTGCAGTCAAAAGATTAAATGTTAAAATTTCATCAGAATTGACCATTTTGGGAACGTTCGACAGCTCCGCGGTAATCGTTTTTCGTCCGAAAATTGATTTTTTTGACGTTACCAAAAATGATTCAAAATGTCAATTGGGTCGTGCCTTATGTTGAATAACCACTTTTTAAACCCTCACAGTGACCAAAATTGCCATTTTTACAGAGTTGTGCTTACTCAGAAGCTTACATTTTGACCAATTTCAGGCACAGAAATGACTTTAAACACACTTATTTTAGTTGAAAAAGTAATAATTCACATCCAACAGTAATTTGCAGTCAAAAGATTAAATGTTAAAATTTCATCAGAATTGACCATTTTGGGAACGTTCGACAGCTCCGCGGTCATCGTTTTTCGTCCGAAAATAGATTTTTTGGACTTTACCAAAAATGATTCAAAATGTCAATCGGGTCGTGCCTCATGTTGAATAACCACTTTTTTAAACCCTCACAGTGACCAAAATTGCCATTTTTACAGAGTTTTGCTTACTCAGAATCTTACATTTTGACCAATTTCAGGCAGAGAAATGACTTTAAACACACTTACTTTAGTTGAAAATGTAATAATTAACATCCAACAGTTCATTTGCAGTCAAAAGATTAAATGTTAAAATTTCATCAGAATTGACCATTTTGGGAACGTTCGACAGCTCCGCTGTCATCGTTTTTCGTCCGAAAATTGATTTTTTGGACTTTACCAAAAATGATTCAAAATGTCAATCGGGTCGTGCCTCATGTTGAATAACCACTTTTTAAACCCTCACAGTGACCAAAATTGCCATTTTTACAGAGTTTTGCTTACTCAGAAGCTTAAATTTTGACCAATTTCAGGCACAGAAATGACTTTAAACACACTTATTTTAGTTGAAAAAGTAATAATTCACATCCAACAGTAATTTGCAGTCTGACCATTTTGGGAACATTCGACAGCTCCGCGGTCATCGTTTTTCGTCCAAAAATTGATTTTTTTCACTTTACCAAAAATGATTCAAAATGTCAATCGGGTCGTGCCTCATGTTGAATAACCACTTTTTAAACCCTCACAGTGACCAAAATTTTCATTTTTACAGTTTTGCTTACTCAGAAGATTAAATTTTGACCAATTTCAGGCACAGAAATAACTTTAAACACACTTATTTTAGTTGAAAAAGTAATAATTCACATCCAACAGTAATTTGCAGTCAAAAGATTAAATGTTAATATTTCATCAGAATTGACCATTTTGGGAACGTTCGACAGCTCCGCGGTCATCGTTTTTCGTCCGAAAATAGATTTTTTGGAGTTTACCCAAAATGATTCAAAATGTCAATCGGGTCGTGCCTTATGTTGAATAACCACTTTTTAAACCCTCACAGTGACGAAAATTGCCATTTTTACAGAGTTTTGCTTACTCAGAAGCTTAGATTTTGACCAATTTCAGGCACAGGAATGACTTTAAACACACTTATTTTAGTTGAAAAAGAAATAATTCACATCCAACAGTAATTTGCAGTCCAAAGATTAAATGTTAAAATTTCATCAGAATTGACCATTTTGGGAACGTTCGACAGCTCCGCGTTCATCGTTTTTCGTCCGAAAATTGATTTTTTGGACTTTACCAAAAATTATTCAAAATGTCAATTGGGTCGTGCCTCATGTTGATTAACCACTTTTTAAATCCTCACAGTGACCAAAATTGCCATTTTTACAGAGTTTTGCTTACTCAGAAGCTTAAATTTTGACCAATTTCAGGCACAGAAATGACTTTAAACACACTTATTTTAGTTGAAAAAGTAATAATTCACATCCAACAGTAATTTGCAGTCTGACCATTTTGGGAACGTTCGACAGCTCCGCGGTAATCGTTTTTCGTCCGAAAATTGATTTTTTTGACGTTACCAAAAATGATTCAAAATGTCAATTGGGTCGTGCCTTATGTTGAATACCCACTTTTTAAACCCTCACAGTGACCAAAATTGCCATTTTTACAGAGTTGTGCTTACTCAGAAGCTTACATTTTGACCAATTTCAGGCACAGAAATGACTTTAAACACACTTATTTTAGTTGAAAAAGTAATAATTCACATCCAACAGTAATTTGCAGTCAAAAGATTAAATGTTAAAATTTCATCAGAATTGACCATTTTGGGAACGTTCGACAGCTCCGCGGTCATCGTTTAGGTCCGAAAATTGATTTTTTGGACTTTACCAAAAATGATTCAAAATGTCAATCGGGTCGTGCCTCATATTGAATAACCACTTTTTAAACCCTCACAGTGACCAAAATTGCCATTTTTACAGAGTTTTGTTTACTCAGAAGCTTACATTTTGACCAATTTCAGGCAGAGAAATGACATTAAACACACTTATTTTAGTTGAAAAAGTAATAATTCACATCCAACAGTAATTTGCGGTCAAAAGATTAAATGTTAATATTTCATCAGAATTGGCCATTTTGGGAACGTTCGACAGCTCCGCGGTCATCGTTTTTCGTCCGAAAATTTATTTTTTGGACTTTTCCCAAAATGATTCAAAATGTCAATCGGGTCGTGCCTCATGTTGAATAACCACTTTTTAAACCCTCACAGTGACCAAAATTGCCATTTTTACAGAGTTTTGCTTACTCAGAAGCTTAAATTTTGACCAATTGCAGGCACAGGAATGACTTTAAACACACTTATTTTAGTTGAAAAAGTAATAATTCACATCCAACAGTAATTTGCAGTCAAAAGATTAAATGTTAAAATTTCATCAGAATTGACCATTTTGGGAACGTTCGACAGCTCCGCTGTCATCGTTTTTCGTCCGAAAATTGATTTTTTGGACTTTACCAAAAATGATTCAAAATGTCAATCGGGTCGTGCCTCATGTTGAATAACCACTTTTTAAACCCTCACAGTGACCGAAATTGCCATTTTTACAGAGTTTTGCTTACTCAGAAGCTTCAATTTTGACCAATTTCAGGCACAGAAATGACTTTAAACACACTTATTTTAGTTGAAAAAGTAATAATTCACATCCAACAGTAATTTGCAGTCAAAAGATTAAATGTTAATATTTCATCAGAATTGGCCATTTTGGGAACGTTCGACAGCTCCGCGGTCATCGTTTTTCGTCCGAAAATTGATTTTTGGGACTTTACCCAAAATGATTCAAAATGTCAATCGGGCCGTGCCTCATGTTGAATAACCACTTTTTAAACCCTCACAGTGACCAAAATTGCCATTTTTACAGAGTTTTGCTTACTCAGAAGCTTAAATTTTGACCAATTTCAGGCACAGGAATGACTTTAAACACACTTATTTTAGTTGAAAAAGTAATAATTCACATCCAACAGTAATTTGCAGTCAAAAGATTAAATGCTAAAATTTCATCAGAATTGACCATTTTGGGAACGTTCGACAGCTCCGCGGTCATCGTTTTTCATCCGAAAATTGATTTTTTGGACTTTACCAAAAATGATTCAAAATGTCAATTGGGTCGTGCCTCATGTTGAATAACCACTTTTTTAAACCCTCACAGTGACCAAAATTGCCATTTTTACAGCGTTTTGCTTACTCAGAAGCTTAAATTTTCACCAATTTCAGGCAGAGAAATGACTTTAAACACACTTATTTTAGTTGGAAAAGTAATAATTCACATCCAACAGTAATTTGCAGTCAAAAGATTAAATGTTAAAATGTCATCAGAATTGACCATTTTGGGAACGTTCGACAGCTCCGCGTTCATCGTTTTTCGTCCGAAAATTGATTTTTTGGACTTTACCAAAAATTATTCAAAATGTCAATCGGGTCGTGCCTCATGTTGAATAACCACTTTTTTAAACCCTCACAGTGACCAAAATTGCCATTTTTACAGAGTTTTGCTTACTCAGAAGCTTACATTTTGACCAATTTCAGGCAGAGAAATGACTTTAAACACACTTACTTTAGTTGAAAAAGTAATAATTAACATCCAACAGTTCATTTGCAGTCAAAAGATTAAATGATAAAATTTCATCAGAATTGACCATTTTGGGAATGTTCGACAGCTCTGCTGTCATCGTTTTTCGTCCGAAAATTGATTTTTTGGACTTTACCAAAAATGATTCAAAATGTCAATCGGGTCGTGCCTCATGTTGAATAACCACTTTTTAAACCCTCACAGTGACCAAAATTGCCATTTTTACAGAGTTTTGCTTACTCAGAAGCTTAAATTTTGACCAATTTCAGGCACAGGAATGACTTTAAACACACTTATTTTAGTTGAAAAAGTAATAATTCACATCCAACAGTAATTTGCAGTCAAAAGATTAAATGTTAAAATTTCATCAGAATTGACCATTTTGGGAACGTTCGACAGCTCCGCGGTCATCGTTTTTCGTCCGAAAATGGATTTTTTGGTACTTTACCAAAATGATTCAAAATGTCAATTGGATCGTGCCTCATGTTGAATAACCACTTTTTAAACCCTCACAGTGACCAAAATTGCCATTTTTACAGAGTTTTGCTTACTTAGAAGCTTAAATTTTGACCAATTTCAGGCACAGGAATGACTTTAAACACACTTATTTTAGTTGAAAAAGTAATAAATCACATCCAACAGTAATTTGCAGTCAAAAGATTAAATGTTAAAATTTCATCAGAATTGACCATTTTGGGAAAGTTCGACAGCTCCGCGGTCATCGTTTTTCGTCCGAAAATTGATTTTTTGGACTTTACCAAAAATGATTCAAAATGTCAATCGGGTCGTGCCTCATGTTGAATAACCACTTTTTTAAACCCTCACAGTGACCAAAATTGCCATTTTTACAGCATTTTGCTTACTCAGAAGCTTCAATTTTCACCAATTTCAGGCAGATAAATGACTTTAAACACACTTATTTTAGTTGGAAAAGTAATAATTCACACCCAACAGTAATTTGCAGTCAAAAGATTAAATGTTAAAATTTCATCAGAATTTACCATTTTGGGAACGTTCGACTGCTCCGCGGTCATCGTTTTTCGTCAGAAAATTGATTTTTTGGACTTTACCAAAAATTATTCAAAATGTCAATCGGGTCGTGCCTCATATTGAATAACCACTTTTTAAACCCTCACAGTGACCAAAATTGCCATTTTTACACAGTTTTGCTTACTCAGAAGCTTACATTTTGACCAATTTCAGGCAGAGAAAGGACTTTAAACACACTTATTTTAGTTGAAAAAGTAATAATTCACATCCAACAGTAATTTGCAGTCAAAAGATTAAATGCAAAAATTTCATCAGAATTGACCATTTTGGGAACGTTCGACAGCTCCGCTGTCATCGTTTTTCGTCCGAAAATTGATTTTTGGGACTTTACCAAAAATGATTCAAAATGTCAATCGGGTCGTGCC
Organism: Lissotriton helveticus; assembly: GCF_964261635.1. NCBI lineage: Eukaryota > Metazoa > Chordata > Amphibia > Caudata > Salamandridae > Lissotriton > Lissotriton helveticus. The sequence continues at coordinate 912,985,265 of NC_136070.1, forward strand.
TCATGTTGAATAACCACTTTTTAAACCCTCACATTGACCAAAATTGCCATTTTTACAGAGTTTTGCTTACTCAGAAGCTTCAATTTTGACCAATTTCAGGCACAGAAATGACTTTAAACACACTTATTTTAGTTGAAAAAGTAATAATTCACATCCAACAGTAATTTGCAGTCAAAAGATTAAATGTTAATATTTCATCAGAATTGACCATTTTGGGAACGTTCGACAGCTCCGCGGTCATCGTTTTTCGTCCGAAAATTGATTTTTTGGACTTTACCCAAAATGATTCAAAATGTCAATCGGGTCGTGCCTTATGTTGAATAACCACTTTTTAAACCCTCACAGTGACGAAAATTGCCATTTTTACAGAGTTTTGCTTACTCAGAAGCTTAGATTTTGACCAATTTCAGGCACAGGAATGACTTTAAACACACTTATTTTAGTTGAAAAAGTAATAATTCACATCCAACAGTAATTTGCAGTCAAAAGATTAAATGTTAAAATTTCATCAAAATTGACCATTTTGGGAATGTGCGACAGCTCCGCGGTCATCGTTTTTCGTCCGAAAATTGATTTTTTGGACTTTACCAAAAATGATTCAAAATATCAATTGGATCGTGCTTCATGTTGAATAACCACTTTTTAAACCCTCACAGTGACCAAAATTGCCATTTTTACAGTTTTGCTTACTCAGAAGCTTCAATTTTGACCAATTTCAGGCACAGAAATGACTTTAAACACACTTATTTTAGTTGAAAAAGTAATAATTCACATCCAACAGTAATTTGCGGTCAAAAGATTAAATGTTAAAATTTCATCAAAATTGACCATTTTGGGAACGTGCGACAGCTCCGCGATCATCGTTTTTCTTCAGAAAATTGATTTTTTGGACTTTACCAAAAATGATTCAAAATGTCACTTGTATCGTGCCTCATGTTGAATAACCACTTCTTTAAACCCTCACAGTGACCAAAATTGCCATTTTTACAGAGTTTTGCTTACTCGGAAGCTTCAATTTTGACCAATTTGAGGCACAGAAATGATTTTAAACACACGTATTTTAGTTGAAAAAGTAATAATTCACATCCAACAGTAATTTGCAGTCAAAAGATTAAATGTTAAAATTTCATCAAAATTGACCATTTTGGGAACGTGCGACAGCTCCGCGGTCATCGTTTTTCTTCAGAAAATTGATTTTTTTGACTTTACCAAAAATGATTCAAAATGTCACTTGTATCGTGCCTCATGTTGAATAACCACTTTTCAAACCCTCACAGTGACCAAAATTGCCTTTTTTACAGAGTTTTGCTTAATCAGAAGCTTCCATTTTGACCAATTTCAGGCACAGAAATGACTTTAAACACACTTATTTTAGTTGAAAAAGTAACAATTCACATCCAACAGTAATTTGCGGTCAAAAGATTAAATGTTAAAATTTCATCAAAATTGACCATTTTGAGAACGTGCGACAGCTCCGCGGTCATCGTTTTTCTTCAGAAAATTGATTTTTTAGACTTTACCAAAAATGATTCAAAATGTCAATTGGAACCTGCCTCATGTTGAATAACCACTTTTTAAACCCTCACAGTGACCAAAATTGCAATTTTTACAGAGTTTTGCTTACTCAGAAGCTTCCATTTTGACTAATTTCAGGCACAGAAATGACTTTAAACACACTTATTTTAGTTGAAAAAGTAATAATTCACATCCAACAGTAATTTGCAGTCAAAAGATTAAATGTTAAAATTTCATCAGAATTGACCATTTTGGGATCGTTCGACAGCTCCGCTGTCATCGTTTTTCGTCTGAAAATTGATTTTTTGGACTTTTCGAAAAAATGATTCAAAATGTCAATTGGATCGTGCCTCATATTGAATAACCACTTTTTAAACCCTCACAGTGACCAAAATTGCCATTTTTACAGAGTTTTGCTTACTCAGAAGCTTCAATTTTGACCAATTTTAGGCACAGAAATGACTTTAAACACACTTATTTTAGTTGAAAAAGTAATAATTCACATCCAACAGTAATTTGCGGTCAAAAGATTAAATGTTAATATTTCATCAGAATTGGCCATTTTGGGAACGTTCGACAGCTCCGCGGTCATCGTTTTTCGTCCGAAAATTTATTTTTTGGACTTTACCCAAAATGATTCAAAATGTCAATCGGGTCGTGCCTCATGTTGAATAACCACTTTTTAAACCCTCACAGTGACCAAAATTGCCATTTTTACAGAGTTTTGCTTACTCAGAAGCTTAAATTTTGACCAATTGCAGGCACAGGAATGACTTTAAACACACTTATTTTAGTTGAAAAAGTAATAATTCACATCCAACAGTAATTTGCAGTCAAAAGATTAAATGTTAAAATTTCATCAGAATTGACCATTTTGAGAACGTTCGACAGCTCCGCGGTCATCGTTGTTCGTCCGAAAATTGATTTTTTGGACTTTACCAAAATGATTCAAAATGTCAATTGGATCGTGCCTCATGTTGAATAACCACTTTTTAAACCCTCACAGTGACCAAAATTGCCATTTTTACAGAGTTTTGCTTACTCAGAAGCTTCAATTTTCACCAATTTCAGGCAGAGAAATTACTTTAAACACACTTATTTTAGTTGAAAAGGTAATAATTCACATCCAACAGTAATTTGCAGTCAAAAGATTAAATGTTAAAATTTCATCAGAATTGACCATTTTGGGAACGTTCGACAGCTCCGCTGTCATCGTTTTTCGTCCGAAAATTGATTTTTTGGACTTTACCAAAAATGATTCAAAATGTCAATCGGGTCGTGCCTCATGTTGAATAACCACTTTTTAAACCCTCACAGTGACCAAAATTGCCATTTTTACAGAGTTTTGCTTACTCAGAAGCTTAAATTTTGACCAATTTCAGGCACAGGAATGACTTTAAACACACTTATTTTAGTTGAAAAAGTAATAATTCACATCCAACAGTAATTTGCAGTCAAAAGATTAAATGTTAAAATTTCATCAGAATTGACCATTTTGGGAACGTTCGACAGCTCCGCGGTCATCGTTTTTCGTCCGAAAATTGATTTTTTGGTACTTTACCAAAATGATTCAAAATGTCAATTGGATCATGCCTCATGTTGAATAACCACTTTTTAAACCCTCACAGTGACCAAAATTGCCATTTTTACAGAGTTTTGCTTACTTAGAAGCTTAAATTTTGACCAATTTCAGGCACAGGAATGACTTTAAACACACTTATTTTAGTTGAAAAAGTAATAAATCACATCCAACAGTAATTTGCAGTCAAAAGATTAAATGTTAAAATTTCATCAGAATTGACCATTTTGGGAACGTTCGACAGCTCCGCGGTCATCGTTTTTCGTCCGAAAATTGATTTTTTGGACTTTACCAAAAATGATTCAAAATGTCAATCGGGTCGTGCCTCATGTTGAATAACCACTTTTTTAAACCCTCACAGTGACCAAAATTGCCATTTTTACAGCATTTTGCTTACTCAGAAGCTTCAATTTTCACCAATTTCAGGCAGAGAAATGACTTTAAACACACTTATTTTAGTTGGAAAAGTAATAATTCACATCCAACAGTAATTTGCAGTCAAAAGATTAAATGTTAAAATTTCATCAGAATTTACCATTTTGGGAACGTTCGACTGCTCCGCGGTCATCGTTTTTCATCCGAAAATTGATTTTTTGGACTTTACCAAAAATTATTCAAAATGTCAATCGGGTCGTGCCTCATATTGAATAACCACTTTTTAAACCCTCACAGTGACCAAAATTGCCATTTTTACACAGTTTTGCTTACTCAGAAGCTTACATTTTGACCAATTTCAGGCAGAGAAATGACTTTAAACACACTTATTTTAGTTGAAAAAGTAATAATTCACATCCAACAGTAATTTGCAGTCAAAAGATTAAATGCTAAAATTTCATCAGAATTGACCATTTTGGGAACGTTCGACAGCTCCGCTGTCATCGTTTTTCGTCCGAAAATTGATTTTTTGGACTTTACCAAAAATGATTCAAAATGTCAATCGGGTCGTGCCTCATGTTGAATAACCACTTTTTAAACCCTCACAGTGACCAAAATTGCCATTTTTACAGAGTTTTGCTTACTCAGAAGCTTCAATTTTGACCAATTTCAGGCACAGAAATGACTTTAAACACACTTATTTTAGTTGAAAAATTAATAATTCACATCCAACAGTAATTTGCAGTCAAAAGATTAAATGTTAATATTTCATCAGAATTGACCATTTTGGGAACGTTCGACAGCTCCGCGGTCATCGTTTTTCGTCCGAAAATTGATTTTTTGGACTTTACCCAAAATGATTCAAAATGTCAATCGGGTCGTGCCTTATGTTGAATAACCACTTTTTAAACCCTCACAGTGACGAAAATTGCCATTTTTACAGAGTTTTGCTTACTCAGAAGCTTAGATTTTGACCAATTTCAGGCACAGGAATGACTTTAAACACACTTATTTTAGTTGAAAAAGAAATAATTCACATCCAACAGTAATTTGCAGTCCAAAGATTAAATGTTAAAATTTCATCAGAATTGACCATTTTGGGAACGTTCGACAGCTCCGCGTTCATCGTTTTTCGTCCGAAAATTGATTTTTTGGACTTTACCAAAAATTATTCAAAATGTCAATTGGGTCGTGCCTCATGTTGATTAACTACTTTTTAAATCCTCACAGTGACCAAAATTGCCATTTTTACAGAGTTTTGCTTACTCAGAAGCTTAAATTTTGACCAATTTCAGGCACAGAAATGACTTTAAACACACTTATTTTAGTTGAAAAAGTAATAATTCACATCCAACAGTAATTTACAGTCTGACCATTTTGGGAACATTCGACAGCTCCGCGGTCGTTTTTCGTCCAAAAATTGATTTTTTTCACTTTACCAAAAATGATTCAAAATGTCAATCGGGTCGTGCCTCATGTTGAATAACCACTTTTTAAACCCTCACAGTGACCAAAATTGCCATTTTTACAGTTTTGCTTACTCAGAAGATTAAATTTTGACCAATTTCAGGCACAGAAATAACTTTAAACACACTATTTTAGTTGAAAAAGTAATAATTCACATCCAACAGTAATTTGCAGTCAAAAGATTAAATGTTAAAATTTCATCAGAATTGACCATTTTGGGAACGTTCGACAGCTCCGCGGTAATCGTTTTTCGTCCGAAAATTGATTTTTTTGACGTTACCAAAAATGATTCAAAATGTCAATTGGGTCGTGCCTTATGTTGAATAACCACTTTTTAAACCCTCACAGTGACCAAAATTGCCATTTTTACAGAGTTGTGCTTACTCAGAAGCTTACATTTTGACCAATTTCAGGCACAGAAATGACTTTAAACACACTTATTTTAGTTGAAAAAGTAATAATTCACATCCAACAGTAATTTGCAGTCAAAAGATTAAATGCTAAAATTTCATCAGAATTGACCATTTTGGGAACGTTCGACAGCTCCGCGGTCATCGTTTTTCATCCGAAAATTGATTTTTTGGACTTTACCAAAAATGATTCAAAATGTCAATTGGGTCGTGCCTCATGTTGAATAACCACTTTTTTAAACCCTCACAGTGACCAAAATTGCCATTTTTACAGCGTTTTGCTTACTCAGAAGCTTAAATTTTCACCAATTTCAGGCAGAGAAATGACTTTAAACACACTTATTTTAGTTGGAAAAGTAATAATTCACATCCAACAGTAATTTGCAGTCAAAAGATTAAATGTTAAAATGTCATCAGAATTGACCATTTTGGGAACGTTCGACAGCTCCGCGTTCATCGTTTTTCGTCCGAAAATTGATTTTTTGGACTTTACCAAAAATTATTCAAAATGTCAATCGGGTCGTGCCTCATGTTGAATAACCACTTTTTTAAACCCTCACAGTGACCAAAATTGCCATTTTTACAGAGTTTTGCTTACTCAGAAGCTTACATTTTGACCAATTTCAGGCAGAGAAATGACTTTAAACACACTTACTTTAGTTGAAAAAGTAATAATTAACATCCAACAGTTCATTTGCAGTCAAAAGATTAAATGATAAAATTTCATCAGAATTGACCATTTTGGGAATGTTCGACAGCTCTGCTGTCATCGTTTTTCGTCCGAAAATTGATTTTTTGGACTTTACCAAAAATGATTCAAAATGTCAATCGGGTCGTGCCTCATGTTGAATAACCACTTTTTAAACCCTCACAGTGACCAAAATTGCCATTTTTACAGAGTTTTGCTTACTCAGAAGCTTAAATTTTGACCAATTTCAGGCACAGGAATGACTTTAAACACACTTATTTTAGTTGAAAAAGTAATAATTCACATCCAACAGTAATTTGCAGTCAAAAGATTAAATGTTAAAATTTCATCAGAATTGACCATTTTGGGAACGTTCGACAGCTCCGCGGTCATCGTTTTTCGTCCGAAAATGGATTTTTTGGTACTTTACCAAAATGATTCAAAATGTCAATTGGATCGTGCCTCATGTTGAATAACCACTTTTTAAACCCTCACAGTGACCAAAATTGCCATTTTTACAGAGTTTTGCTTACTTAGAAGCTTAAATTTTGACCAATTTCAGGCACAGGAATGACTTTAAACACACTTATTTTAGTTGAAAAAGTAATAAATCACATCCAACAGTAATTTGCAGTCAAAAGATTAAATGTTAAAATTTCATCAGAATTGACCATTTTGGGAAAGTTCGACAGCTCCGCGGTCATCGTTTTTCGTCCGAAAATTGATTTTTTGGACTTTACCAAAAATGATTCAAAATGTCAATCGGGTCGTGCCTCATGTTGAATAACCACTTTTTTAAACCCTCACAGTGACCAAAATTGCCATTTTTACAGCATTTTGCTTACTCAGAAGCTTCAATTTTCACCAATTTCAGGCAGATAAATGACTTTAAACACACTTATTTTAGTTGGAAAAGTAATAATTCACACCCAACAGTAATTTGCAGTCAAAAGATTAAATGTTAAAATTTCATCAGAATTTACCATTTTGGGAACGTTCGACTGCTCCGCGGTCATCGTTTTTCGTCAGAAAATTGATTTTTTGGACTTTACCAAAAATTATTCAAAATGTCAATCGGGTCGTGCCTCATATTGAATAACCACTTTTTAAACCCTCACAGTGACCAAAATTGCCATTTTTACACAGTTTTGCTTACTCAGAAGCTTACATTTTGACCAATTTCAGGCAGAGAAAGGACTTTAAACACACTTATTTTAGTTGAAAAAGTAATAATTCACATCCAACAGTAATTTGCAGTCAAAAGATTAAATGCAAAAATTTCATCAGAATTGACCATTTTGGGAACGTTCGACAGCTCCGCTGTCATCGTTTTTCGTCCGAAAATTGATTTTTGGGACTTTACCAAAAATGATTCAAAATGTCAATCGGGTCGTGCCTTATGTTGAATAACCACTTTTTAAACCCTCACATTGACCAAAATTGCCATTTTTACAGAGTTTTGCTTACTCAGAAGCTTCAATTTTGACCAATTTCAGGCACAGAAATGACTTTAAACACACTTATTTTAGTTGAAAAAGTAATAATTCACATCCAACAGTAATTTGCAGTCAAAAGATTAAATGTTAATATTTCATCAGAATTGACCATTTTGGGAACGTTCGACAGCTCCGCGGTCATCGTTTTTCGTCCGAAAATTGATTTTTTGGACTTTACCCAAAATGATTCAAAATGTCAATCGGGTCGTGCCTTATGTTGAATAACCACTTTTTAAACCCTCACAGTGACGAAAATTGCCATTTTTACAGAGTTTTGCTTACTCAGAAGCTTAGATTTTGACCAATTTCAGGCACAGGAATGACTTTAAACACACTTATTTTAGTTGAAAAAGTAATAATTCACATCCAACAGTAATTTGCAGTCAAAAGATTAAATGTTAAAATTTCATCAAAATTGACCATTTTGGGAATGTGCGACAGCTCCGCGGTCATCGTTTTTCGTCCGAAAATTGATTTTTTGGACTTTACCAAAAATGATTCAAAATATCAATTGGATCGTGCTTCATGTTGAATAACCACTTTTTAAACCCTCACAGTGACCAAAATTGCCATTTTTACAGTTTTGCTTACTCAGAAGCTTCAATTTTGACCAATTTCAGGCACAGAAATGACTTTAAACACACTTATTTTAGTTGAAAAAGTAATAATTCACATCCAACAGTAATTTGCGGTCAAAAGATTAAATGTTAAAATTTCATCAAAATTGACCATTTTGGGAACGTGCGACAGCTCCGCGATCATCGTTTTTCTTCAGAAAATTGATTTTTTGGACTTTACCAAAAATGATTCAAAATGTCACTTGTATCGTGCCTCATGTTGAATAACCACTTCTTTAAACCCTCACAGTGACCAAAATTGCCATTTTTACAGAGTTTTGCTTACTCGGAAGCTTCAATTTTGACCAATTTGAGGCACAGAAATGATTTTAAACACACGTATTTTAGTTGAAAAAGTAATAATTCACATCCAACAGTAATTTGCAGTCAAAAGATTAAATGTTAAAATTTCATCAAAATTGACCATTTTGGGAACGTGCGACAGCTCCGCGGTCATCGTTTTTCTTCAGAAAATTGATTTTTTTGACTTTACCAAAAATGATTCAAAATGTCACTTGTATCGTGCCTCATGTTGAATAACCACTTTTCAAACCCTCACAGTGACCAAAATTGCCTTTTTTACAGAGTTTTGCTTAATCAGAAGCTTCCATTTTGACCAATTTCAGGCACAGAAATGACTTTAAACACACTTATTTTAGTTGAAAAAGTAACAATTCACATCCAACAGTAATTTGCGGTCAAAAGATTAAATGTTAAAATTTCATCAAAATTGACCATTTTGAGAACGTGCGACAGCTCCGCGGTCATCGTTTTTCTTCAGAAAATTGATTTTTTAGACTTTACCAAAAATGATTCAAAATGTCAATTGGAACCTGCCTCATGTTGAATAACCACTTTTTAAACCCTCACAGTGACCAAAATTGCAATTTTTACAGAGTTTTGCTTACTCAGAAGCTTCCATTTTGACTAATTTCAGGCACAGAAATGACTTTAAACACACTTATTTTAGTTGAAAAAGTAATAATTCACATCCAACAGTAATTTGCAGTCAAAAGATTAAATGTTAAAATTTCATCAGAATTGACCATTTTGGGATCGTTCGACAGCTCCGCTGTCATCGTTTTTCGTCTGAAAATTGATTTTTTGGACTTTTCGAAAAAATGATTCAAAATGTCAATTGGATCGTGCCTCATATTGAATAACCACTTTTTAAACCCTCACAGTGACCAAAATTGCCATTTTTACAGAGTTTTGCTTACTCAGAAGCTTCAATTTTGACCAATTTTAGGCACAGAAATGACTTTAAACACACTTATTTTAGTTGAAAAAGTAATAATTCACATCCAACAGTAATTTGCGGTCAAAAGATTAAATGTTAATATTTCATCAGAATTGGCCATTTTGGGAACGTTCGACAGCTCCGCGGTCATCGTTTTTCGTCCGAAAATTTATTTTTTGGACTTTACCCAAAATGATTCAAAATGTCAATCGGGTCGTGCCTCATGTTGAATAACCACTTTTTAAACCCTCACAGTGACCAAAATTGCCATTTTTACAGAGTTTTGCTTACTCAGAAGCTTAAATTTTGACCAATTGCAGGCACAGGAATGACTTTAAACACACTTATTTTAGTTGAAAAAGTAATAATTCACATCCAACAGTAATTTGCAGTCAAAAGATTAAATGTTAAAATTTCATCAGAATTGACCATTTTGAGAACGTTCGACAGCTCCGCGGTCATCGTTGTTCGTCCGAAAATTGATTTTTTGGACTTTACCAAAATGATTCAAAATGTCAATTGGATCGTGCCTCATGTTGAATAACCACTTTTTAAACCCTCACAGTGACCAAAATTGCCATTTTTACAGAGTTTTGCTTACTCAGAAGCTTCAATTTTCACCAATTTCAGGCAGAGAAATTACTTTAAACACACTTATTTTAGTTGAAAAGGTAATAATTCACATCCAACAGTAATTTGCAGTCAAAAGATTAAATGTTAAAATTTCATCAGAATTGACCATTTTGGGAACGTTCGACAGCTCCGCTGTCATCGTTTTTCGTCCGAAAATTGATTTTTTGGACTTTACCAAAAATGATTCAAAATGTCAATCGGGTCGTGCCTCATGTTGAATAACCACTTTTTAAACCCTCACAGTGACCAAAATTGCCATTTTTACAGAGTTTTGCTTACTCAGAAGCTTAAATTTTGACCAATTTCAGGCACAGGAATGACTTTAAACACACTTATTTTAGTTGAAAAAGTAATAATTCACATCCAACAGTAATTTGCAGTCAAAAGATTAAATGTTAAAATTTCATCAGAATTGACCATTTTGGGAACGTTCGACAGCTCCGCGGTCATCGTTTTTCGTCCGAAAATTGATTTTTTGGTACTTTACCAAAATGATTCAAAATGTCAATTGGATCATGCCTCATGTTGAATAACCACTTTTTAAACCCTCACAGTGACCAAAATTGCCATTTTTACAGAGTTTTGCTTACTTAGAAGCTTAAATTTTGACCAATTTCAGGCACAGGAATGACTTTAAACACACTTATTTTAGTTGAAAAAGTAATAAATCACATCCAACAGTAATTTGCAGTCAAAAGATTAAATGTTAAAATTTCATCAGAATTGACCATTTTGGGAACGTTCGACAGCTCCGCGGTCATCGTTTTTCGTCCGAAAATTGATTTTTTGGACTTTACCAAAAATGATTCAAAATGTCAATCGGGTCGTGCCTCATGTTGAATAACCACTTTTTTAAACCCTCACAGTGACCAAAATTGCCATTTTTACAGCATTTTGCTTACTCAGAAGCTTCAATTTTCACCAATTTCAGGCAGAGAAATGACTTTAAACACACTTATTTTAGTTGGAAAAGTAATAATTCACATCCAACAGTAATTTGCAGTCAAAAGATTAAATGTTAAAATTTCATCAGAATTTACCATTTTGGGAACGTTCGACTGCTCCGCGGTCATCGTTTTTCATCCGAAAATTGATTTTTTGGACTTTACCAAAAATTATTCAAAATGTCAATCGGGTCGTGCCTCATATTGAATAACCACTTTTTAAACCCTCACAGTGACCAAAATTGCCATTTTTACACAGTTTTGCTTACTCAGAAGCTTACATTTTGACCAATTTCAGGCAGAGAAATGACTTTAAACACACTTATTTTAGTTGAAAAAGTAATAATTCACATCCAACAGTAATTTGCAGTCAAAAGATTAAATGCTAAAATTTCATCAGAATTGACCATTTTGGGAACGTTCGACAGCTCCGCTGTCATCGTTTTTCGTCCGAAAATTGATTTTTTGGACTTTACCAAAAATGATTCAAAATGTCAATCGGGTCGTGCCTCATGTTGAATAACCACTTTTTAAACCCTCACAGTGACCAAAATTGCCATTTTTACAGAGTTTTGCTTACTCAGAAGCTTCAATTTTGACCAATTTCAGGCACAGAAATGACTTTAAACACACTTATTTTAGTTGAAAAATTAATAATTCACATCCAACAGTAATTTGCAGTCAAAAGATTAAATGTTAATATTTCATCAGAATTGACCATTTTGGGAACGTTCGACAGCTCCGCGGTCATCGTTTTTCGTCCGAAAATTGATTTTTTGGACTTTACCCAAAATGATTCAAAATGTCAATCGGGTCGTGCCTTATGTTGAATAACCACTTTTTAAACCCTCACAGTGACGAAAATTGCCATTTTTACAGAGTTTTGCTTACTCAGAAGCTTAGATTTTGACCAATTTCAGGCACAGGAATGACTTTAAACACACTTATTTTAGTTGAAAAAGAAATAATTCACATCCAACAGTAATTTGCAGTCCAAAGATTAAATGTTAAAATTTCATCAGAATTGACCATTTTGGGAACGTTCGACAGCTCCGCGTTCATCGTTTTTCGTCCGAAAATTGATTTTTTGGACTTTACCAAAAATTATTCAAAATGTCAATTGGGTCGTGCCTCATGTTGATTAACTACTTTTTAAATCCTCACAGTGACCAAAATTGCCATTTTTACAGAGTTTTGCTTACTCAGAAGCTTAAATTTTGACCAATTTCAGGCACAGAAATGACTTTAAACACACTTATTTTAGTTGAAAAAGTAATAATTCACATCCAACAGTAATTTACAGTCTGACCATTTTGGGAACATTCGACAGCTCCGCGGTCGTTTTTCGTCCAAAAATTGATTTTTTTCACTTTACCAAAAATGATTCAAAATGTCAATCGGGTCGTGCCTCATGTTGAATAACCACTTTTTAAACCCTCACAGTGACCAAAATTGCCATTTTTACAGTTTTGCTTACTCAGAAGATTAAATTTTGACCAATTTCAGGCACAGAAATAACTTTAAACACACTATTTTAGTTGAAAAAGTAATAATTCACATCCAACAGTAATTTGCAGTCAAAAGATTAAATGTTAAAATTTCATCAGAATTGACCATTTTGGGAACGTTCGACAGCTCCGCGGTAATCGTTTTTCGTCCGAAAATTGATTTTTTTGACGTTACCAAAAATGATTCAAAATGTCAATTGGGTCGTGCCTTATGTTGAATAACCACTTTTTAAACCCTCACAGTGACCAAAATTGCCATTTTTACAGAGTTGTGCTTACTCAGAAGCTTACATTTTGACCAATTTCAGGCACAGAAATGACTTTAAACACACTTATTTTAGTTGAAAAAGTAATAATTCACATCCAACAGTAATTTGCAGTCAAAAGATTAAATGTTAAAATTTCATCAGAATTGACCATTTTGGGAACGTTCGACAGCTCCGCGGTCATCGTTTTTCGTCCGAAAATAGATTTTTTGGACTTTACCAAAAATGATTCAAAATGTCAATCGGGTCGTGCCTCATGTTGAATAACCACTTTTTTAAACCCTCACAGTGACCAAAATTGCCATTTTTACAGAGTTTTGCTTACTCAGAATCTTACATTTTGACCAATTTCAGGCAGAGAAATGACTTTAAACACACTTACTTTAGTTGAAAATGTAATAATTAACATCCAACAGTTCATTTGCAGTCAAAAGATTAAATGTTAAAATTTCATCAGAATTGACCATTTTGGGAACGTTCGACAGCTCCGCTGTCATCGTTTTTCGTCCGAAAATTGATTTTTTGGACTTTACCAAAAATGATTCAAAATGTCAATCGGGTCGTGCCTCATGTTGAATAACCACTTTTTAAACCCTCACAGTGACCAAAATTGCCATTTTTACAGAGTTTTGCTTACTCAGAAGCTTAAATTTTGACCAATTTCAGGCACAGAAATGACTTTAAACACACTTATTTTAGTTGAAAAAGTAATAATTCACATCCAACAGTAATTTGCAGTCTGACCATTTTGGGAACATTCGACAGCTCCGCGGTCATCGTTTTTCGTCCAAAAATTGATTTTTTTCACTTTACCAAAAATGATTCAAAATGTCAATCGGGTCGTGCCTCATGTTGAATAACCACTTTTTAAACCCTCACAGTGACCAAAATTTTCATTTTTACAGTTTTGCTTACTCAGAAGATTAAATTTTGACCAATTTCAGGCACAGAAATAACTTTAAACACACTTATTTTAGTTGAAAAAGTAATAATTCACATCCAACAGTAATTTGCAGTCAAAAGATTAAATGTTAATATTTCATCAGAATTGACCATTTTGGGAACGTTCGACAGCTCCGCGGTCATCGTTTTTCGTCCGAAAATAGATTTTTTGGAGTTTACCCAAAATGATTCAAAATGTCAATCGGGTCGTGCCTTATGTTGAATAACCACTTTTTAAACCCTCACAGTGACGAAAATTGCCATTTTTACAGAGTTTTGCTTACTCAGAAGCTTAGATTTTGACCAATTTCAGGCACAGGAATGACTTTAAACACACTTATTTTAGTTGAAAAAGAAATAATTCACATCCAACAGTAATTTGCAGTCCAAAGATTAAATGTTAAAATTTCATCAGAATTGACCATTTTGGGAACGTTCGACAGCTCCGCGTTCATCGTTTTTCGTCCGAAAATTGATTTTTTGGACTTTACCAAAAATTATTCAAAATGTCAATTGGGTCGTGCCTCATGTTGATTAACCACTTTTTAAATCCTCACAGTGACCAAAATTGCCATTTTTACAGAGTTTTGCTTACTCAGAAGCTTAAATTTTGACCAATTTCAGGCACAGAAATGACTTTAAACACACTTATTTTAGTTGAAAAAGTAATAATTCACATCCAACAGTAATTTGCAGTCTGACCATTTTGGGAACGTTCGACAGCTCCGCGGTAATCGTTTTTCGTCCGAAAATTGATTTTTTTGACGTTACCAAAAATGATTCAAAATGTCAATTGGGTCGTGCCTTATGTTGAATACCCACTTTTTAAACCCTCACAGTGACCAAAATTGCCATTTTTACAGAGTTGTGCTTACTCAGAAGCTTACATTTTGACCAATTTCAGGCACAGAAATGACTTTAAACACACTTATTTTAGTTGAAAAAGTAATAATTCACATCCAACAGTAATTTGCAGTCAAAAGATTAAATGTTAAAATTTCATCAGAATTGACCATTTTGGGAACGTTCGACAGCTCCGCGGTCATCGTTTAGGTCCGAAAATTGATTTTTTGGACTTTACCAAAAATGATTCAAAATGTCAATCGGGTCGTGCCTCATATTGAATAACCACTTTTTAAACCCTCACAGTGACCAAAATTGCCATTTTTACAGAGTTTTGTTTACTCAGAAGCTTACATTTTGACCAATTTCAGGCAGAGAAATGACATTAAACACACTTATTTTAGTTGAAAAAGTAATAATTCACATCCAACAGTAATTTGCGGTCAAAAGATTAAATGTTAATATTTCATCAGAATTGGCCATTTTGGGAACGTTCGACAGCTCCGCGGTCATCGTTTTTCGTCCGAAAATTTATTTTTTGGACTTTTCCCAAAATGATTCAAAATGTCAATCGGGTCGTGCCTCATGTTGAATAACCACTTTTTAAACCCTCACAGTGACCAAAATTGCCATTTTTACAGAGTTTTGCTTACTCAGAAGCTTAAATTTTGACCAATTGCAGGCACAGGAATGACTTTAAACACACTTATTTTAGTTGAAAAAGTAATAATTCACATCCAACAGTAATTTGCAGTCAAAAGATTAAATGTTAAAATTTCATCAGAATTGACCATTTTGGGAACGTTCGACAGCTCCGCTGTCATCGTTTTTCGTCCGAAAATTGATTTTTTGGACTTTACCAAAAATGATTCAAAATGTCAATCGGGTCGTGCCTCATGTTGAATAACCACTTTTTAAACCCTCACAGTGACCGAAATTGCCATTTTTACAGAGTTTTGCTTACTCAGAAGCTTCAATTTTGACCAATTTCAGGCACAGAAATGACTTTAAACACACTTATTTTAGTTGAAAAAGTAATAATTCACATCCAACAGTAATTTGCAGTCAAAAGATTAAATGTTAATATTTCATCAGAATTGGCCATTTTGGGAACGTTCGACAGCTCCGCGGTCATCGTTTTTCGTCCGAAAATTGATTTTTGGGACTTTACCCAAAATGATTCAAAATGTCAATCGGGCCGTGCCTCATGTTGAATAACCACTTTTTAAACCCTCACAGTGACCAAAATTGCCATTTTTACAGAGTTTTGCT
This sequence comes from Lissotriton helveticus, assembly GCF_964261635.1. Taxonomy (NCBI): domain Eukaryota; kingdom Metazoa; phylum Chordata; class Amphibia; order Caudata; family Salamandridae; genus Lissotriton; species Lissotriton helveticus. The sequence goes on from NC_136070.1 coordinate 913,001,060, forward strand.
TACTCAGAAGCTTAAATTTTGACCAATTTCAGGCACAGGAATGACTTTAAACACACTTATTTTAGTTGAAAAAGTAATAATTCACATCCAACAGTAATTTGCAGTCAAAAGATTAAATGCTAAAATTTCATCAGAATTGACCATTTTGGGAACGTTCGACAGCTCCGCGGTCATCGTTTTTCATCCGAAAATTGATTTTTTGGACTTTACCAAAAATGATTCAAAATGTCAATTGGGTCGTGCCTCATGTTGAATAACCACTTTTTTAAACCCTCACAGTGACCAAAATTGCCATTTTTACAGCGTTTTGCTTACTCAGAAGCTTAAATTTTCACCAATTTCAGGCAGAGAAATGACTTTAAACACACTTATTTTAGTTGGAAAAGTAATAATTCACATCCAACAGTAATTTGCAGTCAAAAGATTAAATGTTAAAATGTCATCAGAATTGACCATTTTGGGAACGTTCGACAGCTCCGCGTTCATCGTTTTTCGTCCGAAAATTGATTTTTTGGACTTTACCAAAAATTATTCAAAATGTCAATTGGGTCGTGCCTCATGTTGAATAACCACTTTTTAAACCCTCACAGTGACCAAAATTGCCATTTTTACAGAGTTTTGCTTACTCAGAAGCTTAAAATTTGACCAATTTCAGGCACAGGAATGACTTTAAACACACTTATTTTAGTTGAAAAAGTAATAATTCACATCCAACAGTAATTTCCAGTCAAAAGATTAAATGTTAAAATTTCATCAGAATTGACCATTTTGGGAACGTTCGACAGCTCCGCGGTCATCGTTTTTCGTCGAAAATTGATTTTTTGGACTTTACCAAAATGATTCAAAATGTCAATTGGATCGTGCCTCATGTTGAATAACCACTTTTTAATCCCTCACAGTGACCAAAATTGCCATTTTTACAGAGTTTTGCTTACTCAGAAGCTTCAATTTTCACCAATTTCAGGCAGAGAAATGACTTTAAACACACTTATTTTAGTTGAAAAGGTAATAATTCACATCCAACAGTAATTTGCAGTCAGAAGATTAAATGTTAAAATTTCATCAGAATTGACCATTTTGGGAACGTTCGACAGCTCCACGGTCATCGTTTTTCGTCTGAAAATTTATTTTTTTGACGTTACCAAAAATGATTCAAAATGTCAATCGAGTCGTGCCTCATGTTGAATAACCACTTTTTAAACCCTCACAGTGACCAAAATTGCCATTTTTACAGAGTTTTGCTTACTCAGAAGCTTCAATTTTCACCAATTTCAGGCACAGGAATGACTTTAAACACACTTATTTTAGTTGAAAAAGTAATAATTCACATCCAACAGTAATTTGCAGTCAAAAGATTAAATGTTAAAATTTCATCAGAATTGACCATTTTGGGAACGTTCGACAGCTCCGCGGTCATCGTTTTTCGTCCGAAAATGGATTTTTTGGACTTTACCAAAAATGATTCAAAATGTCAATCGGGTCGTGCCTCATGTTGAATAACCACTTTTTTAAACCCTCACAGTGACCAAAATTGCCATTTTTACAGCGTTTTGCTTACTCAGAAGCTTCAATTTTGACCAATTTCAGGCACAGAAATGACTTTAAACACACTTATTTTAGTTGAAAAAGTAATAATTCACATCCAACAGTAATTTGCGGTCAAAAGATTAAATGTTAAAATTTCATCAAAATTGACCATTTTGGGAACGTGGGACAGCTCCGCGGTCATCGTTTTTCTTCAGAAAATTGATTTTTTGGACTTTACCAAAAATGATTCAAAATGTCAATTGGATCGTGCCTCATGTTGAATAACCACTTTTTAAACCCTTACAGTGACCAAAATTGCCATTTTACAGAGTTTTGCTTACTCAGAAGCTTCCATTTTGACCAATTTCAGGCACAGAAATGACTTTAAACACACTTATTTTAGTTGAAAAAGTAATAATTCACATCCAACAGTAATTTGCAGTCAAAAGATTAAATGTTAAAATTTCATCAAAATTGACCATTTTGGGAACGTTCGACAGCTCCGCGGTCATTGTTTTTCGGCCAAAAAATTGATTTTTGGGACTTTTCGAAAAAATGATTCAAAATGTCAATTGGATCGTGCCTCATGTTGAATACCCACTTTTTAAACCCTCACAGTGACCAAAATTGCAATTTTTACAGAGTTTTGCTTACTCAGAAGCTTCCATTTTGACTAATTTCAGGCACAGAAATGACTTTAAACACACTTATTTTAGTTGAAAAAGTAATAATTCACATCCAACAGTAATTTGCAGTCAAAAGATTAAATGTTAAAATTTCATCGGAATTGACCATTTTGGGAACGTTCGACAGCTCCGCGGTCATCGTTTTTCGTCCGAAAATTGATTTTTTGGACTTTTCGAAAAAATGATTCAAAATGTCAATTGGATCGTGCCTCATGTTGAATAACCACTTTTTAAACCCTCACAGTGACCAAAATTGCCATTTTTACAGAGTTTTGCTTAATCAGAAGCTTCCATTTTGACCAATTTCAGGCACATAAATGACTTTAAACACACTTATTTTAGTTGAAAAAGTAATAATTCACATCCAACAGTAATTTGCAGTCAAAAGATTAAATGTTAAAATTTCATCAGAATTGACCATTTTGGGAACGTTCGACAGCTCCGCGGTCATCGTTTTTCATCCGAAAATTGATTTTTTGGGACTTTACTAAAAATTATTCAAAATGTCAATCGGGTCGTGCCTCATGTTGAATAACCACTTCTTTAAACCCTCACAGTGACCAAAATTGCCATTTTTACAGAGTTTTGCTTACTCGGAAGCTTCAATTTTGACCAATTTGAGGCACAGAAATGATTTTAAACACACGTATTTTAGTTGAAAAAGTAATAATTCACATCCAACAGTCATTTAATGTCAAAAGATTAAATGTTAAAATTTCATCAATATTGACCATTTTCATCGTTTTTCATCATAAAATTGATTTTTTGGACTCTACCAAAAATTATTCACAATGTCATTTAGATCGGGCCTCATGTTGAATAACCACTTTTCAAACCCTCACAGTGACCAAAATTGCCACTTTTACAGAGTTTTGCTTACTCAGAAGCTTCAATTTTGACCAATTTCAGGCACAGAAATGACTTTAAACACACTTATTTTAGTTGAAAAAGTAATAATTCACATCCAACAGTAATTTGCAGTCAAAAGATTCAATGTTAAAATTTCATCAGAATTGACCATTTTGGGAACGTTCGACAGCTCCGCGGTCATCGTTTTTCTTCAGAAAATTGATTTTTTAGACTTTACCAAAAATGATTCAAAATGTCAATTGGATCCTGCCTCATGTTGAATAACCACTTTTTAAACCCTCACAGTGACCAAAATTGCCATTTTTACAGAGTTTTGCTTAATCAGAAGCTTCCATTTTGACCAATTTCAGGCACATAAATGACTTTAAACACACTTATTTTAGTTGAAAAAGTAATAATTCACATCCAACAGTAATTTGCAGTCAAAAGATTAAATGTTAAAATTTCATCAGAATTGACCATTTTGGGAACGTTCGACAGCTCCGCGGTCATCGTTGTTCGTCCGAAAATTGATTTTTTGGACTTTACCAAAATGATTCAAAATGTCAATTGGATTGTGCCTCATGTTGAATAACCACTTTTTAAACCCTCACAGTGACCAAAATTGCCATTTTTACAGAGTTTTGCTTACTCAAAAGCTTCAATTTTCACCAATTTCAGGCAGAGAAATTACTTTAAACACACTTATTTTAGTTGAAAAGGTAATAATTCACATCCAACAGTAATTTGCAGTCAAAAGATTAAATGTTAAAATGTCATCAGAATTGACCATTTTGGGAACGTTCGACAGCTCCGCGGTCATCGTTTTTCGTCCGAAAATAGATTTTTGGGACTTTACCAAAAATTATTCAAAATGTCAATCGGGTCGTGCCTCATGTTGAATAACCACTTTTTTAAACCCTCACAGTGACCAAAATTGCCATTTTTACAGAGTTTTGCTTACTCAGAAGCTTACATTTTGACCAATTTCAGGCAGAGAAATGACTTTAAACACACTTACTTTAGTTGAAAAAGTAATAATTAACATCCAACAGTTCATTTGCAGTCAAAAGATTAAATGATAAAATTTCATCAGAATTGACCATTTTGGGAATGTTCGACAGCTCTGCTGTCATCGTTTTTCGTCCGAAAATTGATTTTTTGGACTTTACCAAAAATGATTCAAAATGTCAATCGGGTCGTGCCTCATGTTGAATAACCACTTTTTAAACCCTCACAGTGACCAAAATTGCCATTTTTACAGAGTTTTGCTTACTCAGAAGCTTAAATTTTGACCAATTTCAGGCACAGGAATGACTTTAAACACACTTATTTTAGTTGAAAAAGTAATAATTCACATCCAACAGTAATTTGCAGTCAAAAGATTAAATGTTAAAATTTCATCAGAATTGACCATTTTGGGAACGTTCGACAGCTCCGCGGTCATCGTTTTTCGTCCGAAAATGGATTTTTTGGTACTTTACCAAAATGATTCAAAATGTCAATTGGATCGTGCCTCATGTTGAATAACCACTTTTTAAACCCTCACAGTGACCAAAATTGCCATTTTTACAGAGTTTTGCTTACTTAGAAGCTTAAATTTTGACCAATTTCAGGCACAGGAATGACTTTAAACACACTTATTTTAGTTGAAAAAGTAATAAATCACATCCAACAGTAATTTGCAGTCAAAAGATTAAATGTTAAAATTTCATCAGAATTGACCATTTTGGGAAAGTTCGACAGCTCCGCGGTCATCGTTTTTCGTCCGAAAATTGATTTTTTGGACTTTACCAAAAATGATTCAAAATGTCAATCGGGTCGTGCCTCATGTTGAATAACCACTTTTTTAAACCCTCACAGTGACCAAAATTGCCATTTTTACAGCATTTTGCTTACTCAGAAGCTTCAATTTTCACCAATTTCAGGCAGATAAATGACTTTAAACACACTTATTTTAGTTGGAAAAGTAATAATTCACACCCAACAGTAATTTGCAGTCAAAAGATTAAATGTTAAAATTTCATCAGAATTTACCATTTTGGGAACGTTCGACTGCTCCGCGGTCATCGTTTTTCGTCAGAAAATTGATTTTTTGGACTTTACCAAAAATTATTCAAAATGTCAATCGGGTCGTGCCTCATATTGAATAACCACTTTTTAAACCCTCACAGTGACCAAAATTGCCATTTTTACACAGTTTTGCTTACTCAGAAGCTTACATTTTGACCAATTTCAGGCAGAGAAAGGACTTTAAACACACTTATTTTAGTTGAAAAAGTAATAATTCACATCCAACAGTAATTTGCAGTCAAAAGATTAAATGCAAAAATTTCATCAGAATTGACCATTTTGGGAACGTTCGACAGCTCCGCTGTCATCGTTTTTCGTCCGAAAATTGATTTTTGGGACTTTACCAAAAATGATTCAAAATGTCAATCGGGTCGTGCCTCATGTTGAATAACCACTTTTTAAACCCTCACATTGACCAAAATTGCCATTTTTACAGAGTTTTGCTTACTCAGAAGCTTCAATTTTGACCAATTTCAGGCACAGAAATGACTTTAAACACACTTATTTTTGTTGAAAAAGTAATAATTCACATCCAACAGTAATTTGCAGTCAAAAGATTAAATGTTAATATTTCATCAGAATTGACCATTTTGGGAACGTTCGACAGCTCCGCGGTCATCGTTTTTCGTCCGAAAATTGATTTTTTGGACTTTACCCAAAATGATTCAAAATGTCAATCGGGTCGTGCCTTATGTTGAATAACCACTTTTTAAACCCTCACAGTGACGAAAATTGCCATTTTTACAGAGTTTTGCTTACTCAGAAGCTTAGATTTTGACCAATTTCAGGCACAGGAATGACTTTAAACACACTTATTTTAGTTGAAAAAGTAATAATTCACATCCAACAGTAATTTGCAGTCAAAAGATTAAATGTTAAAATTTCATCAAAATTGACCATTTTGGGAATGTGCGACAGCTCCGCGGTCATCGTTTTTCGTCCGAAAATTGATTTTTTGGACTTTACCAAAAATGATTCAAAATATCAATTGGATCGTGCTTCATGTTGAATAACCACTTTTTAAACCCTCACAGTGACCAAAATTGCCATTTTTACAGTTTTGCTTACTCAGAAGCTTCAATTTTGACCAATTTCAGGCACAGAAATGACTTTAAACACACTTATTTTAGTTGAAAAAGTAATAATTCACATCCAACAGTAATTTGCGGTCAAAAGATTAAATGTTAAAATTTCATCAAAATTGACCATTTTGGGAACGTGCAACAGCTCCGCGATCATCGTTTTTCTTCAGAAAATTGATTTTTTGGACTTTACCAAAAATGATTCAAAATGTCACTTGTATCGTGCCTCATGTTGAATAACCACTTCTTTAAACCCTCACAGTGACCAAAATTGCCATTTTTACAGAGTTTTGCTTACTCGGAAGCTTCAATTTTGACCAATTTGAGGCACAGAAATGATTTTAAACACACGTATTTTAGTTGAAAAAGTAATAATTCACATCCAACAGTAATTTGCAGTCAAAAGATTAAATGTTAAAATTTCATCAAAATTGACCATTTTGGGAACGTGCGACAGCTCCGCGGTCATCGTTTTTCTTCAGAAAATTGATTTTTTTGACTTTACCAAAAATGATTCAAAATGTCACTTGTATCGTGCCTCATGTTGAATAACCACTTTTCAAACCCTCACAGTGACCAAAATTGCCTTTTTTACAGAGTTTTGCTTAATCAGAAGCTTCCATTTTGACCAATTTCAGGCACAGAAATGACTTTAAACACACTTATTTTAGTTGAAAAAGTAACAATTCACATCCAACAGTAATTTGCGGTCAAAAGATTAAATGTTAAAATTTCATCAAAATTGACCATTTTGAGAACGTGCGACAGCTCCGCGGTCATCGTTTTTCTTCAGAAAATTGATTTTTTAGACTTTACCAAAAATGATTCAAAATGTCAATTGGAACCTGCCTCATGTTGAATAACCACTTTTTAAACCCTCACAGTGACCAAAATTGCAATTTTTACAGAGTTTTGCTTACTCAGAAGCTTCCATTTTGACTAATTTCAGGCACAGAAATGACTTTAAACACACTTATTTTAGTTGAAAAAGTAATAATTCACATCCAACAGTAATTTGCAGTCAAAAGATTAAATGTTAAAATTTCATCAGAATTGACCATTTTGGGATCGTTCGACAGCTCCGCTGTCATCGTTTTTCGTCTGAAAATTGATTTTTTGGACTTTTCGAAAAAATGATTCAAAATGTCAATTGGATCGTGCCTCATATTGAATAACCACTTTTTAAACCCTCACAGTGACCAAAATTGCCATTTTTACAGAGTTTTGCTTACTCAGAAGCTTCAATTTTGACCAATTTTAGGCACAGAAATGACTTTAAACACACTTATTTTAGTTGAAAAAGTAATAATTCACATCCAACAGTAATTTGCGGTCAAAAGATTAAATGTTAATATTTCATCAGAATTGGCCATTTTGGGAACGTTCGACAGCTCCGCGGTCATCGTTTTTCGTCCGAAAATTTATTTTTTGGACTTTACCCAAAATGATTCAAAATGTCAATCGGGTCGTGCCTCATGTTGAATAACCACTTTTTAAACCCTCACAGTGACCAAAATTGCCATTTTTACAGAGTTTTGCTTACTCAGAAGCTTAAATTTTGACCAATTGCAGGCACAGGAATGACTTTAAACACACTTATTTTAGTTGAAAAAGTAATAATTCACATCCAACAGTAATTTGCAGTCAAAAGATTAAATGTTAAAATTTCATCAGAATTGACCATTTTGAGAACGTTCGACAGCTCCGCGGTCATCGTTGTTCGTCCGAAAATTGATTTTTTGGACTTTACCAAAATGATTCAAAATGTCAATTGGATCGTGCCTCATGTTGAATAACCACTTTTTAAACCCTCACAGTGACCAAAATTGCCATTTTTACAGAGTTTTGCTTACTCAGAAGCTTCAATTTTCACCAATTTCAGGCAGAGAAATTACTTTAAACACACTTATTTTAGTTGAAAAGGTAATAATTCACATCCAACAGTAATTTGCAGTCAAAAGATTAAATGTTAAAATTTCATCAGAATTGACCATTTTGGGAACGTTCGACAGCTCCGCTGTCATCGTTTTTCGTCCGAAAATTGATTTTTTGGACTTTACCAAAAATGATTCAAAATGTCAATCGGGTCGTGCCTCATGTTGAATAACCACTTTTTAAACCCTCACAGTGACCAAAATTGCCATTTTTACAGAGTTTTGCTTACTCAGAAGCTTAAATTTTGACCAATTTCAGGCACAGGAATGACTTTAAACACACTTATTTTAGTTGAAAAAGTAATAATTCACATCCAACAGTAATTTGCAGTCAAAAGATTAAATGTTAAAATTTCATCAGAATTGACCATTTTGGGAACGTTCGACAGCTCCGCGGTCATCGTTTTTCGTCCGAAAATTGATTTTTTGGTACTTTACCAAAATGATTCAAAATGTCAATTGGATCATGCCTCATGTTGAATAACCACTTTTTAAACCCTCACAGTGACCAAAATTGCAATTTTTACAGAGTTTTGCTTACTTAGAAGCTTAAATTTTGACCAATTTCAGGCACAGGAATGACTTTAAACACACTTATTTTAGTTGAAAAAGTAATAAATCACATCCAACAGTAATTTGCAGTCAAAAGATTAAATGTTAAAATTTCATCAGAATTGACCATTTTGGGAACGTTCGACAGCTCCGCGGTCATCGTTTTTCGTCCGAAAATTGATTTTTTGGACTTTACCAAAAATGATTCAAAATGTCAATCGGGTCGTGCCTCATGTTGAATAACCACTTTTTTAAACCCTCACAGTGACCAAAATTGCCATTTTTACAGCATTTTGCTTACTCAGAAGCTTCAATTTTCACCAATTTCAGGCAGAGAAATGACTTTAAACACACTTATTTTAGTTGGAAAAGTAATAATTCACATCCAACAGTAATTTGCAGTCAAAAGATTAAATGTTAAAATTTCATCAGAATTTACCATTTTGGGAACGTTCGACTGCTCCGCGGTCATCGTTTTTCATCCGAAAATTGATTTTTTGGACTTTACCAAAAATTATTCAAAATGTCAATCGGGTCGTGCCTCATATTGAATAACCACTTTTTAAACCCTCACAGTGACCAAAATTGCCATTTTTACACAGTTTTGCTTACTCAGAAGCTTACATTTTGACCAATTTCAGGCAGAGAAATGACTTTAAACACACTTATTTTAGTTGAAAAAGTAATAATTCACATCCAACAGTAATTTGCAGTCAAAAGATTAAATGCTAAAATTTCATCAGAATTGACCATTTTGGGAACGTTCGACAGCTCCGCTGTCATCGTTTTTCGTCCGAAAATTGATTTTTTGGACTTTACCAAAAATAATTCAAAATGTCAATCGGGTCGTGCCTCATGTTGAATAACCACTTTTTAAACCCTCACAGTGACCAAAATTGCCATTTTTACAGAGTTTTGCTTACTCAGAAGCTTCAATTTTGACCAATTTCAGGCACAGAAATGACTTTAAACACACTTATTTTAGTTGAAAAATGAATAATTCACATCCAACAGTAATTTGCAGTCAAAAGATTAAATGTTAATATTTCATCAGAATTGACCATTTTGGGAACGTTCGACAGCTCCGCGGTCATCGTTTTTCGTCCGAAAATTGATTTTTTGGACTTTACCCAAAATGATTCAAAATGTCAATCGGGTCGTGCCTTATGTTGAATAACCACTTTTTAAACCCTCACAGTGACGAAAATTGCCATTTTTACAGAGTTTTGCTTACTCAGAAGCTTAGATTTTGACCAATTTCAGGCACAGGAATGACTTTAAACACACTTATTTTAGTTGAAAAAGAAATAATTCACATCCAACAGTAATTTGCAGTCCAAAGATTAAATGTTAAAATTTCATCAGAATTGACCATTTTGGGAACGTTCGACAGCTCCGCGTTCATCGTTTTTCGTCCGAAAATTGATTTTTTGGACTTTACCAAAAATTATTCAAAATGTCAATTGGGTCGTGCCTCATGTTGATTAACTACTTTTTAAATCCTCACAGTGACCAAAATTGCCATTTTTACAGAGTTTTGCTTACTCAGAAGCTTAAATTTTGACCAATTTCAGGCACAGAAATGACTTTAAACACACTTATTTTAGTTGAAAAAGTAATAATTCACATCCAACAGTAATTTACAGTCTGACCATTTTGGGAACATTCGACAGCTCCGCGGTCGTTTTTCGTCCAAAAATTGATTTTTTTCACTTTACCAAAAATGATTCAAAATGTCAATCGGGTCGTGCCTCATGTTGAATAACCACTTTTTAAACCCTCACAGTGACCAAAATTGCCATTTTTACAGTTTTGCTTACTCAGAAGATTAAATTTTGACCAATTTCAGGCACAGAAATAACTTTAAACACACTATTTTAGTTGAAAAAGTAATAATTCACATCCAACAGTAATTTGCAGTCAAAAGATTAAATGTTAAAATTTCATCAGAATTGACCATTTTGGGAACGTTCGACAGCTCCGCGGTAATCGTTTTTCGTCCGAAAATTGATTTTTTTGACGTTACCAAAAATGATTCAAAATGTCAATTGGGTCGTGCCTTATGTTGAATAACCACTTTTTAAACCCTCACAGTGACCAAAATTGCCATTTTTACAGAGTTGTGCTTACTCAGAAGCTTACATTTTGACCAATTTCAGGCACAGAAATGACTTTAAACACACTTATTTTAGTTGAAAAAGTAATAATTCACATCCAACAGTAATTTGCAGTCAAAAGATTAAATGTTAAAATTTCATCAGAATTGACCATTTTGGGAACGTTCGACAGCTCCGCGGTCATCGTTTTTCGTCCGAAAATAGATTTTTTGGACTTTACCAAAAATGATTCAAAATGTCAATCGGGTCGTGCCTCATGTTGAATAACCACTTTTTTAAACCCTCACAGTGACCAAAATTGCCATTTTTACAGAGTTTTGCTTACTCAGAATCTTACATTTTGACCAATTTCAGGCAGAGAAATGACTTTAAACACACTTACTTTAGTTGAAAATGTAATAATTAACATCCAACAGTTCATTTGCAGTCAAAAGATTAAATGTTAAAATTTCATCAGAATTGACCATTTTGGGAACGTTCGACAGCTCCGCTGTCATCGTTTTTCGTCCGAAAATTGATTTTTTGGACTTTACCAAAAATGATTCAAAATGTGAATCGGGTCGTGCCTCATGTTGAATAACAACTTTTTAAACCCTCACAGTGACCAAAATTGCCATTTTTACAGAGTTTTGCTTACTCAGAAGCTTAAATTTTGACCAATTTCAGGCACAGAAATGACTTTAAACACACTTATTTTAGTTGAAAAAGTAATAATTCACATCCAACAGTAATTTGCAGTCTGACCATTTTGGGAACATTCGACAGCTCCGCGGTCATCGTTTTTCGTCCAAAAATTGATTTTTTTCACTTTACCAAAAATGATTCAAAATGTCAATCGGGTCGTGCCTCATGTTGAATAACCACTTTTTAAACCCTCACAGTGACCAAAATTTTCATTTTTACAGTTTTGCTTACTCAGAAGATTAAATTTTGACCAATTTCAGGCACAGAAATAACTTTAAACACACTTATTTTAGTTGAAAAAGTAATAATTCACATCCAACAGTAATTTGCAGTCAAAAGATTAAATGTTAATATTTCATCAGAATTGACCATTTTGGGAACGTTCGACAGCTCCGCGGTCATCGTTTTTCGTCCGAAAATAGATTTTTTGGAGTTTACCCAAAATGATTCAAAATGTCAATCGGGTCGTGCCTTATGTTGAATAACCACTTTTTAAACCCTCACAGTGACGAAAATTGCCATTTTTACAGAGTTTTGCTTACTCAGAAGCTTAGATTTTGACCAATTTCAGGCACAGGAATGACTTTAAACACACTTATTTTAGTTGAAAAAGAAATAATTCACATCCAACAGTAATTTGCAGTCCAAAGATTAAATGTTAAAATTTCATCAGAATTGACCATTTTGGGAACGTTCGACAGCTCCGCGTTCATCGTTTTTCGTCCGAAAATTGATTTTTTGGACTTTACCAAAAATTATTCAAAATGTCAATTGGGTCGTGCCTCATGTTGATTAACCACTTTTTAAATCCTCACAGTGACCAAAATTGCCATTTTTACAGAGTTTTGCTTACTCAGAAGCTTAAATTTTGACCAATTTCAGGCACAGAAATGACTTTAAACACACTTATTTTAGTTGAAAAAGTAATAATTCACATCCAACAGTAATTTGCAGTCTGACCATTTTGGGAACGTTCGACAGCTCCGCGGTAATCGTTTTTCGTCCGAAAATTGATTTTTTTGACGTTACCAAAAATGATTCAAAATGTCAATTGGGTCGTGCCTTATGTTGAATACCCACTTTTTAAACCCTCACAGTGACCAAAATTGCCATTTTTACAGAGTTGTGCTTACTCAGAAGCTTACATTTTGACCAATTTCAGGCACAGAAATGACTTTAAACACACTTATTTTAGTTGAAAAAGTAATAATTCACATCCAACAGTAATTTGCAGTCAAAAGATTAAATGTTAAAATTTCATCAGAATTGACCATTTTGGGAACGTTCGACAGCTCCGCGGTCATCGTTTAGGTCCGAAAATTGATTTTTTGGACTTTACCAAAAATGATTCAAAATGTCAATCGGGTCGTGCCTCATATTGAATAACCACTTTTTAAACCCTCACAGTGACCAAAATTGCCATTTTTACAGAGTTTTGTTTACTCAGAAGCTTACAATTTGACCAATTTCAGGCAGAGAAATGACATTAAACACACTTATTTTAGTTGAAAAAGTAATAATTCACATCCAACAGTAATTTGCGGTCAAAAGATTAAATGTTAATATTTCATCAGAATTGGCCATTTTGGGAACGTTCGACAGCTCCGCGGTCATCGTTTTTCGTCCGAAAATTTATTTTTTGGACTTTTCCCAAAATGATTCAAAATGTCAATCGGGTCGTGCCTCATGTTGAATAACCACTTTTTAAACCCTCACAGTGACCAAAATTGCCATTTTTACAGAGTTTTGCTTACTCAGAAGCTTAAATTTTGACCAATTGCAGGCACAGGAATGACTTTAAACACACTTATTTTAGTTGAAAAAGTAATAATTCACATCCAACAGTAATTTGCAGTCAAAAGATTAAATGTTAAAATTTCATCAGAATTGACCATTTTGGGAACGTTCGACAGCTCCGCTGTCATCGTTTTTCGTCCGAAAATTGATTTTTTGGACTTTACCAAAAATGATTCAAAATGTCAATCGGGTCGTGCCTCATGTTGAATAACCACTTTTTAAACCCTCACAGTGACCGAAATTGCCATTTTTACAGAGTTTTGCTTACTCAGAAGCTTCAATTTTGACCAATTTCAGGCACAGAAATGACTTTAAACACACTTATTTTAGTTGAAAAAGTAATAATTCACATCCAACAGTAATTTGCAGTCAAAAGATTAAATGTTAATATTTCATCAGAATTGGCCATTTTGGGAACGTTCGACAGCTCCGCGGTCATCGTTTTTCGTCCGAAAATTGATTTTTGGGACTTTACCCAAAATGATTCAAAATGTCAATCGGGCCGTGCCTCATGTTGAATAACCACTTTTTAAACCCTCACAGTGACCAAAATTGCCATTTTTACAGAGTTTTGCTTACTCAGAAGCTTAAATTTTGACCAATTTCAGGCACAGGAATGACTTTAAACACACTTATTTTAGTTGAAAAAGTAATAATTCACATCCAACAGTAATTTGCAGTCAAAAGATTAAATGCTAAAATTTCATCAGAATTGACCATTTTGGGAACGTTCGACAGCTCCGCGGTCATCGTTTTTCATCCGAAAATTGATTTTTTGGACTTTACCAAAAATGATTCAAAATGTCAATTGGGTCGTGCCTCATGTTGAATAACCACTTTTTTAAACCCTCACAGTGACCAAAATTGCCATTTTTACAGCGTTTTGCTTACTCAGAAGCTTAAATTTTCACCAATTTCAGGCAGAGAAATGACTTTAAACACACTTATTTTAGTTGGAAAAGTAATAATTCACATCCAACAGTAATTTGCAGTCAAAAGATTAAATGTTAAAATGTCATCAGAATTGACCATTTTGGGAACGTTCGACAGCTCCGCGTTCATCGTTTTTCGTCCGAAAATTGATTTTTTGGACTTTACCAAAAATGATTCAAAATGTCAATTGGGTCGTGCCTCATGTTGAATAACCACTTTTTAAACCCTCACAGTGACCAAAATTGCCATTTTTACAGAGTTTTGCTTACTCAGAAGCTTAAAATTTGACCAATTTCAGGCACAGGAATGACTTTAAACACACTTATTTTAGTTGAAAAAGTAATAATTCACATCCAACAGTAATTTCCAGTCAAAAGATTAAATGTTAAAATTTCATCAGAATTGACCATTTTGGGAACGTTCGACAGCTCCGCGGTCATCGTTTTTCGTCGAAAATTGATTTTTTGGACTTTACCAAAATGATTCAAAATGTCAATTGGATCGTGCCTCATGTTGAATAACCACTTTTTAATCCCTCACAGTGACCAAAATTGCCATTTTTACAGAGTTTTGCTTACTCAGAAGCTTCAATTTTCACCAATTTCAGGCAGAGAAATGACTTTAAACACACTTATTTTAGTTGAAAAGGTAATAATTCACATCCAACAGTAATTTGCAGTCAAAAGATTAAATGTTAAAATTTCATCAGAATTGACCATTTTGGGAACGTTCGACAGCTCCACGGTCATCGTTTTTCGTCTGAAAATTTATTTTTTTGACGTTACCAAAAATGATTCAAAATGTCAATCGAGTCGTGCCTCATGTTGAATAACCACTTTTTAAACCCTCACAGTGACCAAAATTGCCATTTTTACAGAGTTTTGCTTACTCAGAAGCTTCAATTTTCACCAATTTCAGGCACAGGAATGACTTTAAACACACTTATTTTAGTTGAAAAAGTAATAATTCACATCCAACAGTAATTTGCAGTAAAAAGATTAAATGTTAAAATTTCATCAGAATTGACCATTTTGGGAACGTTCGACAGCTCCGCGGTCATCGTTTTTCGTCCGAAAATGGATTTTTTGGACTTTACCAAAAATGATTCAAAATGTCAATCGGGTCGTGCCTCATGTTGAATAACCACTTTTTTAAACCCTCACAGTGACCAAAATTGCCATTTTTACAGCGTTTTGCTTACTCAGAAGCTTCAATTTTCACCAATTTCAGGCAGAGAAATGACTTTAAACACACTTATTTTAGTTGGAAAATTAATAATTCACATCCAACAGTAATTTGCAGTCAAAAGATTAAATGTTAAAATTTCATCAGAATTTACCATTTTGGGAACGTTCGACTGCTCCGCGGTCATCGTTTTTCGTCCGAAAATTGATTTTTTGGACTTTACCAAAAATGATTCAAAATGTCAATCGGGTCGTGCCTCATATTGAATAACCACTTTTTAAACCCTCACAGTGACCAAAATTGCCATTTTTACAGAGTTTTGCTTACTCAGAAGCTTACATTTTGACCAATTTCAGGCAGAGAAATGACTTTAAACACACTTATTTTAGTTGAAAAAGTAATAATTCACATCCAACAGTAATTTGCAGTCAAAAGATTAAATGCTAAAATTTCATCAGAATTGACCATTTTGGGAACGTTCGACAGCTCCGCTGTCATCGTTTTTTGCCCGAAAATTGATTTTTTGGACTTTACCAAAAATGATTCAAAATGTCAATCGGGTCGTGCCTCATGTTGAATAACCTCTTTTTAAACCCTCACAGTGACCGAAATTGCCATTTTTACAGAGTTTTGCTTACTCAGAAGCTTCAATTTTGACCAATTTCAGGCACAGAAATTACTTTAAACACACTTATTTTAGTTGAAAAAGTAATAATTCACATCCAACAGTAATTTGCAGTCAAAAGATTAAATGTTAATATTTCATCAGAACTGACCATTTTGGGAACGTTCGACAGCTCCGCGGTCATCGTTTTTCGTCCGAAAATTGATTTTTTTGGACTTTACCCAAAATGATTCAAAATGTCAATCGGGTCGTGCCTCATGTTGAATAACCACTTTTTAAACCCTCACAGTGACCAAAATTGCCATTTTTACAGAGTTTTGCTTACTCAGAAGCTTACATTTTGACCAATTTCAGGCAGAGAAATTACTTTAAACACACTTATTTTAGTTGAAAAAGTAATAATTCACATCCAACAGTAATTTGCAGTCAAAATATTAAATGCTAAAATTTCATCAGAATTGACCGTTTTGGGAACGTTCGGCAGCTCCGCTGTCATCGTTTTTCGTCCGAAAATTGATTTTTTGGACTCTACCAAAAATGATTCAAAATGTCAATCGGGTCGTGCCTCATGTTGAATAACCACTTTTTAAACCCTCACAGTGACCAAAATTGCCATTTTTACAGAGTTTTGCTTACTCAGAAGCTTAAATTTTGACCAATTTCAGGCACAGAAATGACTTTAAACACACTTATTTTAGTTGAAAAAGTAATAATTCACATCCAACAGTAATTTGCAGTCTGACCATTTTGGGAACATTCGACAGCTCCGCGGTCATCGTTTTTCATCCAAAAATTGATTTTTTTGACTTTACCAAAAATGATTCAAAATGTCAATCGGGTCGTGCCTCATGTTGAATAACCACTTTTTAAACCCTCACAGTGACCAAAATTGCCATTTTTACAGAGTTTTGCTTACTCAGAAGATTAAATTTTGACCAATTTCAGGCACAGAAATAACTTTAAACACACTTATTTTAGTTGAAAAAGTAATAATTCACATCCAACAGTAATTTGCAGTCAAAAGATTAAATGTTAAAATTTAATCAGAATTGACCATTTTGGGAACGTTCAACAGCTCCGCGGTCATCGTTTTTCGTCCGAAAATTGATTTTTTGGACTTTACCAAAAATGATTCGAAATGTCAATCGGGTCGTGCCTCATGTTGAATAACCACTTTTTAAACCCTCACAGTGACCAAAATTGCCATTTTTACAGAGTTTTGCTTACTCAGAAGCTTAAAATTTGACCAATTTCAGGCACAGAAATGACTTTAAACACACTTATTTTAGTTTAAAAAGTAATAATTCACATCCAACAGTAATTTGCGGTCAAAAGATTAAATGTTAATATTTCATCAGAATTGGCCATTTTGGGAACGTTCGACAGCTCCGCGGTCATCGTTTTTCGTCCGAAAATGGATTTTTTGGACTTTACCAAAATGATTCAAAATGTCAATTGGATCGTGCCTCATGTTGAATAACCACTTTTTAAACCCTCACAGTGACCAAAATTGCCATTTTTCCAGAGTTTTGCTTACTCAGAAGCTTCAATTTTCACCAATTTCAGGCAGAGAAATGACTTTAAACACACTTATTTTAGTTGAAAAGGTAATAATTCACATCCAACAGTAATTTGCAGTCAAAAGATTAAATGTTAAAATTTCATCAGAATTGACCATTTTGGGAACGTTCGACAGCTCCACGGTCATCGTTTTTCGTCCGAAAATTTATTTTTTTCACGTTACCAAAAATGATTCAAAATGTCAATCGAGTCGTGCCTCATGTTGAATAACCACTTTTTAAACCCTCACAGTGACCAAAATTGCCATTTTTCCAGAGTTTTGCTTACTCAGAAGCTTCAATTTTCACCAATTTCAGGCACAGGAATGACTTTAAACACACTTATTTTAGTTGAAAAAGTAATAATTCACATCCAAGAGTAATTTGCAGTCAAAAGATTAAATGCTAAAATTTCATCAGAATTGACCATTTTGGGAACGTTCGACAGCTCCGCGGTCATCGTTTTTCGTCCGAAAATGGATTTTTTGGACTTTACCAAAAATGATTCAAAATGTCAATCGGGTCGTGCCTCATGTTGAATAACCACTTTTTTAAACCCTCACAGTGACCAAAATTGCCATTTTTACAGCGTTTTGCTTACTCAGAAGCTTCAATTTTCACCAATTTCAGGCAGAGAAATGACTTTAAACACACTTATTTTAGTTGGAAAATTAATAATTCACATCCAACAGTAATTTGCAGTCAAAAGATTAAATGTTAAAATTTCATCAGAATTTACCATTTTGGGAACGTTCGACTGCTCCGCGGTCATCGTTTTTCGTCCGAAAATTGATTTTTTGGACTTTACCAAAAATGATTCAAAATGTCAATCGGGTCGTGCCTCATATTGAATAACCACTTTTTAAACCCTCACAGTGACCAAAATTGCCATTTTTACAGAGTTTTGCTTACTCAGAAGCTTACATTTTGACCAATTTCAGGCAGAGAAATGACTTTAAACACACTTATTTTAGTTGAAAAAGTAATAATTCACATCCAACAGTAATTTGCAGTCAAAAGATTAAATGCTAAAATTTCATCAGAATTGACCATTTTGGGAACGTTCGACAGCTCCGCTGTCATCGTTTTTTGCCCGAAAATTGATTTTTTGGACTTTACCAAAAATGATTCAAAATGTCAATCGGGTCGTGCCTCATGTTGAATAACCTCTTTTTAAACCCTCACAGTGACCGAAATTGCCATTTTTACAGAGTTTTGCTTACTCAGAAGCTTCAATTTTGACCAATTTCAGGCACAGAAATTACTTTAAACACACTTATTTTAGTTGAAAAAGTAATAATTCACATCCAACAGTAATTTGCAGTCAAAAGATTAAATGTTAATATTTCATCAGAACTGACCATTTTGGGAACGTTCGACAGCTCCGCGGTCATCGTTTTTCGTCCGAAAATTGATTTTTTTGGACTTTACCCAAAATGATTCAAAATGTCAATCGGGTCGTGCCTCATGTTGAATAACCACTTTTTAAACCCTCACAGTGACCAAAATTGCCATTTTTACAGAGTTTTGCTTACTCAGAAGCTTACATTTTGACCAATTTCAGGCAGAGAAATTACTTTAAACACACTTATTTTAGTTGAAAAAGTAATAATTCACATCCAACAGTAATTTGCAGTCAAAATATTAAATGCTAAAATTTCATCAGAATTGACCGTTTTGGGAACGTTCGGCAGCTCCGCTGTCATCGTTTTTCGTCCGAAAATTGATTTTTTGGACTCTACCAAAAATGATTCAAAATGTCAATCGGGTCGTGCCTCATGTTGAATAACCACTTTTTAAACCCTCACAGTGACCAAAATTGCCATTTTTACAGAGTTTTGCTTACTCAGAAGCTTAAATTTTGACCAATTTCAGGCACAGAAATGACTTTAAACACACTTATTTTAGTTGAAAAAGTAATAATTCACATCCAACAGTAATTTGCAGTCTGACCATTTTGGGAACATTCGACAGCTCCGCGGTCATCGTTTTTCATCCAAAAATTGATTTTTTTGACTTTACCAAAAATGATTCAAAATGTCAATCGGGTCGTGCCTCATGTTGAATAACCACTTTTTAAACCCTCACAGTGACCAAAATTGCCATTTTTACAGAGTTTTGCTTACTCAGAAGATTAAATTTTGACCAATTTCAGGCACAGAAATAACTTTAAACACACTTATTTTAGTTGAAAAAGTAATAATTCACATCCAACAGTAATTTGCAGTCAAAAGATTAAATGTTAAAATTTAATCAGAATTGACCATTTTGGGAACGTTCAACAGCTCCGCGGTCATCGTTTTTCGTCCGAAAATTGATTTTTTGGACTTTACCAAAAATGATTCGAAATGTCAATCGGGTCGCGCCTCATGTTGAATAACCACTTTTTAAACCCTCACAGTGACCAAAATTGCCATTTTTACAGAGTTTTGCTTACTCAGAAGCTTAAAATTTGACCAATTTCAGGCACAGAAATGACTTTAAACACACTTATTTTAGTTTAAAAAGTAATAATTCACATCCAACAGTAATTTGCGGTCAAAAGATTAAATGTTAATATTTCATCAGAATTGGCCATTTTGGGAACGTTCGACAGCTCCGCGGTCATCGTTTTTCGTCCGAAAATGGATTTTTTGGACTTTACCAAAATGATTCAAAATGTCAATTGGATCGTGCCTCATGTTGAATAACCACTTTTTAAACCCTCACAGTGACCAAAATTGCCATTTTTCCAGAGTTTTGCTTACTCAGAAGCTTCAATTTTCACCAATTTCAGGCAGAGAAATGACTTTAAACACACTTATTTTAGTTGAAAAGGTAATAATTCACATCCAACAGTAATTTGCAGTCAAAAGATTAAATGTTAAAATTTCATCAGAATTGACCATTTTGGGAACGTTCGACAGCTCCACGGTCATCGTTTTTCGTCCGAAAATTTATTTTTTTCACGTTACCAAAAATGATTCAAAATGTCAATCGAGTCGTGCCTCATGTTGAATAACCACTTTTTAAACCCTCACAGTGACCAAAATTGCCATTTTTCCAGAGTTTTGCTTACTCAGAAGCTTCAATTTTCACCAATTTCAGGCACAGGAATGACTTTAAACACACTTATTTTAGTTGAAAAAGTAATAATTCACATCCAAGAGTAATTTGCAGTCAAAAGATTAAATGCTAAAATTTCATCAGAATTGACCATTTTGGGAACGTTCGACAGCTCCGCTGTCATCGTTTTTCGCCCGAAAATTGATTTTTTGGACTTTACCAAAAATGATTCAAAATGTCAATCGGGTCGTGCCTCATGTTGAATAACCTCTTTTTAAACCCTCACAGTGACTGAAATTGCAATTTTTACAGAGTTTTGCTTACTCAGAAGCTTCAATTTTGACCAATTTCAGGCACAGAAATGACTTTAAACACACTTATTTTAGTTGAAAAAGTAATAATTCACATCCAACAGTAATTTGCAGTCAAAAGATTAAATGTTAATATTTCATCAGAATTGACCATTTTGGGAACGTTCGACAGCTCCGCGGTCATCGTTTTTCGTCCGAAAATTGATTTTTTTGGACTTTACCCAAAATGATTCAAAATGTCAATCGGGTCGTGCCTCATGTTGAATAACCACTTTTTAAACCCTCACAGTGACCAAAATTGCCATGTTTACAGAGTTTTGCTTACTCAGAAGCTTCAATTTTGACCAATTTTATGCACAGAAATGACTTTAAACACACTTATTTTAGTTGAAAAAGTAATAATTCACATCCAACAGTAATTTGCAGTCAAAAGATTAAATGTTAAAATTTCATCAGAATTGACCATTTTGGGAACGTTCGACAGCTCCGCGGTCATCGTTTTTCGTCCGAAAATTGATTTTTTGAACGTTACCAAAAATTATTCAAAATGTCAATTGGGTCGTGCGTCATGTTGAATAACCACTTTTTAAACCCTCACAGTGACCAAAATTGCCATTTTTACAGAGTTTTTCTTACTCAGAAGCTTCAATTTTCACCAATTTCAGGCAGAGAAATGACTTTAAACACACTTATTTTAGTTTAAAAAGTAATAATTCACATCCAACAGTAATTTGCGGTCAAAGGATTAAATGTTAATATTTCATCAGAATTGGCCATTTTGGGAACGTTCAACAGCTCCGCGGTAATCGTTTTTCGTCCGAAAATTGATTTTTTGGACTTTACCAAAAATGATTCAAAATGTCAATCGGGTCGTGCCTCATGTTGAATAACCACTTTTTAAACCCTCACAGTGACCAAAATTGCCATTTTTACAGCGTTTTGCTTACTCAGAAGCTTCAATTTTCACCAATTTCAGGCAGAGAAATGACTTTAAACACACTTATTTTAGTTGGAAAAGTAATATTACACATCCAACAGTAATTTGCAGTCAAATGAATAAATGTTAAAATGTCATCAGAATTTACCATTTTGGGAACGTTCGACTGCTCCGCGGTCATCGTTTTTCGTCCGAAAATTGATTTTTTGGACTTTACCAAAAATGATTCAAAATATCAATCGGGTCGTGCCTCATGTTGAATAACCACTTCTTAAACCCTCACAGTGACCGAAATTGCCATTTTTACAGAGTTTTGCTTACTCAGAAGCTTCAATTTTGACCAATTTCAGGCACAGAAATGACTTTAAACACACTTATTTTAGTTGAAAAAGTAATAATTCACATCCAACAGTAATTTGCAGTCAAAAGATTAAATGTTAATATTTCATCAGAATTGACCATTTTGGGAACGTTCGACAGCTCCGCGGTCATCGTTTTTCGTCCGAAAATTGATTTTTGGGACTTTACTCAAAATGATTCAAAATGTCAATCGGGTCGTGCCTCATGTTGAATAACCACTTTTTAAAACCTCACAGTGACCAAAATTGCCATTTTTACAGAGTTTTGCTTACTCAGAAGCTTAGATTTTGACCAATTTCAGGCACAGGAATGACTTTAAACACACTTATTTTAGTTGAAAAAGAAATAATTCACATCCAACAGTAATTTGCAGTCCAAAGATTAAATGTTAAAATTTCATCAGAATTGACCATTTTGGGAACGTTCGACAGCTCCGCGTTCATCGTTTTTCGTCCGAAAATTGATTTTTTGGACTTTACCAAAAATTATTCAAAATGTCAATTGGGTCGTGCCTCATGTTGATTAACCACTTTTTAAATCCTCACAGTGACCAAAATTGCCATTTTTACAGAGTTTTGCTTACTCAGAAGCTTAAATTTTGACCAATTTCAGGCACAGAAATGACTTTAAACACACTTATTTTAGTTGAAAAAGTAATAATTCACATCCAACAGTAATTTGCAGTCTGACCATTTTGGGAACGTTCGACAGCTCCGCGGTAATCGTTTTTCGTCCGAAAATTGATTTTTTTGACGTTACCAAAAATGATTCAAAATGTCAATTGGGTCGTGCCTTATGTTGAATAACCACTTTTTAAACCCTCACAGTGACCAAAATTGCCATTTTTACAGAGTTGTGCTTACTCAGAAGCTTACATTTTGACCAATTTCAGGCACAGAAATGACTTTAAACACACTTATTTTAGTTGAAAAAGTAATAATTCACATCCAACAGTAATTTGCAGTCAAAAGATTAAATGTTAAAATTTCATCAGAATTGACCATTTTGGGAACGTTCGACAGCTCCGCGGTCATCGTTTAGGTCCGAAAATTGATTTTTTGGACTTTACCAAAAATGATTCAAAATGTCAATCGGGTCGTGCCTCATATTGAATAACCACTTTTTAAACCCTCACAGTGACCAAAATTGCCATTTTTACAGAGTTTTGTTTACTCAGAAGCTTACATTTTGACCAATTTCAGGCAGAGAAATGACATTAAACACACTTATTTTAGTTGAAAAAGTAATAATTCACATCCAACAGTAATTTGCGGTCAAAAGATTAAATGTTAATATTTCATCAGAATTGGCCATTTTGGGAACGTTCGACAGCTCCGCGGTCATCGTTTTTCGTCCGAAAATTTATTTTTTGGACTTTTCCCAAAATGATTCAAAATGTCAATCGGGTCGTGCCTCATGTTGAATAACCACTTTTTAAACCCTCACAGTGACCAAAATTGCCATTTTTACAGAGTTTTGCTTACTCAGAAGCTTAAATTTTGACCAATTGCAGGCACAGGAATGACTTTAAACACACTTATTTTAGTTGAAAAAGTAATAATTCACATCCAACAGTAATTTGCAGTCAAAAGATTAAATGTTAAAATTTCATCAGAATTGACCATTTTGGGAACGTTCGACAGCTCCGCTGTCATCGTTTTTCGTCCGAAAATTGATTTTTTGGACTTTACCAAAAATGATTCAAAATGTCAATCGGGTCGTGCCTCATGTTGAATAACCACTTTTTAAACCCTCACAGTGACCGAAATTGCCATTTTTACAGAGTTTTGCTTACTCAGAAGCTTCAATTTTGACCAATTTCAGGCACAGAAATGACTTTAAACACACTTATTTTAGTTGAAAAAGTAATAATTCACATCCAACAGTAATTTGCAGTCAAAAGATTAAATGTTAATATTTCATCAGAATTGGCCAATTTGGGAACGTTCGACAGCTCCGCGGTCATCGTTTTTCGTCCGAAAATTGATTTTTGGGACTTTACCCAAAATGATTCAAAATGTCAATCGGGCCGTGCCTCATGTTGAATAACCACTTTTTAAACCCTCACAGTGACCAAAATTGCCATTTTTACAGAGTTTTGCTTACTCAGAAGCTTAAATTTTGACCAATTTCAGGCACAGGAATGACTTTAAACACACTTATTTTAGTTGAAAAAGTAATAATTCACATCCAACAGTAATTTGCAGTCAAAAGATTAAATGCTAAAATTTCATCAGAATTGACCATTTTGGGAACGTTCGACAGCTCCGCGGTCATCGTTTTTCATCCGAAAATTGATTTTTTGGACTTTACCAAAAATGATTCAAAATGTCAATTGGGTCGTGCCTCATGTTGAATAACCACTTTTTTAAACCCTCACAGTGACCAAAATTGCCATTTTTACAGCGTTTTGCTTACTCAGAAGCTTAAATTTTCACCAATTTCAGGCAGAGAAATGACTTTAAACACACTTATTTTAGTTGGAAAAGTAATAATTCACATCCAACAGTAATTTGCAGTCAAAAGATTAAATGTTAAAATGTCATCAGAATTGACCATTTTGGGAACGTTCGACAGCTCCGCGTTCATCGTTTTTCGTCCGAAAATTGATTTTTTGGACTTTACCAAAAATGATTCAAAATGTCAATTGGGTCGTGCCTCATGTTGAATAACCACTTTTTAAACCCTCACAGTGACCAAAATTGCCATTTTTACAGAGTTTTGCTTACTCAGAAGCTTAAAATTTGACCAATTTCAGGCACAGGAATGACTTTAAACACACTTATTTTAGTTGAAAAAGTAATAATTCACATCCAACAGTAATTTCCAGTCAAAAGATTAAATGTTAAAATTTCATCAGAATTGACCATTTTGGGAACGTTCGACAGCTCCGCGGTCATCGTTTTTCGTCGAAAATTGATTTTTTGGACTTTACCAAAATGATTCAAAATGTCAATTGGATCGTGCCTCATGTTGAATAACCACTTTTTAATCCCTCACAGTGACCAAAATTGCCATTTTTACAGAGTTTTGCTTACTCAGAAGCTTCAATTTTCACCAATTTCAGGCAGAGAAATGACTTTAAACACACTTATTTTAGTTGAAAAGGTAATAATTCACATCCAACAGTAATTTGCAGTCAAAAGATTAAATGTTAAAATTTCATCAGAATTGACCATTTTGGGAACGTTCGACAGCTCCACGGTCATCGTTTTTCGTCTGAAAATTTATTTTTTTGACGTTACCAAAAATGATTCAAAATGTCAATCGAGTCGTGCCTCATGTTGAATAACCACTTTTTAAACCATCACAGTGACCAAAATTGCCATTTTTACAGAGTTTTGCTTACTCAGAAGCTTCAATTTTCACCAATTTCAGGCACAGGAATGACTTTAAACACACTTATTTTAGTTGAAAAAGTAATAATTCACATCCAACAGTAATTTGCAGTCAAAAGATTAAATGTTAAAATTTCATCAGAATTGACCATTTTGGGAACGTTCGACAGCTCCGCGGTCATCGTTTTTCGTCCGAAAATGGATTTTTTGGACTTTACCAAAAATGATTCAAAATGTCAATCGGGTCGTGCCTCATGTTGAATAACCACTTTTTTAAACCCTCACAGTGACCAAAATTGCCATTTTTACAGCGTTTTGCTTACTCAGAAGCTTCAATTTTCACCAATTTCAGGCAGAGAAATGACTTTAAACACACTTATTTTAGTTGGAAAATTAATAATTCACATCCAACAGTAATTTGCAGTCAAAAGATTAAATGTTAAAATTTCATCAGAATTTACCATTTTGGGAACGTTCGACTGCTCCGCGGTCATCGTTTTTCGTCCGAAAATTGATTTTTTGGACTTTACCAAAAATGATTCAAAATGTCAATCGGGTCGTGCCTCATATTGAATAACCACTTTTTAAACCCTCACAGTGACCAAAATTGCCATTTTTACAGAGTTTTGCTTACTCAGAAGCTTACATTTTGACCAATTTCAGGCAGAGAAATGACTTTAAACACACTTATTTTAGTTGAAAAAGTAATAATTCACATCCAACAGTAATTTGCAGTCAAAAGATTAAATGCTAAAATTTCATCAGAATTGACCGTTTTGGGAACGTTCGGCAGCTCCGCTGTCATCGTTTTTCGTCCGAAAATTGATTTTTTGGACTCTACCAAAAATGATTCAAAATGTCAATCGGGTCGTGCCTCATGTTGAATAACCACTTTTTAAACCCTCACAGTGACCAAAATTGCCATTTTTACAGAGTTTTGCTTACTCAGAAGCTTAAATTTTGACCAATTTCAGGCACAGAAATGACTTTAAACACACTTATTTTAGTTGAAAAAGTAATAATTCACATCCAACAGTAATTTGCAGTCTGACCATTTTGGGAACATTCGACAACTCCGCGGTCATCGTTTTTCATCCAAAAATTGATTTTTTTGACTTTACCAAAAATGATTCAAAATGTCAATCGGGTCGTGCCTCATGTTGAATAACCACTTTTTAAACCCTCACAGTGACCAAAATTGCCATTTTTACAGAGTTTTGCTTACTCAGAAGCTTAAAATTTGACCAATTTCAGGCACAGATATGACTTTAAACACACTTATTTTAGTTTAAAAAGTAATAATTCACATCCAACAGTAATTTGCGGTCAAAAGATTAAATGTTAATATTTCATCAGAATTGGCCATTTTGGGAACGTTCGACAGCTCCGCGGTCATCGTTTTTCGTCCGAAAATGGATTTTTTGGACTTTACCAAAATGATTCAAAATGTCAATTGGATCGTGCCTCATGTTGAATAACCACTTTTTAAACCCTCACAGTGACCAAAATTGCCATTTTTCCAGAGTTTTGCTTACTCAGAAGCTTCAATTTTCACCAATTTCAGGCAGAGAAATGACTTTAAACACACTTATTTTAGTTGAAAAAGTAATAATTCACATCCAACAGTAATTTGCAGTCAAAAGATTAAATGTTAAAATTTCATCAGAATTGACCATTTTGGGAACGTTCGACAGCTCCACGGTCATCGTTTTTCGTCCGAAAATTTATTTTTTTCACGTTACCAAAAATGATTCAAAATGTCAATCGAGTCGTGCCTCATGTTGAATAACCACTTTTTAAACCCTCACAGTGACCAAAATTGCCATTTTTCCAGAGTTTTGCTTACTCAGAAGCTTCAATTTTCACCAATTTCAGGCACAGGAATGACTTTAAACACACTTATTTTAGTTGAAAAAGTAATAATTCACATCCAAGAGTAATTTGCAGTCAAAAGATTAAATGCTAAAATTTCATCAGAATTGACCATTTTGGGAACGTTCGACAGCTCCGCTGTCATCGTTTTTCGCCCGAAAATTGATTTTTTGGACTTTACCAAAAATGATTCAAAATGTCAATCGGGTCGTGCCTCATGTTGAATAACCTCTTTTTAAACCCTCACAGTGACTGAAATTGCAATTTTTACAGAGTTTTGCTTACTCAGAAGCTTCAATTTTGACCAATTTCAGGCACAGAAATGACTTTAAACACACTTATTTTAGTTGAAAAAGTAATAATTCACATCCAACAGTAATTTGCAGTCAAAAGATTAAATGTTAATATTTCATCAGAATTGACCATTTTGGGAACGTTCGACAGCTCCGCGGTCATCGTTTTTCGTCCGAAAATTGATTTTTTTGGACTTTACCCAAAATGATTCAAAATGTCAATCGGGTCGTGCCTCATGTTGAATAACCACTTTTTAAACCCTCACAGTGACCAAAATTGCCATGTTTACAGAGTTTTGCTTACTCAGAAGCTTCAATTTTGACCAATTTTATGCACAGAAATGACTTTAAACACACTTATTTTAGTTGAAAAAGTAATAATTCACATCCAACAGTAATTTGCAGTCAAAAGATTAAATGTTAAAATTTCATCAGAATTGACCATTTTGGGAACGTTCGACAGCTCCGCGGTCATCGTTTTTCGTCCGAAAATTGATTTTTTGAACGTTACCAAAAATTATTCAAAATGTCAATTGGGTCGTGCGTCATGTTGAATAACCATTTTTTAAACCCTCACAGTGACCAAAATTGCCATTTTTACAGAGTTTTTCTTACTCAGAAGCTTCAATTTTCACCAATTTCAGGCAGAGAAATGACTTTAAACACACTTATTTTAGTTTAAAAAGTAATAATTCACATCCAACAGTAATTTGCGGTCAAAGGATTAAATGTTAATATTTCATCAGAATTGGCCATTTTGGGAACGTTCAACAGCTCCGCGGTAATCGTTTTTCGTCCGAAAATTGATTTTTTGGACTTTACCAAAAATGATTCAAAATGTCAATCGGGTCGTGCCTCATGTTGAATAACCACTTTTTAAACCCTCACAGTGACCAAAATTGCCATTTTTACAGCGTTTTGCTTACTCAGAAGCTTCAATTTTCACCAATTTCAGGCAGAGAAATGACTTTAAACACACTTATTTTAGTTGGAAAAGTAATATTACACATCCAACAGTAATTTGCAGTCAAATGATTAAATGTTAAAATGTCATCAGAATTTACCATTTTGGGAACGTTCGACTGCTCCGCGGTCATCGTTTTTCGTCCGAAAATTGATTTTTTGGACTTTACCAAAAATGATTCAAAATGTCAATCGGGTCGTGCCTCATGTTGAATAACCACTTCTTAAACCCTCACAGTGACCGAAATTGCCATTTTTACAGAGTTTTGCTTACTCAGAAGCTTCAATTTTGACCAATTTCAGGCACAGAAATGACTTTAAACACACTTATTTTAGTTGAAAAAGTAATAATTCACATCCAACAGTAATTTGCAGTCAAAAGATTAAATGTTAAAATTTCATCAGAATTGACCATTTTGGGAACGTTCGACAGCTCCACGGTCATCGTTTTTCGTCCGAAAATTTATTTTTTTCACGTTACCAAAAATGATTCAAAATGTCAATCGAGTCGTGCCTCATGTTGAATAACCACTTTTTAAACCCTCACAGTGACCAAAATTGCCATTTTTACAGAGTTTTGCTTACTCAGAAGCTTCAATTTTCACCAATTTCAGGCACAGGAATGACTTTAAACACACTTATTTTAGTTGAAAAAGTAATAATTCACATCCAACAGTAATTTGCAGTCAAAAGATTAAATGTTAAAATTTCATCAGAATTTACCATTTTGGGAACGTTCGACTGCTCCGCGGTCATCGTTTTTCGTCCGAAAATTGATTTTTTGGACTTTACCAAAAATGATTCAAAATGTCAATCGGGTCGTGCCTCATATTGAATAACCACTTTTTAAACCCTCACAGTGACCAAAATTGCCATTTTTACAGAGTTTTGCTTACTCAGAAGCTTACATTTTGACCAATTTCAGGCAGAGAAATGACTTTAAACACACTTATTTTAGTTGAAAAAGTAATAATTCACATCCAAGAGTAATTTGCAGTCAAAAGATTAAATGCTAAAATTTCATCAGAATTGACCATTTTGGGAACGTTCGACAGCTCCGCTGTCATCGTTTTTCGCCCGAAAATTGATTTTTTGGACTTTACCAAAAATGATTCAAAATGTCAATCGGGTCGTGCCTCATGTTGAATAACCACTTTTTAAACCCTCACAGTGACCAAAATTGCCATTTTTACAGAGTTTTGCTTACTCAGAAGCTTACATTTTGACCAATTTCAGGCAGAGAAATGACTTTAAACACACTTATTTTAGTTGAAAAAGTAATAATTCACATCCAACAGTAATTTGCAGTCAAAAGATTAAATGCTAAAATTTCATCAGAATTGACCGTTTTGGGAACGTTCGGCAGCTCCGCTGTCATCGTTTTTCGTCCGAAAATTGATTTTTTGGACTCTACCAAAAATGATTCAAAATGTCAATCGGGTCGTGCCTCATGTTGAATAACCACTTTTTAAACCCTCACAGTGACCAAAATTGCCATTTTTACAGAGTTTTGCTTACTCAGAAGCTTAAATTTTGACCAATTTCAGGCACAGAAATGACTTTAAACACACTTATTTTAGTTGAAAAAGTAATAATTCACATCCAACAGTAATTTGCAGTCTGACCATTTTGGGAACATTCGACAACTCCGCGGTCATCGTTTTTCATCCAAAAATTGATTTTTTTGACTTTACCAAAAATGATTCAAAATGTCAATCGGGTCGTGCCTCATGTTGAATAACCACTTTTTAAACCCTCACAGTGACCAAAATTGCCATTTTTACAGAGTTTTGCTTACTCAGAAGATTAAATTTTGACCAATTTCAGGCACAGAAATAACTTTAAACACACTTATTTTAGTTGAAAAAGTAATAATTCACATCCAACAGTAATTTGCAGTCAAAAGATTAAATGTTAAAATTTAATCAGAATTGACCATTTTGGGAATGTTCAACAGCTCCGCGGTCATCGTTTTTCGTCCGAAAATTGATTTTTTGGACTTTACCAAAAATGATTCGAAATGTCAATCGGGTCGTGCCTCATGTTGAATAACCACTTTTTAAACCCTCACAGTGACCAAAATTGCCATTTTTACAGAGTTTTGCTTACTCAGAAGCTTAAAATTTGACCAATTTCAGGCACAGATATGACTTTAAACACACTTATTTTAGTTTAAAAAGTAATAATTCACATCCAACAGTAATTTGCGGTCAAAAGATTAAATGTTAATATTTCATCAGAATTGGCCATTTTGGGAACGTTCGACAGCTCCGCGGTCATCGTTTTTCGTCCGAAAATGGATTTTTTGGACTTTACCAAAATGATTCAAAATGTCAATTGGATCGTGCCTCATGTTGAATAACCACTTTTTAAACCCTCACAGTGACCAAAATTGCCATTTTTCCAGAGTTTTGCTTACTCAGAAGCTTCAATTTTCACCAATTTCAGGCAGAGAAATGACTTTAAACACACTTATTTTAGTTGAAAAAGTAATAATTCACATCCAACAGTAATTTGCAGTCAAAAGATTAAATGTTAAAATTTCATCAGAATTGACCATTTTGGGAACGTTCGACAGCTCCACGGTCATCGTTTTTCGTCCGAAAATTTATTTTTTTCACGTTACCAAAAATGATTCAAAATGTCAATCGAGTCGTGCCTCATGTTGAATAACCACTTTTTAAACCCTCACAGTGACCAAAATTGCCATTTTTCCAGAGTTTTGCTTACTCAGAAGCTTCAATTTTCACCAATTTCAGGCACAGGAATGACTTTAAACACACTTATTTTAGTTGAAAAAGTAATAATTCACATCCAAGAGTAATTTGCAGTCAAAAGATTAAATGCTAAAATTTCATCAGAATTGACCATTTTGGGAACGTTCGACAGCTCCGCTGTCATCGTTTTTCGCCCGAAAATTGATTTTTTGGACTTTACCAAAAATGATTCAAAATGTCAATCGGGTCGTGCCTCATGTTGAATAACCTCTTTTTAAACCCTCACAGTGACTGAAATTGCAATTTTTACAGAGTTTTGCTTACTCAGAAGCTTCAATTTTGACCAATTTCAGGCACAGAAATGACTTTAAACACACTTATTTTAGTTGAAAAAGTAATAATTCACATCCAACAGTAATTTGCAGTCAAAAGATTAAATGTTAATATTTCATCAGAATTGACCATTTTGGGAACGTTCGACAGCTCCGCGGTCATCGTTTTTCGTCCGAAAATTGATTTTTTTGGACTTTACCCAAAATGATTCAAAATGTCAATCGGGTCGTGCCTCATGTTGAATAACCACTTTTTAAACCCTCACAGTGACCAAAATTGCCATGTTTACAGAGTTTTGCTTACTCAGAAGCTTCAATTTTGACCAATTTTATGCACAGAAATGACTTTAAACACACTTATTTTAGTTGAAAAAGTAATAATTCACATCCAACAGTAATTTGCAGTCAAAAGATTAAATGTTAAAATTTCATCAGAATTGACCATTTTGGGAACGTTCGACAGCTCCGCGGTCATCGTTTTTCGTCCGAAAATTGATTTTTTGAACGTTACCAAAAATTATTCAAAATGTCAATTGGGTCGTGCGTCATGTTGAATAACCATTTTTTAAACCCTCACAGTGACCAAAATTGCCATTTTTACAGAGTTTTTCTTACTCAGAAGCTTCAATTTTCACCAATTTCAGGCAGAGAAATGACTTTAAACACACTTATTTTAGTTTAAAAAGTAATAATTCACATCCAACAGTAATTTGCGGTCAAAGGATTAAATGTTAATATTTCATCAGAATTGGCCATTTTGGGAACGTTCAACAGCTCCGCGGTAATCGTTTTTCGTCCGAAAATTGATTTTTTGGACTTTACCAAAAATGATTCAAAATGTCAATCGGGTCGTGCCTCATGTTGAATAACCACTTTTTAAACCCTCACAGTGACCAAAATTGCCATTTTTACAGCGTTTTGCTTACTCAGAAGCTTCAATTTTCACCAATTTCAGGCAGAGAAATGACTTTAAACACACTTATTTTAGTTGGAAAAGTAATATTACACATCCAACAGTAATTTGCAGTCAAATGATTAAATGTTAAAATGTCATCAGAATTTACCATTTTGGGAACGTTCGACTGCTCCGCGGTCATCGTTTTTCGTCCGAAAATTGATTTTTTGGACTTTACCAAAAATGATTCAAAATGTCAATCGGGTCGTGCCTCATGTTGAATAACCACTTCTTAAACCCTCACAGTGACCGAAATTGCCATTTTTACAGAGTTTTGCTTACTCAGAAGCTTCAATTTTGACCAATTTCAGGCACAGAAATGACTTTAAACACACTTATTTTAGTTGAAAAAGTAATAATTCACATCCAACAGTAATTTGCAGTCAAAAGATTAAATGTTAAAATTTCATCAGAATTGACCATTTTGGGAACGTTCGACAGCTCCACGGTCATCGTTTTTCGTCCGAAAATTTATTTTTTTCACGTTACCAAAAATGATTCAAAATGTCAATCGAGTCGTGCCTCATGTTGAATAACCACTTTTTAAACCCTCACAGTGACCAAAATTGCCATTTTTACAGAGTTTTGCTTACTCAGAAGCTTCAATTTTCACCAATTTCAGGCACAGGAATGACTTTAAACACACTTATTTTAGTTGAAAAAGTAATAATTCACATCCAACAGTAATTTGCAGTCAAAAGATTAAATGTTAAAATTTCATCAGAATTTACCATTTTGGGAACGTTCGACTGCTCCGCGGTCATCGTTTTTCGTCCGAAAATTGATTTTTTGGACTTTACCAAAAATGATTCAAAATGTCAATCGGGTCGTGCCTCATATTGAATAACCACTTTTTAAACCCTCACAGTGACCAAAATTGCCATTTTTACAGAGTTT
Organism: Lissotriton helveticus; assembly: GCF_964261635.1. NCBI lineage: Eukaryota > Metazoa > Chordata > Amphibia > Caudata > Salamandridae > Lissotriton > Lissotriton helveticus. The sequence goes on from NC_136070.1 coordinate 913,034,683, forward strand.
TGCTTACTCAGAAGCTTACATTTTGACCAATTTCAGGCAGAGAAATGACTTTAAACACACTTATTTTAGTTGAAAAAGTAATAATTCACATCCAAGAGTAATTTGCAGTCAAAAGATTAAATGCTAAAATTTCATCAGAATTGACCATTTTGGGAACGTTCGACAGCTCCGCTGTCATCGTTTTTCGCCCGAAAATTGATTTTTTGGACTTTACCAAAAATGATTCAAAATGTCAATCGGGTCGTGCCTCATGTTGAATAACCTCTTTTTAAACCCTCACAGTGACCGAAATTGCCATGTTTACAGAGTTTTGCTTACTCAGAAGCTTCAATTTTGACCAATTTTATGCACAGAAATGACTTTAAACACACTTATTTTAGTTGAAAAAGTAATAATTCACATCCAACAGTAATTTGCAGTCAAAAGATTAAATGTTAAAATTTCATCAGAATTGACCATTTTGGGAACGTTCGACAGCTCCGCGGTCATCGTTTTTCGTCCGAAAATTGATTTTTTGAACGTTACCAAAAATGATTCAAAATGTCAATTGGGTCGTGCGTCATGTTGAATAACCACTTTTTAAACCCTCACAGTGACCAAAATTGCCATTTTTACAGAGTTTTTCTTACTCAGAAGCTTCAATTTTCACCAATTTCAGGCAGAGAAATGACTTTAAACACACTTATTTTAGTTTAAAAAGTAATAATTCACATCCAACAGTAATTTGCGGTCAAAGGATTAAATGTTAATATTTCATCAGAATTGGCCATTTTGGGAACGTTCAACAGCTCCGCGGTAATCGTTTTTCGTCCGAAAATTGATTTTTTGGACTTTACCAAAAATGATTCAAAATGTCAATCGGGCCGTGCCTCATGTTGAATAACCACTTTTTAAACCCTCACAGTGACCAAAATTGCCATTTTTACAGCGTTTTGCTTACTCATAAGCTTCAATTTTCACCAATTTCAGGCAGAGAAATGACTTTAAACACACTTATTTTAGTTGGAAAAGTAATAATACACATCCAACAGTAATTTGCAGTCAAATGATTAAATGTTAAAATGTCATCAGAATTTACCATTTTGGGAACGTTCGACTGCTCCGCGGTCATCGTTTTTCGTCCGAAAATTGATTTTTTGGACTTTACCAAAAATGATTCAAAATGTCAATCGGGTCGTGCCTCATGTTGAATAACCACTTCTTAAACCCTCACAGTGACCGAAATTGCCATTTTTACAGAGTTTTGCTTACTCAGAAGCTTCAATTTTGACCAATTTCAGGCACAGAAATGACTTTAAACACACTTATTTTAGTTGAAAAAGTAATAATTCACATCCAACAGTAATTTGCAGTCAAAAGATTAAATGTTAATATTTCATCAGAATTGACCATTTTGGGAACGTCCGACAGCTCCGCGGTCATCGTTTTTCGTCCGAAAATTGATTTTTGGGACTTTACTCAAAATGATTCAAAATGTCAATCGGGTCGTGCCTCATGTTGAATAACCACTTTTTAAAACCTCACAGTGACCAAAATTGCCATTTTTACAGAGTTTTGCTTACTCAGAAGCTTAAATTTTGACCAATTTCAGGCACAGGAATGACTTTAAACACACTTATTTTAGTTGAAAAAGTAATAATTCACATCCAACAGTAATTTGCAGTCAAAAGATTAAATGTTAAAATTTCATCAGAATTGACCATTTTGGGAACGTTCGACAGCTCCGCGGTCACCGTTTTTCGTCCGAAAATTGATTTTTTGGACTTTACCAAAATGATTCAAAATGTCCATTGGATCGTGCCTCATGTTGAATAACCACTTTTTAAACCCTCACAGTGACCAAAATTGCCATTTTTCCAGAGTTTTGCTTACTCAGAAGCTTCAATTTTCACCAATTTCAGGCAGAGAAATGACTTTAAACACACTGATTTTAGTTGAAAAGGTAATAATTCACATCCAACAGTAATTTGCAGTCAAAAGATTAAATGTTAAAATTTCATCAGAATTGACCATTTTGGGAACAATCGACAGCTCCACGGTCATCGTTTTTCGTCCGAAAATTGATTTTTTTGACGTTACCAAAAATGATTCAAAATGTCAATCGAGTCGTGCCTCATGTTGAATAACCACTTTTTAAACCCTCACAGTGACCAAAATTGCCATTTTTACAGAGTTTTGCTTACTCAGAAGCTTCAATTTTTACCAATTTCAGGCACAGGAATGACTTTAAACACACTTATTTTAGTTGAAAAAGTAATGATTCACATCCAACAGTAATTTGCAGTCAAAAGATTAAATGTTAAAATTTCATCAGAATTGACCATTTTGGGAACGTTCGACAGCTCCGCGGTCATCGTTTTTCGTCCGAAAATTGATTTTTTGGACTTTACCAAAAATGATTCAAAATGTCAATCGGGTCGTGCCTCATGTTGAATAACCACTTTTTTAAACCCTCACAGTGATCAAAATTGCCATTTTTACAGCGTTTTGCTTACTCAGAAGCTTCAATTTTCACCAATTTCAGGCAGAGAAATGACTTTAAACACACTTATTTTAGTTGGAAAAGTAATAATTCACATCCAACAGTAATTTGCAGTCAAAAGATTAAATGCTAAAATTTCATCAGAATTGACCATTTTGGGAACGTTCGACAGCTCCGCTGTCATCGTTTTTTGCCCGAAAATTGATTTTTTGGACTTTACCAAAAATGATTCAAAATGTCAATCGGGTCGTGCCTCATGTTGAATAACCTCTTTTTAAACCCTCACAGTGACCGAAATTGCCATTTTTACAGAGTTTTGCTTACTCAGAAGCTTCAATTTTGACCAATTTCAGGCACAGAAATTACTTTAAACACACTTATTTTAGTTGAAAAAGTAATAATTCACATCCAACAGTAATTTGCAGTCAAAAGATTAAATGTTAATATTTCATCAGAATTTACCATTTTGGGAACGTTCGACAGCTCCGCGGTCATCGTTTTTCGTCCGAAAATTGATTTTTTTGGACTTTACCCAAAATGATTCAAAATGTCAATCGGGTCGTGCCTCATGTTGAATAACCACTTTTTAAACCCTCACAGTGACCAAAATTGCCATTTTTACAGAGTTTTGCTTACTCAGAAGCTTACATTTTGACCAATTTCAGGCAGAGAAATGACTTTAAACACACTTATTTTAGTTGAAAAAGTAATAATTCACATCCAACAGTAATTTGCAGTCAAAAGATTAAATGCTAAAATTTCATCAGAATTGACCATTTTGGGAACGTTCGACAGCTCCGCGTTCATCGTTTTTCGTCCGAAAATTGATTTTTTGGACTTTACCAAAAATTATTCAAAATGTCAATTGGGTCGTGCCTCATGTTGATTAACCACTTTTTAAACCCTCACAGTGACCAAAATTGCCATTTTTACAGAGTTTTGCTCTGAAGCTTAAATTTTGACCAATTTCAGGCACAGAAATGACTTTAAACACACTTATTTTAGTTGAAAAAGTAATAATTCACATCCAACAGTAATTTGCGGTCAAAGGATTAAATGTTAATATTTCATCAGAATTGGCCATTTTGGGAACGTTCAACAGCTCCGCGGTAATCGTTTTTCGTCCAAAAATTGATTTTTTTCACTTTACCAAAAATGATTCAAAATGTCAATCGGGTCGTGCCTCATGTTGAATAACCACTTTTTAAACCCTCACAGTGACCAAAATTTTCATTTTTACAGTTTTGCTTACTCAGAAGATTAAATTTTGACCAATTTCAGGCACAGAAATAACTTTAAACACACTATTTTAGTTGAAAAAGTAATAATTCACATCCAACAGTAATTTGCAGTCAAAAGATTAAATGTTAAAATTTCATCAGAATTGACCATTTTGGGAACGTTCGACAGCTCCGCGGTAATCGTTTTTCGTCCGAAAATTGATTTTTTTGACGTTACCAAAAATGATTCAAAATGTCAATTAGGTCGTGCCTTATGTTGAATAACCACTTTTTAAACCCTCACAGTGGCCAAAATTGCCATTTTTACAGAGTTTTGCTTACTCAGAAGCTTACATTTTGACCAATTTCAGGCACAGAAATGACTTTAAACACACTTATTTTAGTTGAAAAAGTAATAATTCACATCCAACAGTAATTTGCAGTCAAAAGATTAAATGTTAAAATTTCATCAGAATTGACCATTTTGGGAACGTTCGACAGCTCCGCGGTCATCGTTTAGGTCCGAAAATTGATTTTTTGGACTTTACCAAAAATGATTCAAAATGTCAATCGGGTCGTGCCTCATATTGAATAACCACTTTTTAAACCCTCACAGTGACCAAAATTGCCATTTTTACAGAGTTTTGCTTACTCAGAAGCTTACATTTTGACCAATTTCAGGCAGAGAAATGACATTAAACACACTTATTTTAGTTGAAAAAGTAATAATTCACATCCAACAGTAATTTGCGGTCAAAAGATTAAGGGCTCCATTATGATGTCGGGCGGATTGCCTCCGCCAGGCTGGCGGTAGCCACCGCCGGCCTGGCGGAGGCAATCCGCCCGACATCCATTGCCAAATTCCCCCCCGCCATATTAGGATGGCGGGGGGGACCGCAGCGGTGATAATCACCGCCCGCCTGTTTTCCGCCCCGGTGGCCTTGCGGCCGGGGCGGAATATGTTTAATATGGTGGCGGTGTCTGTTAGACACCGCCAGCCATATTAGAATGCGCATTCTGGCACGCCTTTCCGTGGCGGCAATGCCGCCACGGAAAGGCATGCGGAGTCCCCTGCAGGGGCCCGTTGCAGGCCCCCAGGGACTCCGTGGGGGTGGGGGGTGCACATGGGGGGTACCTATGGTACCCCCCGCATTTCAAAGTGCAAAATGGCAGGCACCGCGCGGTGCCTGTCATGTAGCACTTTGAAATGCACAACGTGCACGTTTCACAAGGCGGCGGGCGGAGATTACTGCTCCGCCCGCCACAATGGCAAAAATACAGGATGCGCCCACCTGTGTGGCGGGCGCATCCTAATGCACATTTCGGGACCCCCGCCCTCGAGGCGGGCGGTCCCGTTTCCCGATAGGGTGGCGGGCGGGCTTTCCTAATGACCCCCTAAATGTTAATATTTCATCAGAATTGGCCATTTTGGGAAGGTTCGACAGCTCCGCGGTCATCGTTTTTCGTCCGAAAATTTATTTTTTGGACTTTACCCAAAATGATTCAAAATGTCAATCGGGTCGTGCCTCATGTTGAATAACCACTTTTTAAACCCTCACAGTGACCAAAATTGCCATTTTTACAGAGTTTTGCTTACTCAGAAGCTTCAATTTTCACCAATTTCAGGCAGAGAAATTACTTTAAACACACTTATTTTAGTTGAAAAGGTAATAATTCACATCCAACAGTAATTTGCAGTCAAAAGATTAAATGTTAAAATTTCATCAGAATTGACCATTTTGGGAACGTTCGACAGCTCCCCGGTAATCGTTTTTCGTCCGAAAATTGATTTTTTTTGACGTTACCAAAAATGATTCAAAATGTCAATTAGGTCGTGCCTTATGTTGAATAACCACTTTTTAAACCCTCACAGTGACCGAAATTGCCATTTTTACAGAGTTTTGCTTACTCAGAAGCTTCAATTTTGACCAATTTCAGGCACAGAAATGACTTTAAACACACTTATTTTAGTTGAAAAAGTAATAATTCACATCCAACAGTAATTTGCAGTCAAAAGATTAAATGTTAATATTTCATCAGAATTGACCATTTTGGGAACGTTCGACAGCTCCGCGGTCATCGTTTTTCGTTCGAAAATTGATTTTTTGGACTTTACCCAAAATGATTCAAAATGTCAATCGGGTCATGCCTCATGTTGAATAACCACTTTTTAAACCCTCACAGTGACCAAAATTGCCATTTTTACAGAGTTTTGCTTACTCAGAAGCTTACATTTTGACCAATTTCAGGCACAGAAATGACTTTAAACACACTTATTTTAGTTGAAAAAGTAATAATTCACATCCAACAGTAATTTGCAGTCAAAAGATTAAATGTTAAAATTTCATCAGAATTGACCATTTTGGGAACGTTCGACAGCTCCGCGGTCATCGTTTAGGTCCGAAAATTGATTTTTTGGACTTTACCAAAAATGATTCAAAATGTCAATCGGGTCGTGCCTCATATTGAATAACCACTTTTTAAACCCTCAAAGTGACCAAAATTGCCATTTTTACAGAGTTTTGCTTACTCAGAAGCTTACATTTTGACCAATTTCAGGCAGAGAAATGACTTTAAACATACTTATTTTAGTTGAAAAAGTAATAATTCACATCCAACAGTAATTTGCAGTCTGACCATTTTGGGAACATTCGACAGCTCCGCGGTCATCGTTTTTCGTCCAAAAATTGATTTTTTTGACTTTACCAAAAATGATTCAAAATGTCAATCAGGTCGTGCCTCATGTTGAATAACCACTTTTTAAACCCTCACAGTGACCAAAATTGCCATTTTTACAGAGTTTTGCTTACTCAGAAGCTTCAATTTTCACCAATTTCAGGCAGAGAAATGACTTTAAACACACTTATTTTAGTTGAAAAGGTAATAATTCACATCCAACAGTAATTTGCAGTCAAAAGATTAAATGTTAATATTTCATCAGAATTGGCCATTTTGGGAATGTTCGACAGCTCCGCGGTCATCGTTTTTCGTCCGAAAATTGATTTTTTGGACTTTACCCAAAATGATTCAAAATGTCAATCGGGTCGTGCCTCATGTTGAATAACCATTTTTTAAACCCTCACAGTGACCAAAATTGCCATTTTTACAGAGTTTTGCTTACTCAGAAGCTTAAATTTTGACCAATTTCAGGCACAGGAATGACTTTAAACACACTTATTTTAGTTGAAAAAGTAATAATTCACATCCAACAGTAATTTGCAGTCAAAAGATTAAATGTTAAAATTTCATCAGAATTGACCATTTTGGGAACGTTCGACAGCTCCGCGGTCATCGTTTTTCGTCCGAAAATAGATTTTTTGGACTTTACCAAAATGATTCAAAATGTCAATTGGATCGTGCCTCATGTTGAATAACCACTTTTTAAACCCTCACAGTGACCAAAATTGCCATTTTTACAGAGTTTTGCATACTCAGAAGCTTCAATTTTCACCAATTTATGGCAGAGAAATGACTTTAAACACATTTATTTAAGTTGGAAAAGTAATAATTCACATCCAACAGTAATTTGCAGTCAAAAGATTAAATGTTAAAATTTGATCAGAATTTACCATTTTGGGAACGTTTGACTGCTCCGCGGTCATCGTTTTTCGTCCGAAAATTGATTTTTTGGACTTTACCCAAAATTATTCAAAATGTCAATCGGGTCGTGCCTCATATTGAATAACCACTTTTTAAACCCTCACAGTGACCAAAATTGCCATTTTTACAGAGTTTTGCTTACTCAGAAGCTTACATTTTGACCAATTTCAGGCACAGGAATGACTTTAAACACACTTATTTTAGTTGAAAAAGTAATAAATCACATCCAACAGTAATTTGCAGTCAAAAGATTAAATGTTAAAATTTCATCAGAATTGACCATTTTGGGAACGTTCGACAGCTCCGCGGTCATCGTTTTTCGTCCGAAAATGGATTTTTTGGACTTTACCAAAAATGATTCAAAATGTCAATCGGGTCGTGCCTCATGTTGAATAACCACTTTTTTAAACCCTCACAGTGACCAAAATTGCCATTTTTACAGCATTTTGCTTACTCAGAAGCTTCAATTTTCACCAATTTCAGGCAGAGAAATGACTTTAAACACACTTATTTTAGTTGGAAAAGTAATAATTCACATCCAACAGTAATTTGCAGTCAAAAGATTAAATGTTAAAATTTCATCAGAATTTACCATTTTGGGAACGTTCGACTGCTCCGCGGTCATCGTTTTTCGTCCGAAAATTGATTTTTTGGACTTTACCAAAAATGATTCAAAATGTCAATCGGGTCGTGCCTCATATTGAATAACCACTTTTTAAACCCTCACAGTGACCAAAATTGCCATTTTTACAGAGTTTTGCTTACTCAGAAGCTTACATTTTGACCAATTTCAGGCAGAGAAATGACTTTAAACACACTTATTTTAGTTGAAAAAGTAATAATTCACATCCAACAGTAATTTGCAGTCAAAAGATTAAATGCTAAAATTTCATCAGAATTGACCATTTTGGGAACGTTCGACAGCTCCACGGTCATCGTTTTTCGTCCGAAAATTTATTTTTTTGACGTTACCAGAAATGATTCAAAATGTCAATCGGGTCGTGCCTCATATTGAATAACCACTTTTTAAACCCTCACAGTGACCAAAATTGCCATTTTTACAGAGTTTTGCTTACTCAGAAGCTTACATTTTGACCAATTTCAGGCAGAGAAATGACTTTAAACACACTTATTTTAGTTGAAAAAGTAATAATTCACATCCAACAGTAATTTGCAGTCAAAAGATTAAATGCTAAAATTTCATCAGAACTGACCATTTTGGGAACGTTCGACAGCTCCGCGGTCATCGTTTTTCGTCCGAAAATTGATTTTTTTGGACTTTACCCAAAATGATTCAAAATGTCAATCGGGTCGTGCCTCATGTTGAATAACCACTTTTTAAACCCTCACAGTGACCAAAATTGCCATTTTTACAGAGTTTTGCTTACTCAGAAGCTTACATTTTGACCAATTTCAGGCAGAGAAATTACTTTAAACACACTTATTTTAGTTGAAAAAGTAATAATTCACATCCAACAGTAATTTGCAGTCAAAAGATTAAATGCTAAAATTTCATCAGAATTGACCGTTTTGGGAACGTTCGGCAGCTCCGCTGTCATCGTTTTTCGTCCGAAAATTGATTTTTTGGACTCTACCAAAAATGATTCAAAATGTCAATCGGGTCGTGCCTCATGTTGAATAACCACTTTTTAAACCCTCACAGTGACCAAAATTGCCATGTTTACAGAGTTTTGCTTACTCAGAAGCTTCAATTTTGACCAATTTTAGGCACAGAAATGACTTTAAACACACTTATTTTAGTTGAAAAAGTAATAATTCACATCCAACAGTAATTTGCAGTCAAAAGATTAAATGTTAAAATTTCATCAGAATTGACCATTTTGGGAACGTTCGACAGCTCCGCGTTCATCGTTTTTCGTCCGAAAATGGATTTTTTGGACTTTACCAAAAATGATTCAAAATGTCAATTGGGTCGTGCCTCATGTTGAATAACCACTTTTTAAACCCTCACAGTGACCAAAATTGCCATTTTTACAGAGTTTTGCTTACTCAGAAGCTTAAATTTTGACCAATTTCAGGCACAGAAATGACTTTAAACACACTTATCTTAGTTGAAAAAGTAATAATTCACATCCAACAGTAATTTGCAGTCTGACCATTTTGGGAACATTCGACAGCTCCGCGGTCATCGTTTTTCATCCAAAAATTGATTTTTTTGACTTTACCAAAAATGATTCAAAATGTCAATCGGGTCGTGCCTCATGTTGAATAACCACTTTTTAAGCCCTCACAGTGACCAAAATTGCCATTTTTACAGAGTTTTGCTTACTCAGAAGATTAAATTTTGACCAATTTCAGGCACAGAAATAACTTTAAACACACTTATTTTAGTTGAAAAAGTAATAATTCACATCCAACAGTAATTTGCAGTCAAAAGATTAAATGTTAAAATTTAATCAGAATTGACCATTTTGGGAACGTTCAACAGCTCCGCGGTCATCGTTTTTCGTCCGAAAATTGATTTTTTTGGACTTTACCAAAAATGATTCAAAATGTCAATCGGGTCGTGCCTCATGTTGAATAACCACTTTTTAAACCCTCACAGTGACCAAAATTGCCATTTTTACAGAGTTTTGCTTACTCAGAAGCTTAAAATTTGACCAATTTCAGGCACAGAAATGACTTTAAACACACTTATTTTAGTTTAAAAAGTAATAATTCACATCCAACAGTAATTTGCGGTCAAAAGATTAAATGTTAATATTTCATCAGAATTGGCCATTTTGGGAACGTTCGACAGCTCCGCGGTCATCGTTTTTCGTCCGAAAATGGATTTTTTGGACTTTACCAAAATGATTCAAAATGTCAATTGGATCGTGCCTCATGTTGAATAACCACTTTTTAAACCCTCACAGTGACCAAAATTGCCATTTTTCCAGAGTTTTGCTTACTCAGAAGCTTCAATTTTCACCAATTTCAGGCAGAGAAATGACTTTAAACACACTTATTTTAGTTGAAAAGGTAATAATTCACATCCAACAGTAATTTGCAGTCAAAAGATTAAATGTTAAAATTTCATCAGAATTGACCATTTTGGGAACGTTCGACAGCTCCACGGTCATCGTTTTTCGTCCGAAAATTTATTTTTTTCACGTTACCAAAAATGATTCAAAATGTCAATCGAGTCGTGCCTCATGTTGAATAACCACTTTTTAAACCCTCACAGTGACCAAAATTGCCATTTTTACAGAGTTTTGCTTACTCAGAAGCTTCAATTTTCACCAATTTCAGGCACAGGAATGACTTTAAACACACTTATTTTAGTTGAAAAAGTAATAATTCACATCCAACAGTAATTTGCAGTCAAAAGATTAAATGCTAAAATTTCATCAGAATTGACCGTTTTGGGAACGTTCGGCAGCTCCGCTGTCATCGTTTTTCGTCCGAAAATTGATTTTTTGGACTCTACCAAAAATGATTCAAAATGTCAATCGGGTCGTGCCTCATGTTGAATAACCACTTTTTAAACCCTCACAGTGACCAAAATTGCCATGTTTACAGAGTTTTGCTTACTCAGAAGCTTCAATTTTGACCAATTTTAGGCACAGAAATGACTTTAAACACACTTATTTTAGTTGAAAAAGTAATAATTCACATCCAACAGTAATTTGCAGTCAAAAGATTAAATGTTAAAATTTCATCAGAATTGACCATTTTGGGAACGTTCGACAGCTCCGCGTTCATCGTTTTTCGTCCGAAAATTGATTTTTTGGACTTTACCAAAAATTATTCAAAATGTCAATCGGGTCGTGCCTCATGTTGAATAACCACTTTTTAAACCCTCTCAGTGACCAAAATTGCCATTTTTACAGCGTTTTGCTTACTCAGCAGCTTCAATTTTCACCAATTTCAGGCAGAGAAATGACTTTAAACACACTTATTTTAGTTGAAAAAGTAATAATTCACATCCAACAGTAATTTGCAGTCAAAAGATTAAATGTTAAAATTTCATCAGAATTGACCATTTTGGGAACGTTCGACAGCTCCGCGTTCATCGTTTTTCGTCCGAAAATGGATTTTTTGGACTTTACCAAAAATGATTCAAAATGTCAATTGGGTCGTGCCTCATGTTGAATAACCACTTTTTAAACCCTCACAGTGACCAAAATTGCCATTTTTACAGAGTTTTGCTTACTCAGAAGCTTAAATTTTGACCAATTTCAGGCACAGAAATGACTTTAAACACACTTATTTTAGTTGAAAAAGTAATAATTCACATCCAACAGTAATTTGCAGTCTGACCATTTTGGGAACATTCGACAGCTCCGCGGTCATCGTTTTTCATCCAAAAATTGATTTTTTTGACTTTACCAAAAATGATTCAAAATGTCAATCGGGTCGTGCCTCATGTTGAATAACCACTTTTTAAACCCTCACAGTGACCAAAATTGCCATTTTTACAGAGTTTTGCTTACTCAGAAGCTTAAAATTTGACCAATTTCAGGCACAGAAATGACTTTAAACACACTTATTTTAGTTTAAAAAGTAATAATTCACATCCAACAGTAATTAGCGGTCAAAAGATTAAATGTTAATATTTCATCAGAATTGGCCATTTTGGGAACGTTCGACAGCTCCGCGGTCATCGTTTTTCGTCCGAAAATGGATTTTTTGGACTTTACCAAAATGATTCAAAATGTCAATTGGATCGTGCCTCATGTTGAATAACCACTTTTTAAACCCTCACAGTGACCAAAATTGCCATTTTTCCAGAGTTTTGCTTACTCAGAAGCTTCAATTTTCACCAATTTCAGGCAGAGAAATGACTTTAAACACACTTATTTTAGTTGAAAAGGTAATAATTCACATCCAACAGTAATTTGCAGTCAAAAGATTAAATGTTAAAATTTCATCAGAATTGACCATTTTGGGAACGTTCGACAGCTCCACGGTCATCGTTTTTCGTCCGAAAATTTATTTTTTTCACGTTACCAAAAATGATTCAAAATGTCAATCGAGTCGTGCCTCATGTTGAATAACCACTTTTTAAACCCTCACAGTGACCAAAATTGCCATTTTTACAGAGTTTTGCTTACTCAGAAGCTTCAATTTTCACCAATTTCAGGCACAGGAATGACTTTAAACACACTTATTTTAGTTGAAAAAGTAATAATTCACATCCAACAGTAATTTGCAGTCAAAAGATTAAATGTTAAAATTTCATCAGAATTTACCATTTTGGGAACGTTCGACTGCTCCGCGGTCATCGTTTTTCGTCCGAAAATTGATTTTTTGGACTTTACCAAAAATGATTCAAAATGTCAATCGGGTCGTGCCTCATATTGAATAACCACTTTTTAAACCCTCACAGTGACCAAAATTGCCATTTTTACAGAGTTTTGCTTACTCAGAAGCTTACATTTTGACCAATTTCAGGCAGAGAAATGACTTTAAACACACTTATTTTAGTTGAAAAAGTAATAATTCACATCCAAGAGTAATTTGCAGTCAAAAGATTAAATGCTAAAATTTCATCAGAATTGACCATTTTGGGAACGTTCGACAGCTCCGCTGTCATCGTTTTTCGCCCGAAAATTGATTTTTTGGACTTTACCAAAAATGATTCAAAATGTCAATCGGGTCGTGCCTCATGTTGAATAACCTCTTTTTAAACCCTCACAGTGACCGAAATTGCCATTTTTACAGAGTTTTGCTTACTCAGAAGCTTCAATTTTGACCAATTTCAGGCACAGAAATGACTTTAAACACACTTATTTTAGTTGAAAAAGTAATAATTCACATCCAACAGTAATTTGCAGTCAAAAGATTAAATGTTAATATTTCATCAGAATTGACCATTTTGGGAACGTTCGACAGCTCCGCGGTCATCGTTTTTCGTCCGAAAATTGATTTTTTTGGACTTTACCCAAAATGATTCAAAATGTCAATCGGGTCGTGCCTCATGTTGAATAACCACTTTTTAAACCCTCACAGTGACCAAAATTGCCATGTTTACAGAGTTTTGCTTACTCAGAAGCTTCAATTTTGACCAATTTTATGCACAGAAATGACTTTAAACACACTTATTTTAGTTGAAAAAGTAATAATTCACATCCAACAGTAATTTGCAGTCAAAAGATTAAATGTTAAAATTTCATCAGAATTGACCATTTTGGGAACGTTCGACAGCTCCGCGGTCATCGTTTTTCGTCCGAAAATTGATTTTTTGAACGTTACCAAAAATGATTCAAAATGTCAATTGGGTCGTGCGTCATGTTGAATAACCACTTTTTAAACCCTCACAGTGACCAAAATTGCCATTTTTACAGAGTTTTTCTTACTCAGAAGCTTCAATTTTCACCAATTTCAGGCAGAGAAATTACTTTAAACACACTTATTTTAGTTTAAAAAGTAATAATTCACATCCAACAGTAATTTGCGGTCAAAGGATTAAATGTTAATATTTCATCAGAATTGGCCATTTTGGGAACGTTCGACAGCTCCGCGGTAATCGTTTTTCGTCCGAAAATTGATTTTTGGACTTTACCAAAAATGATTCAAAATGTAAATCGGGTCGTGCCTCATGTTGAATAACCACTTTTTAAACCCTCACAGTGACCAAAATTGCCATTTTTACAGCGTTTTGCTTACTCATAAGCTTCAATTTTCACCAATTTCAGGCAGAGAAATGACTTTAAACACACTTATTTTAGTTGGAAAAGTAATAATACACATCCAACAGTAATTTGCAGTCAAATGATTAAATGTTAAAATGTCATCAGAATTTACCATTTTGGGAACGTTCGACTGCTCCGCGGTCATCGTTTTTCGTCCGAAAATTGATTTTTGGGACTTTACTCAAAATGATTCAAAATGTCAATCGGGTCGTGCCTCATGTTGAATAACCACTTTTTAAAACCTCACAGTGACCAAAATTGCCATTTTTACAGAGTTTTGCTTACTCAGAAGCTTAAATTTTGACCAATTTCAGGCACAGGAATGACTTTAAACACACTTATTTTAGTTGAAAAAGTAATAATTCACATCCAACAGTAATTTGCAGTCAAAAGATTAAATGCTAAAATTTCATCAGAATTGACCATTTTGGGAACGTTCGACAGCTCCGCTGTCATCGTTTTTCGCCCGAAAATTGATTTTTTGGACTTTACCAAAAATGATTCAAAATGTCAATCGGGTCGTGCCTCATGTTGAATAACCTCTTTTTAAACCCTCACAGTGACCGAAATTGCCATGTTTACAGAGTTTTGCTTACTCAGAAGCTTCAATTTTGACCAATTTCAGGCACAGAAATGACTTTAAACACACTTATTTTAGTTGAAAAAGTAATAATTCACATCCAACAGTAATTTGCAGTCAAAAGATTAAATGTTAATATTTCATCAGAATTGACCATTTTGGGAACGTTCGACAGCTCCGCGGTCATCGTTTTTCGTCCGAAAATTGATTTTTTGGGACTTTACCCAAAATGATTCAAAATGTCAATCGGGTCGTGCCTCATGTTGAATAACCACTTTTTAAACCCTCACAGTGACCAAAATTGCCATGTTTACAGAGTTTTGCTTACTCAGAAGCTTCAATTTTGACCAATTTTATGCACAGAAATGACTTTAAACACACTTATTTTAGTTGAAAAAGTAATAATTCACATCCAACAGTAATTTGCAGTCAAAAGATTAAATGTTAAAATTTCATCAGAATTGACCATTTTGGGAACGTTCGACAGCTCCGCGGTCATCGTTTTTCGTCCGAAAATTGATTTTTTGAACGTTACCAAAAATGATTCAAAATGTCAATTGGGTCGTGCGTCATGTTGAATAACCACTTTTTAAACCCTCACAGTGACCAAAATTGCCATTTTTACAGAGTTTTTCTTACTCAGAAGCTTCAATTTTCACCAATTTCAGGCAGAGAAATGACTTTAAACACACTTATTTTAGTTTAAAAAGTAATAATTCACATCCAACAGTAATTTGCGGTCAAAGGATTAAATGTTAATATTTCATCAGAATTGGCCATTTTGGGAACGTTCAACAGCTCCGCGGTAATCGTTTTTCGTCCGAAAATTGATTTTTTGGACTTTACCAAAAATGATTCAAAATGTCAATCGGGTCGTGCCTCATGTTGAATAACCACTTTTTAAACCCTCACAGTGACCAAAATTGCCATTTTTACAGCGTTTTGCTTACTCATAAGCTTCAATTTTCACCAATTTCAGGCAGAGAAATGACTTTAAACACACTTATTTTAGTTGGAAAAGTAATAATACACATCCAACAGTAATTTGCAGTCAAATGATTAAATGTTAAAATGTCATCAGAATTTACCATTTTGGGAACGTTCCGCTGCTCCGCGGTCATCGTTTTTCGTCCGAAAATAGATTTTTTGGACTTTACCAAAAATGATTCAAAATGTCAATCGGGTCGTGCCTCATGTTGAATAACCACTTCTTAAACCCTCACAGTGACCGAAATTGCCATTTTTACAGAGTTTTGCTTACTCAGAAGCTTCAATTTTGACCAATTTCAGGCACAGAAATGACTTTAAACACACTTATTTTAGTTGAAAAAGTAATAATTCACATCCAACAGTAATTTGCAGTCAAAAGATTAAATGTTAATATTTCATCAGAATTGACCATTTTGGGAACGTTCGACAGCTCCGCGGTCATCGTTTTTCGTCCGAAAATTGATTTTTGGGACTTTACTCAAAATGATTCAAAATGTCAATCGGGTCGTGCCTCATGTTGAATAACCACTTTTTAAAACCTCACAGTGACCAAAATTGCCATTTTTACAGAGTTTTGCTTACTCAGAAGCTTAAATTTTGACCAATTTCAGGCACAGGAATGACTTTAAACACACTTATTTTAGTTGAAAAAGTAATAATTCACATCCAACAGTAATTTGCAGTCAAAAGATTAAATGTTAAAATTTCATCAGAATTGACCATTTTGGGAACGTTCGACAGCTCCGCGGTCATCGTTTTTCGTCCGAAAATTGATTTTTTGGACTTTACCAAAATGATTCAAAATGTCCATTGGATCGTGCCTCATGTTGAATAACCACTTTTTAAACCCTCACAGTGACCAAAATTGCCATTTTTCCAGAGTTTTGCTTACTCAGAAGCTTCAATTTTCACCAATTTCAGGCAGAGAAATGACTTTAAACACACTGATTTTAGTTGAAAAGGTAATAATTCACATCCAACAGTAATTTGCAGTCAAAAGATTAAATGTTAAAATTTCATCAGAATTGACCATTTTGGGAACAATCGACAGCTCCACGGTCATCGTTTTTCGTCCGAAAATTTATTTTTTTGACGTTACCAAAAATGATTCAAAATGTCAATCGAATCGTGCCTCATGTTGAATAACCACTTTTTAAACCCTCACAGTGACCAAAATTGCCATTTTTACAGAGTTTTGCTTACTCAGAAGCTTCAATTTTCACCAATTTCAGGCACAGGAATGACTTTAAACACACTTATTTTAGTTGAAAAAGTAATGATTCACATCCAACAGTAATTTGCAGTCAAAAGATTAAATGTTAAAATTTCATCAGAATTGACCATTTTGGGAACGTTCGACAGCTCCGCGGTCATCGTTTTTCGTCCGAAAATTGATTTTTTGGACTTTACCAAAAATGATTCAAAATGTCAATCGGGTCGTGCCTCATGTTGAATAACCACTTTTTTAAACCCTCACAGTGATCAAAATTGCCATTTTTACAGCGTTTTGCTTACTCAGAAGCTTCAATTTTCACCAATTTCAGGCAGAGAAATGACTTTAAACACACTTATTTTAGTTGGAAAAGTAATAATTCACATCCAACAGTAATTTGCAGTCAAAAGATTAAATGTTAAAATTTCATCAGAATTTACCATTTTGGGAACGTTCGACTGCTCCGCGGTCATCGTTTTTCGTCCGAAAATTGATTTTTTGGACTTTACCAAAAATGATTCAAAATGTCAATCGGGTCGTGCCTCATGTTGAATAACCTCTTTTTAAACCCTCACAGTGACCGAAATTGCCATTTTTACAGAGTTTTGCTTACTCAGAAGCTTCAATTTTGACCAATTTCAGGCACAGAAATGACTTTAAACACACTTATTTTAGTTGAAAAAGTAATAATTCACATCCAACAGTAATTTGCAGTCTGACCATTTTGGGAACATTCGACAGCTCCGCGGTCATCGTTTTTCGTCCAAAAATTTATTTTTTTCACTTTACCAAAAATGATTCAAAATGTCAATCGGGTCGTGCCTCATGTTGAATAACCACTTTTTAAACCCTCACAGTGACCAAAATTTTCATTTTTACAGTTTTGCTTACTCAGAAGATTAAATTTTGACCAATTTCAGGCACAGAAATAACTTTAAACACACTATTTTAGTTGAAAAAGTAATAATTCACATCCAACAGTAATTTGCAGTCAAAAGATTAAATGTTAAAATTTCATCAGAATTGACCATTTTGGGAACGTTCGACAGCTCCGCGGTAATCGTTTTTCGTCCGAAAATTGATTTTTTTGACGTTACCAAAAATGATTCAAAATGTCAATTAGGTCGTGCCTTATGTTGAATAACCACTTTTTAAACCCTCACAGTGACCAAAATTGCCATTTTTACAGAGTTTTGCTTACTCAGAAGCTTACATTTTGACCAATTTCAGGCACAGAAATGACTTTAAACAAACTTATTTTAGTTGAAAAAGTAATAATTCACATCCAACAGTAATTTGCAGTCAAAAGATTAAATGTTAAAATTTCATCAGAATTGACCATTTTGGGAACGTTCGACAGCTCCGCGGTCATCGTTTAGGTCCGAAAATTGATTTTTTGGACTTTACCAAAAATGATTCAAAATGTCAATCGGGTCGTGCCTCATATTGAATAACCACTTTTTAAACCCTCACAGTGACCAAAATTGCCATTTTTACAGAGTTTTGCTTACTCAGAAGCTTACATTTTGACCAATTTCAGGCAGAGAAATGACATTAAACACACTTATTTTAGTTGAAAAAGTAATAATTCACATCCAACAGTAATTTGCGGTCAAAAGATTAAGGGCTCCATTATGATGTCGGGCGGATTGCCTCCGCCAGGCTGGCGGTAGCCACCGCCGGCCTGGCGGAGGCAATCCGCCCGACATCCATTGCCAAATTCCCCCCCGCCATATTAGGATGGCGGGGGGGACCGCAGCGGTGATAATCACCGCCCGCCTGTTTTCCGCCCCGGTGGCCTTGCGGCCGGGGCGGAATATGTTTAATATGGTGGCGGTGTCTGTTAGACACCGCCAGCCATATTAGAATGCGCATTCTGGCACGCCTTTCCGTGGCGGCAATGCCGCCACGGAAAGGCATGCGGAGTCCCCTGCAGGGGCCCGTTGCAGGCCCCCAGGGACTCCGTGGGGGTGGGGGGTGCACATGGGGGGTACCTATGGTACCCCCCCGCATTTCAAAGTGCAAAATGGCAGGCACCGCGCGGTGCCTGTCATGTAGCACTTTGAAATGCACAACGTGCACGTTTCACAAGGCGGCGGGCGGAGATTACTGCTCCGCCCGCCGCAATGGCAAAAATACAGGATGCGCCCACCTGTGTGGCGGGCGCATCCTAATGCACATTTCGGGACCCCCGCCCTCGAGGCGGGCGGTCCCGTTTCCCGATAGGGTGGCGGGCGGGCTTTCCTAATGACCCCCTAAATGTTAATATTTCATCAGAATTGGCCATTTTGGGAAGGTTCGACAGCTCCGCGGTCATCGTTTTTCGTCCGAAAATTAATTTTTTGGACTTTACCCAAAATGATTCAAAATGTCAATCGGGTCGTGCCTCATGTTGAATAACCACTTTTTAAACCCTCACAGTGACCAAAATTGCCATTTTTACAGAGTTTTGCTTACTCAGAAGCTTCAATTTTCACCAATTTCAGGCAGAGAAATTACTTTAAACACACTTATTTTAGTTGAAAAGGTAATAATTCACATCCAACAGTAATTTGCAGTCAAAAGATTAAATGTTAAAATTTCATCAGAATTGACCATTTTGGGAACGTTCGACAGCTCCCCGGTAATCGTTTTTCGTCCGAAAATTGATTTTTTTGACGTTACCAAAAATGATTCAAAATGTCAATTAGGTCGTGCCTTATGTTGAATAACCACTTTTTAAACCCTCACAGTGACCGAAATTGCCATTTTTACAGAGTTTTGCTTACTCAGAAGCTTCAATTTTGACCAATTTCAGGCACAGAAATGACTTTAAACACACTTATTTTAGTTGAAAAAGTAATAATTCACATCCAACAGTAATTTGCAGTCAAAAGATTAAATGTTAATATTTCATCAGAATTGACCATTTTGGGAACGTTCGACAGCTCCGCGGTCATCGTTTTTCGTCCGAAAATTGATTTTTTGGACTTTACTCAAAATGATTCAAAATGTCAATCGGGTCATGCCTCATGTTGAATAACCACTTTTTAAACCCTCACAGTGACCAAAATTGCCATTTTTACAGAGTTTTGCTTACTCAGAAGCTTACATTTTGACCAATTTCAGGCACAGAAATGACTTTAAACACACTTATTTTAGTTGAAAAAGTAATAATTCACATCCAACAGTAATTTGCAGTCAAAAGATTAAATGTTAAAATTTCATCAGAATTGACCATTTTGGGAACGTTCGACAGCTCCGCGGTCATCGTTTAGGTCCGAAAATTGATTTTTTGGACTTTACCAAAAATGATTCAAAATGTCAATCGGGTCGTGCCTCATATTGAATAACCACTTTTTAAACCCTCACAGTGACCAAAATTGCCATTTTTACAGAGTTTTGCTTACTCAGAAGCTTACATTTTGACCAATTTCAGGCAGAGAAATGACTTTAAACACACTTATTTTAGTTGAAAAAGTAATAATTCACATCCAACAGTAATTTGCAGTCTGACCATTTTGGGAACATTCGACAGCTCCGCGGTCATCGTTTTTCGTCCAAAAATTGATTTATTTGACTTTACCAAAAATGATTCAAAATGTCAATCAGGTCGTGCCTCATGTTGAATAACCACTTTTTAAACCCTCACAGTGACCAAAATTGCCATTTTTACAGAGTTTTGCTTACTCAGAAGCTTCAATTTTGACCAATTTTATGCACAGAAATGACTTTAAACACACTTATTTTAGTTGAAAAAGTAATAATTCACATCCAACAGTAATTTGCAGTCAAAAGATTAAATGTTAAAATTTCATCAGAATTGACCATTTTGGGAACGTTCGACAGCTCCGCGGTCATCGTTTTTCGTCCGAAAATTGATTTTTTGAACGTTACCAAAAATGATTCAAAATGTCAATTCGGTCGTGCGTCATGTTGAATAACCACTTTTTAAACCCTCACAGTGACCAAAATTGCCATTTTTACAGAGTTTTTCTTACTCAGAAGCTTCAATTTTCACCAATTTCAGGCAGAGAAATGACTTTAAACACACTTATTTTAGTTTAAAAAGTAATAATTCACATCCAACAGTAATTTGCGGTCAAAGGATTAAATGTTAATATTTCATCAGAATTGGCCATTTTGGGAACGTTCAACAGCTCCGCGGTAATCGTTTTTCGTCCGAAAATTGATTTTTTGGACTTTACCAAAAATGATTCAAAATGTCAATCGGGTCGTGCCTCATGTTGAATAACCACTTCTTAAACCCTCACAGTGACCGAAATTGCCATTTTTACAGAGTTTTGCTTACTCAGAAGCTTCAATTTTGACCAATTTCAGGCACAGGAATGACTTTAAACACACTTATTTTAGTTGAAAAAGTAATAAATCACATCCAACAGTAATTTGCAGTCAAAAGATTAAATGTTAAAATTTCATCAGAATTGACCATTTTGGGAACGTTCGACAGCTCCGCGGTCATCGTTTTTCGTCCGAAAATTGATTTTTTGGACTTTACCAAAAATGATTCAAAATGTCAATCGGGTCGTGCCTCATGTTGAATACCCACTTTTTTAAACCCTCACAGTGACCAAAATTGCCATTTTTACAGCATTTTGCTTACTCAGAAGCTTCAATTTTCACCAATTTCAGGCAGAGAAATGACTTTCAACACACTTATTTTAGTTGGAAAAGTAATAATTCACATCCAACAGTAATTTGCAGTCAAAAGATTAAATGTTAAAATTTCATCAGAATTTACCATTTTGGGAACGTTCGACTGCTCCGCGGTCATCGTTTTTCGTCCGAAAATTGATTTTTTGGACTTTACCAAAAATTATTCAAAATGTCAATCGGGTCGTGCCTCATATTGAATAACCACTTTTTAAACCCTCACAGTGACCAAAATTGCCATTTTTACACAGTTTTGCTTACTCAGAAGCTTACATTTTGACCAATTTCAGGCAGAGAAATGACTTTAAACACACTTATTTTAGTTGAAAAGGTAATAATTCACATCCAACAGTAATTTGCAGTCAAAAGATTAAATGCTAAAATTTCATCAGAATTGACCATTTTGGGAACGTTCGACAGCTCCACGGTCATCGTTTTTCGTCCGAAAATTTATTTTTTTGACTTTACCAAAAATGATTCAAAATGTCAATCGGGTCGTGCCTCATGTTGAATAACCACTTTTTAAACCCTCACAGTGACCAAAATTGCCATTTTTACAGAGTTTTGCTTACTCAGAAGCTTCAATTTTCACCAATTTCAGGCACAGGAATGACTTTAAACACACTTATTTTAGTTGAAAAAGTAATGATTCACATCCAACAGTAATTTGCAGTCAAAAGATTAAATGTTAATATTTCATCAGAATTGACCATTTTGGGAACGTTCGACAGCTCCGCGGTCATCGTTTTTCGTCCGAAAATTGATTTTTTGGACTTTACCCAAAATGATTCAAAATGTCAATCGGGTCGTGCCTTATGTTGAATAACCACTTTTTAAACCCTCACAGTGACGAAAATTGCCATTTTTACAGAGTTTTGCTTACTCAGAAGCTTAGATTTTGACCAATTTCAGGCACAGGAATGACTTTAAACACACTTATTTTAGTTGAAAAAGAAATAATTCACATCCAACAGTAATTTGCAGTCCAAAGATTAAATGTTAAAATTTCATCAGAATTGACCATTTTGGGAACGTTCGACAGCTCCGCGTTCATCGTTTTTCGTCCGAAAATTGATTTTTTGGACTTTACCAAAAATGATTCAAAATGTCAATTGGGTCGTGCCTCATGTTGATTAACCACTTTTTAAACCCTCACAGTGACCAAAATTGCCATTTTTACAGAGTTTTGCTTACTCAGAAGCTTAAATTTTGACCAATTTCAGGCACAGAAATGACTTTAAACACACTTATTTTAGTTGAAAAAGTAATAATTCACATCCAACAGTAATTTGCAGTCTGACCATTTTGGGAACATTCGACAGCTCCGCGGTCATCTTTTTTCGTCCAAAAATTGATTTTTTTCACTTTACCAAAAATGATTCAAAATGTCAATCGGGTCGTGCCTCATGTTGAATAACCACTTTTTAAACCCTCACAGTGACCAAAATTTTCATTTTTACAGTTTTGCTTACTCAGAAGATTAAATTTTGACCAATTTCAGGCACAGAAATAACTTTAAACACACTATTTTAGTTGAAAAAGTAATAATTCACATCCAACAGTAATTTGCAGTCAAAAGATTAAATGTTAAAATTTCATCAGAATTGACCATTTTGGGAACGTTCGACAGCTCCGCGGTAATCGTTTTTCGTCCGAAAATTGATTTTTTTGACGTTACCAAAAATGATTCAAAATGTCAATTAGGTCGTGCCTTATGTTGATTAACCACTTTTTAAACCCTCACAGTGACCAAAATTGCCATTTTTACAGAGTTTTGCTTACTCAGAAGCTTACATTTTGACCAATTTCAGGCACAGAAATGACTTTAAACACACTTATTTTAGTTGAAAAAGTAATAATTCACATCCAACAGTAATTTGCAGTCAAAAGATTAAATGTTAAAATTTCATCAGAATTGACCATTTTGGGAACGTTCGACAGCTCCGCGGTCATCATTTAGGTCCGAAAATTGATTTTTTGGACTTTACCAAAAATGATTCAAAATGTCAATCGGGTCGTGCCTCATATTGAATAACCACTTTTTAAACCCTCACAGTGACCAAAATTGCCATTTTTACAGAGTTTTGCTTACTCAGAAGCTTACATTTTGACCAATTTCAGGCAGGGAAATGACATTAAACACACTTATTTTAGTTGAAAAAGTAATAATTCACATCCAACAGTAATTTGCGGTCAAAAGATTAAATGTTAATATTTCATCAGAATTGGCCATTTTGGGAATGTTCGACAGCTCCGCGGTCATCGTTTTTCGTCCGAAAATTTATTTTTTGGACTTTACCCAAAATGATTCAAAATTTATTTATTTAATTTATTTAATGGTTTTGTAAAGCGCGTAGTAACTCCGAAGAGCATCCCAGCGCTAATCTGCTTCTCCAGGGGTTTTAGCCGACTAGTGGGATTATATTTGCGGGAAAAGGAAGGTCTTTAAGGTCTTTCTGAACTGGAGATAGTTCGGTTCTGTCCTAAGTTTTCGGGGTAACTGGTTCCATCGTTTCGCCGTGTGAACCGAGAAGCGACGGCCACCGGTCTTAGCTTTTCTCACTCTAGGGGCTGAAATAAGGTTTTCTGCATTGGACCGGAGATCCCTCTTTGCTTTGTATGGGATTAAAAGTTCTTTCAGAAGAGGGGGACCGTTGTTGTTGAGTGTTTTATGGGCCAGACAGAGGGCTTTGAACAGGACCCTTTCTCTGACTGGGAGCCAGTGGAGAGAGTTGAGGGCCGGCCTGGCGGAGGATCTTCCAGGTGTGCCCGTAAGTAGGCGGGCTGCGGCATTTTGGACTTTCTGCAGTGAGTTCAAGGTGGCTTCAGGGGCTCCCAAGTATATAGCGTTACAGTAGTCTAATCTTGCCAGGATTAGACCCTGGATGAGGAGCCTCCTTGCGGTCTCTGGGAGCAGGGGAAAGATCTTCCTGCAGGCTCTGAGTAGTCCAAAGCATGTCTCTGAGGTTCTCTTTGCCTGGGTTTTAAAACTCATGTCTTTCTCAATCCACACACCAAGGCTCTTGACCTCTTCCTTGGGTGCGGGAGGGTCCCCTAGGCACCTGGGCCAAAGGTAAGATGGTAAAGAGGGCCCATTGTGGCCCATCAGGAGGATCTCGGTCTTGGACCCGTTCAATTTCAAGGAGGAGAGATTCATCCATCGGTGGACTTCGGAAAGGCAGCTGTGGAGGTCGGAAGGAGCGTGGTGAGGGTGGGAAAGAGTAACGACCAGCTGAGTGTCGTCGGCGTAGTTGATGACTGACACGCCGTACGAGCTGACCCTCTTCTCCAGTGGGGCCATGTACACGTTGAAAAGTGTAGGGCTCAGAGATGAGCCCTGTGGCACTCCACACCGGAGGGGGATGATGGATGAGCAGCTGTCGTTTTCCCGCACCTGGAAGGAGCGTCCAGTCAAAAAGGATTCTAGCCATTTCAGGGCCAGACCCTTTAATCCGATCTCTCCCAGTCGGTGGATTAGGGTGGGATGGTCTACAGTGTCGAAGGCCGCGCTGAGGTCTAGGAGGATCACTGCCACTGATCCTCCTGTGTCCAGAATGCTTCTGGCCTTCTCCACTGCTGTCAGGAGGGCGATGTCAGTGCCCTGCCCTGGACGAAATCCTGTCTGGGAGGCCGCTAAGAGGTTGTTACTTTCTAAGAAAAGCGATAGTTGTTTATTTACCAGCTTCTCTGCGATCTTGCCAATCGGGTCGTGCCTCATGTTGAATAACCACTTTTTAAACCCTCACAGTGACCAAAATTGCCATTTTTACAGAGTTTTGCTTACTCAGAAGCTTAAATTTTGACCAATTGCAGGCACAGGAATGACTTTAAACACACTTATTTTAGTTGAAAAAGTAATAATTCACATCCAACAGTAATTTGCAGTCAAAAGATTAAATGTTAAAATTTCATCAGAATTGACCATTTTGGGAACGTTCGACAGCTCCGCGGTCATCGTTTTTCGTCCGAAAATTGATTTTTTGGACTTTACCAAAATGATTCAAAATGTCAATTGGATCGTGCCTCATGTTGAATAACCACTTTTTAAACCCTCACAGTGACCAAAATTGCCATTTTTACAGAGTTTTGCTTACTCAGAAGCTTCAATTTTCACCAATTTCAGGCAGAGAAATTACTTTAAACACACTTATTTTAGTTGAAAAGGTAATAATTCACATCCAACAGTAATTTGCAGTCAAAAGATTAAATGTTAAAATTTCATCAGAATTGACCATTTTGGGAACGTTCGACAGCTTCGCGGTCATCGTTTTTCGTCCGAAAATAGATTTTTTGGACTTTACCAAAAATGATTCAAAATGTCAATCGGGTCGTGCCTCATGTTGAATAACCACTTTTTTAAACCCTCACAGTGACCAAAATTGCCATTTTTACAGAGTTTTGCTTACTCAGAAGCTTACATTTTGACCAATTTCAGGCAGAGAAATGACTTTAAACACACTTACTTTAGTTGAAAAAGTAATAAATAACATCCAACAGTTCATTTGCAGTCAAAAGATTAAATGTTAAAATTTCATCAGAATTGACCATTTTGGGAACGTTCGATAGCTCCGCTGTCATCGTTTTTCGTCCGAAAATTGATTTTTTGGACTTTACCAAAAATGATTCAAAATGTCAATCGGGTCGTGCCTCATGTTGAATAACCACTTTTTAAACCCTCACAGTGACCGAAATTGCCATTTTTACAGAGTTTTGCTTACTCAGAAGCTTCAATTTTGACCAATTTCAGGCACAGAAATGACTTTAAACACACTTATTTTAGTTGAAAAAGTAATAATTCACATCCAACAGTAATTTGCAGTCAAAAGATTAAATGTTAATATTTCATCAGAATTGACCATTTTGGGAACGTTCGACAGCTCCGCGGTCATCGTTTTTCGTCCGAAAATAGATTTTTTGGACTTTACCCAAAATGATTCAAAATGTCAATCGGGTCATGCCTCATGTTGAATAACCACTTTTTAAACCCTCACAGTGACCAAAATTGCCATTTTTACAGAGTTTTGCTTACTCAGAAGCTTAAATTTTGACCAATTTCAGGCACAGAAATGACTTTAAACACACTTATTTTAGTTTAAAAAGTAATAATTCACATCCAACAGTAATTTGCGGTCAAAAGATTAAATGTTAATATTTCATCAGAATTGGCCATTTTGGGAACGTTCGACAGCTCCGCGGTCATCGTTTTTCGTCCGAAAATTGATTTTTGGGACTTTACCCAAAATGATTCAAAATGTCAATCGGGTCGTGCCTCATGTTGAATAACCACTTTTTAAACCCTCACAGTGACCAAAATTGCCATTTTTACAGAGTTTTGCTTACTCAGAAGCTTAAATTTTGACCAATTTCAGGCACAGGAATGACTTTAAACACACTTATTTTAGTTGAAAAAGTAATAATTCACATCCAACAGTAATTTGCAGTCAAAAGATTAAATCCTAAAATTTCATCAGAATTGACCATTTTGGGAACGTTAGACAGCTCCGCGGTCATCGTTTTTCATCCAAAAAATTAATTTTTTGGACTTTACCAAAAATGATTCAAAATGTCAATTGGGTCGTGCCTCATGTTGAATAACCACTTTTTTAAACCCTCACAGTGACCAAAATTGCCATTTTTACAGCGTTTTGCTTACTCAGAAGCTTAAATTTTCACCAATTTCAGGCAGAGAAATGACTTTAAACACACTTATTTTAGTTGGAAAAGTAATAATTCACATCCAACAGTAATTTGCAGTCAAAAGATTAAATGTTAAAATGTCATCAGAATTGACCATTTTGGGAACGTCCGACAGCTCCGCGTTCATCGTTTTTCGTCCGAAAATTGATTTTTTGGACTTTACCAAAAATGATTCAAAATGTCAATTGGGTCGTGCCTCATGTTGAATAACCACTTTTTAAACCCTCACAGTGACCAAAATTGCCATTTTTACAGAGTTTTGCTTCCTCAGAAGCTTAAAATGTGACCAATTTCAGGCACAGAAATGACTTTAAACACACTTATTTTAGTTGAAAAAGTAATAATTCACATC
This sequence comes from Lissotriton helveticus, assembly GCF_964261635.1. Classification (NCBI taxonomy): domain Eukaryota; kingdom Metazoa; phylum Chordata; class Amphibia; order Caudata; family Salamandridae; genus Lissotriton; species Lissotriton helveticus. The sequence goes on from NC_136070.1 coordinate 913,062,108, forward strand.
CAACAGTAATTTGCAGTCAGAAGATTAAATGTTAATATTTCATCAGAATTGACCATTTTGGGAACGTTCGACAGCTCCGCGGTCATCGTTTTTCGTCCGAAAATTGATTTTTGGGACTTTACCCAAAATGATTCAAAATGTCAATCGGGTCGTGCCTCATGTTGAATAACCACTTTTTAAAACCTCACAGTGACCAAAATTGCCATTTTTACAGAGTTTTGCTTACTCAGAAGCTTAAATTTTGACCAATTTCAGGCACAGGAATGACTTTAAACACACTTATTTTAGTTGAAAAAGTAATAATTCACATCCAACAGTAATTTGCAGTCAAAAGATTAAATGTTAAAATTTCATCAGAATTGACCATTTTGGGAACGTTCGACAGCTCCGCGGTCATCGTTTTTCGTCCGAAAATTGATTTTTTGGACTTTACCAAAATGATTCAAAATGTCAATTGGATCGTGCCTCATGTTGAATAACCACTTTTTAAACCCTCACAGTGACCAAAATTGCCATTTTTCCAGAGTTTTGCTTACTCAGAAGCTTCAATTTCCACCAATTTCAGGCAGAGAAATGACTTTAAACACACTTATTTTAGTTGAAAAGGTAATAATTCACATCCAACAGTAATTTGCAGTCAAAAGATTAAATGTTAAAATTTCTTCAGAATTGACCATTTTGGGAACAATCGACTGCTCCGCGGTCATCGTTTTTCGTCCGAAAATTGATTTTTTGGACTTTACCAAAAATGATTCAAAATGTCAATCGGGTCGTGCCTCATATTGAATAACCACTTTTTAAACCCTCACAGTGACCAAAATTGCCATTTTTACAGAGTTTTGCTTACTCAGAAGCTTATATTTTGACCAATTTCAGGCAGAGAAATGACTTTAAACACACTTATTTTAGTAGAAAAAGTAATAATTCACATCCAACAGTAATTTGCAGTCAAAAGATTAAATGCTAAAATTTCATCAGAATTGACCATTTTGGGAACGTTCGACAGCTCCGCTGTCATCGTTTTTCGCCCGAAAATTGATTTTTTGGACTTTACCAAAAATGATTCAAAATGTCAATCGGGTCGTGCCTCATGTTGAATAACTTCTTTTTAAACACTCACAGTGACCGAAATTGCCATTTTTACAGAGTTTTGCTTACTCAGAAGCTTAAATTTTGACCAATTTCAGGCACAGAAATTACTTTAAACACACTTATTTTAGTTGAAAAAGTAATAATTCACATCCAACAGTAATTTGCAGTCAAAAGATTAAATGTTAATATTTCATCAGAATTGACCATTTTGGGAACGTTCGACAGCTCCGCGGTCATCGTTTTTCGTCCGAAAATTGATTTTTTTTGTCTTTACCCAAAATGATTCAAAATGTCAATCGGGTCGTGCCTCATGTTGAATAACCACTTTTTAAACCCTCACAGTGACCAAAATTGCCATTTTTACAGAGTTTTGCTTACTCAGAAGCTTACATTTTGACCAATTTGAGGCAGAGAAATGACTTTAAACACACTTATTTTAGTTGAAAAAGTAATAATTCACATCCAACAGTAATTTGCAGTCAAAAGATTAAATGCTAAAATTTCATCAGAATTGACCATTTTGGGAACGTTCGACAGCTCCGCGTTCATCGTTTTTCGTCCGAAAATTGATTTTTTGGACTTTACCTAAAATTATTCAAAATGTCAATTGGGTCGTGCCTCATGTTGATTAACCACTTTTTAAACCCTCACAGTGACCAAAATTGCCATTTTTACAGAGTTTTGCTTACTCAGAAGCTTAAATTTTGACCAATTTCAGGCACAGAAATGACTTTAAACACACTTATTTTAGTTGAAAAAGTAATAATTCACATCCAACAGTAATTTGCAGTCTGACCATTTTGGGAACATTCGACAGCTCCGCGGTCATCGTTTTTCGTCCAAAAATTGATTTTTTTCACTTTACCAAAAATGATTCAAAATGTCAATCGGGTCGTGCCTCATGTTGAATAACCACTTTTTAAACCCTCACAGTGACCAAAATTTTCATTTTTACAGTTTTGCTTACTCAGAAGATTAAATTTTGACCAATTTCAGGCACAGAAATAACTTTAAACACACTATTTTAGTTGAAAAAGTAATAATTCACATCCAACAGTAATTTGCAGTCAAAAGATTAAATGTTAAAATTTCATCAGAATTGACCATTTTGGGAACGTTCGACAGCTCCGCGGTAATCGTTTTTCGTTCGAAAATTGATTTTTTTGACGTTACCAAAAATGATTCAAAATGTCAATTAGGTCGTGCCTTATGTTGAATAACCACTTTTTAAACCCTCACAGTGACCAAAATTGCCATTTTTACAGAGTTTTGCTTACTCAGAATCTTACATTTTGACCAATTTCAGGCACAGAAATGACTTTAAACACACTTATTTTAGTTGAAAAAGTAATAATTCACATCCAACAGTAATTTGCAGTCAAAAGATTAAATGTTAAAATTTCATCAGAATTGACCATTTTGGGAACGTTCGACAGCTCCGCGGTCATTGCTTAGGTCCGAAAATTGATTTTTTGGACTTTACCAAAAATGATTCAAAATGTCAATCGGGTCGTGCCTCATATTGAATAACCACTTTTTAAACCCTCACAGTGACCAAAATTGCCATTTTTACAGAGTTTTGCTTACTCAGAAGCTTACATTTTGACCAATTTCAGGCAGAGAAATGACATTAAACACACTTATTTTAGTTGAAAAAGTAATAATTCACATCCAACAGTAATTTGCGGTCAAAAGATTAAGGGCTCCATTATGATGTCGGGCGGATATCCTCCGCCAGGCTGGCGGTAGCCACCGCCGGCCTGGCGGAGGCAATCCGCCCGACATCCATTGCCAAATTCCCCCCCGCCATATTAGGATGGCGGGGGGGACCGCAGCGGTGATAATCACCGCCCGCCTGTTTTCCGCCCCGGTGGCCTTGCGGCCGGGGCGGAATATATTTAATATGGTGGCGGTGTCTGTTAGACACCGCCAGCCATATTAGAATGCGCATTCTGGCACGCCTTTCCGTGGCGGCAATGCCGCCACGGAAAGGCATGCGGAGTCCCCTGCAGGGGCCCGTTGCAGGCCCCCAGGGACTCCGTGGGGGTGGGGGGTGCACATGGGGGGTACCTATGGTACCCCCCCGCATTTCAAAGTGCAACATGGCAGGCACCGCGCGGTGCCTGTCATGTAGCACTTTGAAATGCACAACGTGCACGTTTCACAAGGCGGCGGGCGGAGATTACTGCTCCGCCCGCCGCAATGGCAAAAATTACAGGATGCGGCCACCTGTGTTGCGGGCGCATCCTAATGCACATTTCGGGACCCCCGCCCTCGAGGCGGGCGGTCCCGTTTCCCGATAGGGTGGCGGGCGGGCAAAGCCCGCCCGCCATCCTAATGACCCCCTAAATGTTAATATTTTATCAGAATTGGCCATTTTGGGAACGTTCGACAGCTCCGCGGTCATCGTTTTTCGTCAGAAAATTTATTTTTTGGACTTTACCCAAAATGATTCAAAATGTCAATCGGGTCGTGCCTCATGTTGAATAACCACTTTTTAAACCCTCACAGTGACCAAAATTGCCATTTTTACAGAGTTTTGCTTACTCAGAAGCTTAAATTTTGACCAATTGCAGGCACAGGAATGACTTTAAACACACTTATTTTAGTTGAAAAAGTAATAATTCACATCCAACAGTAATTTGCAGTCAAAAGATTAAATGTTAAAATTTCATCAGAATTGACCATTTTGGGAACGTTCGACAGCTCCGCGGTCATCGTTTTTCGTCCGAAAATTTATTTTTTGGACTTTACCAAAATGATTCAAAATATCAATTGGATCGTGCCTCATGTTGAATAACCACTTTTTAAACCCTCACAGTGACCAAAATTGCCATTTTTACAGAGTTTTGCTTACTCAGAAGCTTCAATTTTCACCAATTTCAGGCAGAGAAATTACTTTAAACACACTTATTTTAGTTGAAAAGGTAATAATTCACATCCAACAGTAATTTGCAGTCAAAAGATTAAATGTTAAAATTTCATCAGAATTGACCATTTTGGGAACGTTCGACAGCTCCGCGTTCATCGTTTTTCGTCCGAAAATTGATTTTTTGGACTTTACCTAAAATTATTCAAAATGTCAATTGGGTCGTGCCTCATGTTGATTAACCACTTTTTAAACCCTCACAGTGACCAAAATTGCCATTTTTACAGAGTTTTGCTTACTCAGAAGCTTAAATTTTGACCAATTTCAGGCACAGAAATGACTTTAAACACACTTATTTTAGTTGAAAAAGTAATAATTCACATCCAACAGTAATTTCCAGTCTGACCATTTTGGGAACATTCGACAGCTCCGCGGTCATCGTTTTTCGTCCAAAAATTGATTTTTTTCACTTTACCAAAAATGATTCAAAATGTCAATCGGGTCGTGCCTCATGTTGAATAACCACTTTTTAAACCCTCACAGTGACCAAAATTTTCATTTTTACAGTTTTGCTTACTCAGAAGATTAAATTTTGACCAATTTCAGGCACAGAAATAACTTTAAACACACTATTTTAGTTGAAAAAGTAATAATTCACATCCAACAGTAATTTGCAGTCAAAAGATTAAATGTTAAAATTTCATCAGAATTGACCATTTTGGGAACGTTCGACAGCTCCGCGGTAATCGTTTTTCGTTCGAAAATTGATTTTTTTGACGTTACCAAAAATGATTCAAAATGTCAATTAGGTCGTGCCTTATGTTGAATAACCACTTTTTAAACCCTCACAGTGACCAAAATTGCCATTTTTACAGAGTTTTGCTTACTCAGAAGCTTACATTTTGACCAATTTCAGGCACAGAAATGACTTTAAACACACTTATTTTAGTTGAAAAAGTAATAATTCACATCCAACAGTAATTTGCAGTCAAAAGATTAAATGTTAAAATTTCATCAGAATTGACCATTTTGGGAACGTTCGACAGCTCCGCGGTCATCGTTTAGGTCCGAAAATTGATTTTTTGGACTTTACCAAAAATGATTCAAAATGTCAATCGGGTCGTGCCTCATATTGAATAACCACTTTTTAAACCCTCACAGTGACCAAAATTGCCATTTTTACAGAGTTTTGCTTACTCAGAAGCTTACATTTTGACCAATTTCAGGCAGAGAAATGACATTAAACACACTTATTTTAGTTGAAAAAGTAATAATTCACATCCAACAGTAATTTGCGGTCAAAAGATTAAGGGCTCCATTATGATGTCGGGCGAATATCCTCCGCCAGGCTGGCGGTAGCCACCGCCGGCCTGGCGGAGGCAATCCGCCCGACATCCATTGCCAAATTCCCCCCCGCCATATTAGGATGGCGGGGGGGACCGCAGCGGTGATAATCACCGCCCGCCTGTTTTCCGCCCCGGTGGCCTTGCGGCCGGGGCGGAATATATTTAATATGGTGGCGGTGTCTGTTAGACACCGCCAGCCATATTAGAATGCGCATTCTGGCACGCCTTTCCGTGGCGGCAATGCCGCCACGGAAAGGCATGCGGAGTCCCCTGCAGGGGCCCGTTGCAGGCCCCCAGGGACTCCGTGGGGGTGGGGGGTGCACATGGGGGGTACCTATGGTACCCCCCGCATTTCAAAGTGCAACATGGCAGGCACCGCGCGGTGCCTGTCATGTAGCACTTTGAAATGCACAACGTGCACGTTTCACAAGGCGGCGGGCGGAGATTACTGCTCCGCCCGCCGCAATGGCAAAAATTACAGGATGCGGCCACCTGTGTTGCGGGCGCATCCTAATGCACATTTCGGGACCCCCGCCCTCGAGGCGGGCGGTCCCGTTTCCCGATAGGGTGGCGGGCGGGCAAAGCCCGCCCGCCATCCTAATGACCCCCTAAATGTTAATATTTTATCAGAATTGGCCATTTTGGGAACGTTCGACAGCTCCGCGGTCATCGTTTTTCGTCAGAAAATTTATTTTTTGGACTTTACCCAAAATGATTCAAAATGTCAATCGGGTCATGCCTCATGTTGAATAACCACTTTTTAAACCCTCACAGTGACCAAAATTGCCATTTTTACAGAGTTTTGCTTACTCAGAAGCTTAAATTTTGACCAATTGCAGGCACAGGAATGACTTTAAACACACTTATTTTAGTTGAAAAAGTAATAATTCACATCCAACAGTAATTTGCAGTCAAAAGATTAAATGTTAAAATTTCATCAGAATTGACCATTTTGGGAACGTTCGACAGGTCCGCGGTCATCGTTTTTCGTCCGAAAATTTATTTTTTGGACTTTACCAAAATGATTCAAAATATCAATTGGATCGTGCCTCATGTTGAATAACCACTTTTTAAACCCTCACAGTGACCAAAATTGCCATTTTTACAGAGTTTTGCTTACTCAGAAGCTTCAATTTTCACCAATTTCAGGCAGAGAAATTACTTTAAACACACTTATTTTAGTTGAAAAGGTAATAATTCACATCCAACAGTAATTTGCAGTCAAAAGATTAAATGTTAAAATTTCATCAGAATTGACCATTTTGGGAACGTTCGACAGCTCCGCGGTAATCGTTTTTCGTCCGAAAATTGATTTTTTTGACGTTACCAAAAATGATTCAAAATGTCAATTAGGTCGTGCCTTATGTTGAATAACCACTTTTTAAACCCTCACAGTGACCGAAATTGCCATTTTTACAGAGTTTTGCTTACTCAGAAGCTTCAATTTTGACCAATTTCAGGCACAGAAATGACTTTAAACACACTTATTTTAGTTGAAAAAGTAATAATTCACATCCAACAGTAATTTGCAGTCAAAAGATTAAATGTTAATATTTCATCAGAATTGACCATTTTGGGAACGTTCGACAGCTCCGCGGTCATCGTTTTTCGTCCGAAAATTGATTTTTTGGACTTTACCCAAAATGATTCAAAATGTCAATCGGGTCATGCCTCATGTTGAATAACCACTTTTTAAACCCTCACAGTGACCAAAATTGCCATTTTTACAGAGCTTTGCTTACTCAGAAGCTTACATTTTGCCCAATTTCAGGCACAGAAATTACTTTAAACACACTTATTTTAGTTGAAAAAGTAATAATTCACATCCAACAGTAATTTGCAGTCAAAAGATTAAATGTTAAAATTTCATCAGAATTGACCATTTTGGGAACGTTCGACAGCTCCGCGGTCATCGTTTAGGTCCGAAAATTGATTTTTTGGACATTACCAAAAATGATTCAAAATGTCAATCGGGTCGTGCCTCATGTTGAATAACCACTTTTTAAACCCTCACAGTGACCAAAATTGCCATTTTTACAGAGTTTTGCTTACTCAGAAGCTTAAATTTTGACCAATTGCAGGCACAGGAATGACTTTAAACACACTTATTTTAGTTGAAAAAGTAATAATTCACATCCAACAGTAATTTGCAGTCAAAAGATTAAATGTTAAAATTTCATCAGAATTGACCATTTTGGGAACGTTCGACAGCTCCGCGGTCATCGTTTTTCGTCCGAAAATTGATTTTTTGGACTTTACCAAAATGATTCAAAATGTCAATTGGATCGTGCCTCATGTTGAATAACCACTTTTTTAACCCTCACAGTGACCAAAATTGCCATTTTTACAGAGTTTTGCTTACTCAGAAGCTTCAATTTTCACCAATTTCAGGCAGAGAAATTACTTTAAACACACTTATTTTAGTTGAAAAGGTAATAATTCACATCCAACAGTAATTTGCAGTCAAAAGATTAAATGTTAAAATTTCATCAGAATTGACCATTTTGGGAACGTTCGACAGCTCCGCGGTCATCGTTTTTCGTCCGAAAATAGATTTTTTGGACTTTACCAAAAATGATTCAAAATGTCAATCGGGTCGTGCCTCATGTTGAATAACCACTTTTTTAAACCCTCACAGTGACCAAAATTGCCATTTTTACAGAGTTTTGCTTACTCAGAAGCTTACATTTTGACCAATTTCAGGCAGAGAAATGACTTTAAACACACTTACTTTAGTTGAAAAAGTAATAATTCACATCCAACAGTAATTTGCAGTCAAAAGATTAAATGTTAATATTTCATCAGAATTTACCATTTTGGGAACGTTCGACAGCTCCGCGGTCATCGTTTTTCGTCCGAAAATTGATTTTTTGGACTTTACCCAAAATGATTCAAAATGTCAATCGGGTCATGCCTCATGTTGAATAACCACTTTTTAAAACCTCACAGTGACCAAAATTGCCATTTTTACAGAGTTTTGCTTACTCAGAAGCTTACATTTTGACCAATTTCAGGCACAGAAATGACTTTAAACACTTATTTTAGTTGAAAAAGTAATAATTCACATCCAACAGTAATTTGCAGTCTGACCATTTTGGGAACATTCGACAGCTCCGCGGTCATCGTTTTTCGTCCAAAAATTGATTTTTTTGACTTTACCAAAAATGATTCAAAATGTCAATCGGGTCGTGCCTCATGTTGAATAACCACTTTTTAAAACCTCACAGTGACCAAAATTGCCATTTTTACAGAGTTTTGCTTACTCAGAAGCTTCAATTTTCACCAATTTCAGGCAGAGAAATGACTTTAAACACACTTATTTTAGTTGAAAAGGTAATAATTCACATCCAACAGTAATTTGCAGTCAAAAGATTAAATGTTAATATTTCATCAGAATTGGCCATTTTGGGAATGTTCGACAGCTCCGCGGTCATCGTTTTTCGTCCGAAAATTGATTTTTTGGACTTTACCCAAAATGATTCAAAATGTCAATCGGGTCGTGCCTCATGTTGAATAACCATTTTTTAAACCCTCACAGTGACCAAAATTGCCATTTTTACAGAGTTTTGCTTACTCAGAAGCTTAAATTTTGACCAATTTCAGGCACAGGAATGACTTTAAACACACTTATTTTAGTTGAAAAAGTAATAAATCACATCCAACAGTAATTTGCAGTCAAAAGATTAAATGTTAAAATTTCATCAGAATTGACCATTTTGGGAACGTTCGACAGCTCCGCGGTCATCGTTTTTCGTCCGAAAATTGATTTTTTGGACTTTACCCAAAATGATTCAAAATGTCAATCGGGTCATGCCTCATGTTGAATAACCACTTTTTAAACCCTCACAGTGACCAAAATTGCCATTTTTACAGAGTTTTGCTTACTCAGAAGCTTACATTTTGACCAATTTCAGGCACAGAAATGACTTTAAACACTTATTTTAGTTGAAAAAGTAATAATTCACATCCAACAGTAATTTGCAGTCTGACCATTTTGGGAACATTCGACAGCTCCGCGGTCATCGTTTTTCGTCCAAAAATTGATTTTTTTGACTTTACCAAAAATTATTCAAAATGTCAATCGGGTCGTGCCTCATGTTGAATAACCACTTTTTAAACCCTCACAGTGACCAAAATTGCCATTTTTACAGAGTTTTGCTTACTCAGAAGCTTCAATTTTCACCAATTTCAGGCAGAGAAATGACTTTAAACACACTTATTTTAGTTGAAAAGGTAATAATTCACATCCAACAGTAATTTGCAGTCAAAAGATTAAATGTTAATATTTCATCAGAATTGGCCATTTTGGGAATGTTCGACAGCTCCGCGGTCATCGTTTTTCGTCCGAAAATTGATTTTTTGGACTTTACCCAAAATGATTCAAAATGTCAATCGGGTCGTGCCTCATGTTGAATAACCATTTTTTAAACCCTCACAGTGACCAAAATTGCCATATTTACAGAGTTTTGCTTACTCAGAAGCTTAAATTTTGACCAATTTCAGGCACAGGAATGACTTTAAACACACTTATTTTAGTTGAAAAAGTAATAAATCACATCCAACAGTAATTTGCAGTCAAAAGATTAAATGTTAAAATTTCATCAGAATTGACCATTTTGGGAACGTTCGACAGCTCCGCGGTCATCGTTTTTCGTCCGAAAATTGATTTTTTGGACTTTACCCAAAATGATTCAAAATGTCAATCGGGTCGTGCCTTATGTTGAATAACCACTTTTTAAACCCTCACAGTGACGAAAATTGCAATTTTTACAGAGTTTTGCTTACTCAGAAGCTTAGATTTTGACCAATTTCAGGCACAGGAATTACTTTAAACACACTTATTTTAGTTGAAAAAGAAATAATTCACATCCAACAGTAATTTGCAGTCCAAAGATTAAATGTTAAAATTTCATCAGAATTGACCATTTTGGGAACGTTCGACAGCTCCGCGTTCATCGTTTTTCGTCCGAAAATTGATTTTTTGGACTTTACCAAAAATTATTCAAAATGTCAATTGGGTCATGCCTCATGTTGATTAACCACTTTTTAAACCCTCACAGTGACCAAAATTGCCATTTTTACAGAGTTTTGCTTACTCAGAAGCTTAAATTTTGACCAATTTCAGGCACAGAAATGACTTTAAACACACTTATTTTAGTTGAAAAAGTAATAATTCACATCCAACAGTAATTTGCAGTCTGACCATTTTGGGAACATTCGACAGCTCCGCGGTCATCTTTTTTCGTCCAAAAATTGATTTTTTTCACTTTACCAAAAATGATTCAAAATGTCAATCGGGTCGTGCCTCATGTTGAATAACCACTTTTTAAACCCTCACAGTGACCAAAATTTTCATTTTTACAGTTTTGCTTACTCAGAAGATTAAATTTTGACCAATTTCAGGCACAGAAATAACTTTAAACACACTATTTTAGTTGAAAAAGTAATAATTCACATCCAACAGTAATTTGCAGTCAAAAGATTAAATGTTAAAATTTCATCAGAATTGACCATTTTGGGAACGTTCGACAGCTCCGCGGTAATCGTTTTTCGTCCGAAAATTGATTTTTTTGACGTTACCAAAAATGATTCAAAATGTCAATTAGGTCGTGCCTTATGTTGATTAACCACTTTTTAAACCCTCACAGTGACCAAAATTGCCATTTTTACAGAGTTTTGCTTACTCAGAAGCTTACATTTTGACCAATTTCAGGCACAGAAATGACTTTAAACACACTTATTTTAGTTGAAAAAGTAATAATTCACATCCAACAGTAATTTGCAGTCAAAAGATTAAATGTTAAAATTTCATCAGAATTGACCATTTTGGGAACGTTCAACAGCTCCGCGGTCATCGTTTAGGTCCGAAAATTGATTTTTTGGACTTTACCAAAAATGATTCAAAATGTCAATCGGGTCGTGCCTCATATTGAATAACCACTTTTTAAACCCTCACAGTGACCAAAATTGCCATTTTTACAGAGTTTTGCTTACTCAGAAGCTTACATTTTGACCAATTTCAGGCAGTGAAATGACATTAAACACACTTATTTTAGTTGAAAAAGTAATAATTCACATCCAACAGTAATTTGCGGTCAAAAGATTAAATGTTAATATTTCATCAGAATTGGCCATTTTGGGAACGTTCGACAGCTCCGCGGTCATCGTTTTTCGTCCGAAAATTTATTTTTTGGACTTTACCCAAAATGATTCAAAATGTATTTATTTAATTTATTTAATGGTTTTGTAAAGCGCGTAGTAACTCCGAAGAGCATCCCAGCGCTAATCTGCTTCTCCAGGGGTTTTAGCCGACTAGTGGGATTATATTTGCGGGAAAAGGAAGGTCTTTAAGGTCTTTCTGAACTGGAGATAGTTCGGTTCTGTCCTAAGTTTTCGGGGTAACTGGTTCCATCGTTTCGCCGTGTGAACCGAGAAGCGACGGCCACCGGTCTTAGCTTTTCTCACTCTAGGGACTGAAATAAGGTTTTCTGCATTGGACCGGAGATCCCTCTTTGCTTTGTATGGGATTAAAAGTTCTTTCAGAAGAGGGGGACCGTTGTTGTTGAGTGTTTTATGGGCCAGACAGAGGGCTTTGAACAGGACCCTTTCTCTGACTGGGAGCCAGTGGAGAGAGTTGAGGGCCGGCCTGGCGGAGGATCTTCCAGGTGTGCCCGTAAGTAGGCAGGCTGCGGCATTTTGGACTTTCTGCAGTGAGTTCAAGGTGGCTTCAGGGGCTCCCAAGTATATAGCGTTACAGTAGTCTAATCTTGCCAGGATTAGACCCTGGATGAGGAGCCTCCTTGCGGTCTCTGGGAGCAGGGGAAAGATCTTCCTGCAGGCTCTGAGTAGTCCAAAGCATGTCCCTGCGGTTCTCTTTGCCTGGGTTTTAAAACTCATGTCTTTCTCAATCCACACACCAAGGCTCTTGACCTCTTCCTTGGGTGCGGGAGGGTCCCCTAGGCACCTGGGCCAAAGGTAAGATGGTAAAGAGGGCCCATTGTGGCCCATCAGGAGGATCTCGGTCTTGGACCCGTTCAATTTCAAGGAGGAGAGATTCATCCATCGGTGGACTTCGGAAAGGCAGCTGTGGAGGTCGGAAGGAGCGTGGTGAGGGTGGGAAAGAGTAACGACCAGCTGAGTGTCGTCGGCGTAGTTGGTGACTGACACGCCGTACGAGCTGACCCTCTTCTCCAGTGGGGCCATGTACACGTTGAAAAGTGTAGGGCTCAGAGATGAGCCCTGTGGCACTCCACACCGGAGGGGGATGATGGATGAGCAGCTGTCGTTTTCCCGCACCTGGAAGGAGCGTCCAGTCAAAAAGGATTCTAGCCATTTCAGGGCCAGACCCTTTAATCCGATCTCTCCCAGTTGGTGGATTAGGGTGGGATGGTCTACAGTGTCGAAGGCCGCGCTGAGGTCTAGGAGGATCACTGCCACTGATCCTCCTGTGTCCAGAATGCTTCTGGCCTTCTCCACTGCTGTCAGGAGGGCGATGTCAGTGCCCTGCCCTGGACGAAATCCTGTCTGGGAGGCCGCTAAGAGGTTGTTACTTTCTAAGAAAAGCGATAGTTGTTTATTTACCAGCTTCTCTGCGATCTTGCCAATCGGGTCGTGCCTCATGTTGAATAACCACTTTTTAAACCCTCACAGTGACCAAAATTGCCATTTTTACAGAGTTTTGCTTACTCAGAAGCTTAAATTTTGACCAATTGCAGGCACAGGAATGACTTTAAACACACTTATTTTAGTTGAAAAGTAATAATTCACATCCAACAGTAATTTGCAGTCAAAAGATTAAATGTTAAAATTTCATCAGAATTGACCATTTTGGGAACGTTCGTCAGCTCCGCGGTCATCGTTTTTCGTCCGAAAATTGATTTTTTGGACTTTACCAAAATGATTCAAAATGTCAATTGGATCGTGCCTCATGTTGAATAACCACTTTTTAAACCCTCACAGTGACCAAAATTGCCATTTTTACAGAGTTTTGCTTACTCAGAAGCTTCAATTTTCACCAATTTCAGGCAGAGAAATTACTTTAAACACACTTATTTTAGTTGAAAAGGTAATAATTCACATCCAACAGTAATTTGCAGTCAAAAGATTAAATGTTAAAATTTCCTCAGAATTGACCATTTTGGGAACGTTCGACAGCTTCGTGGTCATCGTTTTTCGTCCGAAAATTGATTTTTTGGACTTTACCAAAATGATTCAAAATGTCAATTGGATCGTGCCTCATGTTGAATAACCACTTTTTAAACCCTCACAGTGACCAAAATTGCCATTTTTACAGAGTTTTGCTTACTCAGAAGCTTCAATTTTCACCAATTTCAGGCAGAGAAATTACTTTAAACACACTTATTTTAGTTGAAAAGGTAATAATTCACATCCAACAGTAATTTGCAGTCAAAAGATTAAATGTTAAAATTTCCTCAGAATTGACCATTTTGGGAACGTTCGACAGCTTCGTGGTCATCGTTTTTCGTCCGAAAATAGATTTTTTGGACTTTACCAAAAATGATTCAAAATGTCAATCGGGTCGTGCCTCATGTTGAATAACCACTTTTTTAAACCCTCACAGTGACCAAAATTGCCATTTTTACAGAGTTTTGCTTACTCAGAAGCTTACATTTTGACCAATTTCAGGCAGAGAAATGACTTTAAACACACTTACTTTAGTTGAAAAAGTAATAATTAACATCCAACAGTTCATTTGCAGTCAAAAGATTAAATGTTAAAATTTCATCAGAATTGACCATTTTGGGAACGTTCGATAGCTCCGCTGTCATCGTTTTTCGTCCGAAAATTGATTTTTTGGACTTTACCAAAAATGATTCAAAATGTCAATCGGGTCGTGCCTCATGTTGAATAACCACTTTTTAAACCCTCACAGTGACCGAAATTGCCATTTTTACAGAGTTTTGCTTACTCAGAAGCTTAAATTTTGACCAATTTCAGGCACAGAAATGACTTTAAACACACTTATTTTAGTTTAAAAAGTAATAATTCACATCCAACAGTAATTTGCGGTCAAAAGATTAAATGTTAATATTTCATCAGAATTGGCCATTTTGGGAACGTTCGACAGCTCCGCGGTCATCGTTTTTCGTCCGAAAATTGATTTTTGGGACTTTACCCAAAATGATTCAAAATGTCAATCGGGTCGTGCCTCATGTTGAATAACCACTTTTTAAACCCTCACAGTGACCAAAATTGCCATTTTTACAGAGTTTTGCTTACTCAGAAGCTTACATTTTGACCAATTTCAGGCACAGGAATGACTTTAAACACACTTATTTTAGTTGAAAAAGTAATAATTCACATCCAACAGTAATTTGCAGTCAAAAGATTAAATGCTAAAATTTCATCAGAATTGACCATTTTGGGAACGTTCGACAGCTCCGCGGTCATCGTTTTTCATCCGAAAATTGATTTTTTGGACTTTACCAAAAATGATTCAAAATGTCAATTGGGTCGTGCCTCATGTTGAATAACCACTTTTTAAACCCTCACAGTGACCAAAATTGCCATTTTTACAGAGTTTTGCTTACTCAGAAGCTTAAAATTTGACCAATTTCAGGCACAGAAATGACTTTAAACACACTTATTTTAGTTTAAAAAGTAATAATTCACATCCAACAGTAATTTGCGGTCAAAAGATTAAATGTTAATATTTCATCAGAATTGGCCATTTTGGGAACGTTCGACAGCTCCGCGGTCATCGTTTTTCGTCCGAAAATTGATTTTTGGGACTTTACCCAAAATGATTCAAAATGTCAATCGGGTCGTGCCTCATGTTGAATAACCACTTTTTAAAACCTCACAGTGACCAAAATTGCCATTTTTACAGAGTTTTGCTTACTCGGAAGCTTAAATTTTGACCAATTTCAGGCACAGGAATGACTTTAAACACACTTATTTTAGTTGAAAAAGTAATAATTCACATCCAACAGTAATTTGCAGTCAAAAGATTAAATGTTAAAATTTCATCAGAATTGACCATTTTGGGAACGTTCGACAGCTCCGCGGTCATCGTTTTTCGTCCGAAAATGGATTTTTTGGACTTTACCAAAATGATTCAAAATGTCAATTGGATCGTGCCTCATGTTGAATAACCACTTTTTAAACCCTCACAGTGACCAAAATTGCCATTTTTCCAGAGTTTTGCTTACTCAGAAGCTTCAATTTTCACCAATTTCAGGCAGAGAAATGACTTTAAACACACTTATTTTAGTTGAAAAGGTAATAATTCACATCCAACAGTAATTTGCAGTCAAAAGATTAAATGTTAAAATTTCATCAGAATTGACCATTTTGGGAACGTTCGACAGCTCCACGGTCATCGTTTTTCGTCCGAAAATTTATTTTTTTCACGTTACCAAAAATGATTCAAAATGTCAATCGAGTCGTGCCTCATGTTGAATAACCACTTTTTAAACCCTCACAGTGACCAAAATTGCCATTTTTACAGAGTTTTGCTTACTCAGAAGCTTCAATTTTCACCAATTTCAGGCACAGGAATGACTTTAAACACACTTATTTTAGTTGAAAAAGTAATAATTCACATCCAACAGTAATTTGCAGTCAAAAGATTAAATGTTAAAATTTCATCAGAATTGACCATTTTGGGAACGTTCGACAGCTCCGCGGTCATCGTTTTTCGTCCGAAAATTAATTTTTTGGACTTTACCAAAAATGATTCAAAATGTCAATCGGGTCGTGCCTCATGTTGAATAACCACTTTTTTAAACCCTCACAGTGACCAAAATTGCCATTTTTACAGCGTTTTGCTTACTCAGAAGCTTCAATTTTCACCAATTTCAGGCAGAGAAATGACTTTAAACACACTTATTTTAGTTGGAAAAGTAATAATTCACATCCAACAGTAATTTGCAGTCAAAAGATTAAATGTTAAAATTTCATCAGAATTTACCATTTTGGGAACGTTCGACTGCTCCGCGGTCATCGTTTTTCGTCCGAAAATTGATTTTTTGGACTTTACCAAAAATGATTCAAAATGTCAATCGGGTCGTGCCTCATATTGAATAACCACTTTTTAAACCCTCACAGTGACCAAAATTGCCATTTTTACAGAGTTTTGCTTACTCAGAAGCTTACATTTTGACCAATTTCAGGCAGAGAAATGACTTTAAACACACTTATTTTAGTTGAAAAAGTAATAATTCACATCCAAGAGTAATTTGCAGTCAAAAGATTAAATGCTAAAATTTCATCAGAATTGACCATTTTGGGAACGTTCGACAGCTCCGCTGTCATCGTTTTTCGCCCAAAAATAGATTTTTTGGACTTTACCAAAAATGATTCAAAATGTCAATCGGGTCGTGCCTCATGTTGAATAACCTCTTTTTAAACCCTCACAGTGACCGAAATTGCCATTTTTACAGAGTTTTGCTTACTCAGAAGCTTCAATTTTGACCAATTTCAGGCACAGAAATGACTTTAAACACACTTATTTTAGTTGAAAAAGTAATAATTCACATCCAACAGTAATTTGCAGTCAAAAGATTAAGGGGTCGATTAGGATGGCGGACGGAAACGTGTACCGTCCGCCGCGGAAGGTGGCAAGCTACTCCGGACCTGTCCGCGGAAAATCCGCAACAGCAATTAGGATAAAACATACAAAAAACGCCGACCACGGCGTACGGAGCACTCCAATCCCCGTCCGCGGCGGTCGGAGTACACCTGAGTCCGCGGCAGGCGGACGGAACAGTAAAAACACCGACCGCCGCGTACGCACATGACCGCGAATACATCCACCACCCCCGCTATACCTGCGCAATGTCCGTGTCCGCAATTAGGATAACTCCGCAAGTACCCCGGTAGTCACCGCCATCCACGTCCGCAGCGGAACCAATGCACCGAGAATCCGTGCACCACAGCGGAACGACAACACAAACAACATCCCTACTGTCAAACCAATGCCATACATTGGCACGGAAGTTTATCACCAAACACACGAAAAAAAACGTCCACCCACCGAAAATATCCAAACCAATCACAACACACAATGATCCACCGCCAAGCACCACACAATCCACACCTGCCAACACTCCCACCTAGCACCTGACTGCCAATAACCATTCAGACACGGTCTAGACACACACCATAAAAGAACTCCCAGCCACTCCACAACTCCTCTGCATCACAGCATAGCTGCTAGCAGGACACACCACTGAACTGAGCCCAAAGAGAAATAGCATTCACACAACCCACACCCAAACACACCCACCACACAAACACCCACCACACCATTCTTACACACCACACACCTGCACCACCCCATCCACGCAAACCCACACCCCGAGCACCACACACCATGGCACCAAAAAAAAAACCCCAAATTCACTGACACCGAGTTGAAGGTTATGGTCGATGAGATCATCCGTGTGGAACCCCACTTATTCGGGGCCCTAGTGCAGCAGACCAGCATAGCCAGGAGAAACAGCATGTGGGACCGGATAGTCACCAGGGTGAATGCCTCCGGGAGCGTCCCGAGGACGAAGCAGGACATCCAGAGGCGGTGGCACGATCTAAAGACCCGAGTCAAAGCCATACGAGCCAAGAACTATCTCCGGGCTAATCATACAGGCGGTGGAACCCCTCCGGAGCCCTTACCCTACACCGAGTGGGAGGAGAAGGTGATGACCATCATCCACCCTGAGAGCCTTGATGGACTTCCTGAGGGAGAAGAGGCTGGTAAGTACAAACCAAGCACCACGAGCACTACTACATGGTGTGCCTCACACAACTGTGAAGACACATCTCCCAGACCCCAACCCATGCATGCAGTCCACATACTCACCAACGTCGAAATCACTCCAACAGGCCCCCATGTCCATAGGGATGGCGGTGGCGGTGGTGGTGGGTGGTGGTGGGTGTGAGGGGATGGAACTACAACTCCCAACAGGCCCCCATGTCCATAGGGATGGCGGTGGCGGTGGTGGTGGGTGGTGGTGGGTGTGAGGGGATGGAACTACAACTCCCAACAGGCCCCCATGTCCATAGGGATGGCGGTGGCGGTGGTGGTGGGTGTGAGGGGATGGAACTACAACTCCCAACAGGCCCCCATGTCCATAGGGATGGCGGTGGCGGTGGTGGTGGGTGGTGGGTGGGGTGAGTACCAGTGCAGACAGAATCGGCCAAAAAAGTGAAAACAACCTGTCAAGTCCACATTACTCATCATCACATTTTGGTTTTGTAGGTCATCCTCATCTGACAGCTGGAAGCAACACCCGCCCTCCAGACTCGCCAATCACAGACGTCTCAGGGGACGATTGGCCAGCCACCTCCGGGGCAGAGGATGATCCCGGCACAAGCAGCCAGCCAGGGCCATCTGGCTCCCAGGTCACCCCTGCACCAACAACTACGGCCTCTGCCATTGTGACAACACCGGCCACTGTGACCTGCACAGCCACCACCAGCACCACCTCCACCACCACCACCACTGCTACCACCACTCCTGCCACCCTGCCCAACCCAACGGCCAACGCCGTGCCAGCGCCATCCCAGCCACGCAGGGAGAGTGTGAGGCAAGGCAGAGATGCAAGGCCAGATCCGGCAGGCAGGAGCATACGTCAAAGAACACGGGAGGATACCAACACACCCAATCCAGTGCAACAGTCATTGGAGGCACTGGGCAGGGTGGAGGTGAGCTACCAACGTGGTCAGGCACAGGCAGACCGGGCCCACCAGGACTTTGTAGATAACACTGCAATGTTGGGGGCCATTGAGAGGCGGCTTGGCCAACTAGTGGACATCTTCACCAGGACAATCAGGCCACAAACACCGCCACCGCCACCGCCACCGCCACCGCCACCTGCGGCGGATGTGGTACCCGATGCCCCTGCGCAACCAGCTGACACCGTACCGGCAGTAAGACGGAGGGGCCGACCGAGGCTGGAAGTGGGCGACAGCAGTGTGGAAGCACCTGCCACACGCTCCAAGAGGAACAGAAAATGACTGTCCCAGTACCTGCGCATGCCATTCACCCTGCCAACTATCCGGTCCCACCTGCCACAGGCCTGCTGTACTAGGCAGACACCACCCTATGTGGTGTCCGCACGGACATTTCATCTGCCATAACCTTCAACTCTCACTCCCCCACCCCTTCACTCATTTGTAAATATGCACCTACACCCATGCACATTTTGTAAATAAAAGCCACTTACTCACTCAATCATGTGTTGTCTCCATGTTTATTCACATGAATGCATCAGAAACAGATGTTACTAGGTACAGGTATCCAACTGGTACAGAATCATGGCGCTGCGGGAGTGACCTAGGGAAAATGGAACCCGCAAAGACACGTCAGGAAACAAGATCACACACATCAGAACACACTGCAGTGCAACATTTAACTACCCACACGCATCACAACAGTAATGGATGAGACGACACACATCATGGAGACGTGCATTGGCCACAATTTAGCACACACACACACATGCATGCATCACATAGCAGAACACAGAGATGAAGCACACCTCTATGCCACAACACCAGCACACATTCACAGGGCATACCCAAGCAGCACAAGAGGAGCACACTCACAATCAAGGGAAGTAGCGATCAATGATCTGGCGCCTCTGGTCCACACCTTCCTCCTCACCACTATCCTCATCAGTTGACATGGCTGGGTCGGGAGGGCGAGGAACTTGCAGTTCATCAGGGTCCAAGAGCAGTTCAATGTTATAGCGCACAGCCAGGTTGTGAAGCATGCAGCACGCTATCACGATCTTGCATACTTTGCCTGGTGAGTAAGGCAGGGCCCCTCCAGTCTTATCCAGGCACCGAAACCTTGACTTGAGCAGGCCAAATGTCCGTTCTACCACTCGACGTGTCCTACCATGGGCATCATTGTATCTCATTTCTCCTGGTGTAGTGGGATTGCGTAAGGGACTGAGCAGCCAAGGCCTGTTTGGGTAAGCCGAGTCGCCTGTGTTGGTGGAAGAGAGAGAGAGAGAAACATCACAACCTGCATTGTGGGGCACACCATGCCACACAGATATCACTCCTGTCACCACAGCATACTCACCAACAAGCCACGCTTGTGCTGGACGAAGATTAGCCATCAGTTGGGGGACCATGCTGCTCCGCATGATGTGGGCGTCATGTGCAGAGCCAGGGAATCTTGCACACACATGTGAGATGATGTTGTCGGCCTGGCACACCACCTGCACGTTCAGGGAATGGAAGTGTTTCCGATTCCTATACACCTGCTCACGTGCCCGTGGTGCAATGATCGCGATATGCGTGCCATCAATGGAACCCACAACGTGTGGTATACGACCCAGGGCATAGAAGCCAGCTTTGACCGCTGGCAAGTCCGCCGCCTGAGGGAAATGTATATAGTCATGCTTGTACAGCATCATGGCTGTCAGTACATCCCGGAGTACCGTGCTGAACATGGCCTGTGACATTCCCCCGGCATCTCCAACTGTGTACTGGAATGTGCCTGTTGCGAAGAAATGGAGTGCCGCCATCACCTTTTGCGTGGGTGTCATGGAACCTGGATAGGTTCTTCGCGGCTGCAGGTGAGGAGACAATAGGGTCACAAGTTGCAACAATCGACGGCGATCCAGCCTGAATTTCCGGATCACCTCCTCGTCCACCATATCCTCCAGCACAGTGTATGGGCGAAGGACATTTGGAGCCCTCCTGTGTGGGAGTAGATGGAATGGAAGTCAATTAACATACAACGCACGTGTGTGCACCTCAATCACATGTCAACGCCCTCTACCAACATGTAGTATCCAGTGTATGCTTGTCATATGTGTGACTCCTCTGATTGTCAGGACAACATGGACCGACGTAGCTACAATGTGCATCCACTAGCAACATGATGTTTAGCAACATGTGCAATGCACAGTGTCTCACCTCAACATCACTGCCAACCAGACATGTGACATGACCCACATGTGTAGGCCCAACATCACATGCACACATGCAAGTACATGCACACATACTAAATTAAACACCCCCCCACCCCCCCATATCATGATGCCCCAATGGCAACACCAGGAATGGTGGGCATACGGACATCACATGCATGGGGACACAATAGGCAACACACATGTACAGTACACAACAGGACCCCCACCATAGTCATCATCTGACACATACCACTCACTGACAACTGATTCACAGGTGCCCATTCATACGGGATCTACTGTGTACATGTGAGGTACGACTGAATTGTGTAGGGTACTACCCGATGTGGACATGCACACGTGATGGACACTTGTGGCTCACCGATGGCCATGGTATGGACACACATGGGATGGAGCATGACATGTGTAGCCACGCAATCACGCACACAACCGTGAGCAGGCAGCTGCAGACAATGGTACAAGGTGCATCATCGGCTAAGATGCTAACATTGATCACGCCATGGCGGTGCACTGCATCCGCTGTTTACGTCTGGGCATACGCGGGCCGCCTTCGACATTCACACTGTCTGCACGTGCACAGACCGTCACGCCCACACACCGGCAAGTGCATGTGTAAGGTTCCGGGACGGATGGTCGATTTGCAACAATGTTGTATCACTGGCGCCTCCATGGCGGTGCACGTACACAGCGGGGGAGGTGCAGGCCTATACACCCTGTAGATGTACTCAATGGACATGCCAGTTCATGACCCCCCTTACAGTCACCTTGCATAATCCACCGTACACCGGCCGGAGCGGCCGGCCCATGAACAACCGCCGTGCCAGGCCCTGCCCAGGACCGCCGTGCCGGCCATGGCAACAACCGCCATTGCACGGACCGCCAGGGAACGGCGGTAGTGGAAGGGCCGTGCAATGGCGGTTGTTGCCATGGCCGGCACGGCGGTCCTGGGCAGGGCCTGGCACGGCGGTTGTTCATGGGCCGGCCGCTCCGGCCGGTGTACGGTGGATGATGCAAGGTGACTGTAAGGGGGGTCATGAACTGGCATGTCCATTGAGTACATCTACAGGGTGTATAGGCCTGCACCTCCCCCGCTGTGTACGTGCACCGCCATGGAGGCGCCAGTGATACAACATTGTTGCAACTGAAGCTTCCTTCCGTGAGGCTTGCACGTGCGGTTGCCGATGTGTGCCCGTGACGGTCCCTGCACATGCAGCCAATGGGAAGAGGGACGCTGGCCGCATACGGCCAATCGCAAGTAGAGGAAGCTGTGCACCGCAACAACAGGGCCAGTCATTGGGCCATTTCACGATCACGCTTCCAGGGCTGACCAATTGCTGGCGACGTATGCCACTGACACGTGCTGAGGGCCCTATATATGTGTGTTGGCCAAAATGAAACTTCCTACCCTGGGGACCATTGCTGCCTGTGACCATCACCTCGACCTGCTGCTGCTGCTGAGCTGACCACCGACTGCTGCCTGTGACCATCACCTCGACCTGCTGCTGCTGCTGAGCTGACCACCGACTGCTGCCTGTGACCATCACCTCGACCTGCTGCTGCTGCTGAGCTGACCACCGACTGCTGCCTGTGACCATCACCTCGACCTGCTGCTGCTGCTGAGCTGACCACCGACTGCTGCCTGTGACCATCACCTCGACCTGCTGCTGCTGCTGAGCTGACCACCGACTGCTGCTCTAGTGCCATACTCCGTGATCTTGCCATGTCGTCAGGCAAAGAGATCCGGTCTCGACCCTTCACCGCCGCGGAGCTTGATGTCCTCGTGGACGGTGTACTCCGCAACTATGGACGCCTCTACGGCGCACCGGGACGGGTGGTAAGTGCAGTGTGGGACATGTTGGTG
This sequence comes from Lissotriton helveticus, assembly GCF_964261635.1. Classification (NCBI taxonomy): domain Eukaryota; kingdom Metazoa; phylum Chordata; class Amphibia; order Caudata; family Salamandridae; genus Lissotriton; species Lissotriton helveticus. Next base: position 913,085,187 of record NC_136070.1, read on the forward strand.
TGCATGAGGGGGCCAAATGATCAGGCCTATTTCTATCTTAGCTGTGTAGTGTGGGCTAGACATATGTTCCTGATTGTGCATGGCTGCTGACAGTAACGTCTTGCCCCTATGTGTGTGACAGGCCACCTGTCCACTGACTTACACCCTTTTGTCTCCCATCATGGTAGGTCAAGCTGCACCTTCGCAAGGACCTGTGGAGGAGCATAGCAAGGGAAGTACGGGCATTGGGGGTGTGCAACAGACGACATACACACTGCCACAAACGCTGGGACGACATTTCCAGGCTGAGCAAGAATGTAGCGGAAGTAACACTGGGCCTGATTCCAAGGACGCCCCGTCTGGCCCGACGCTCCATGACCCCTCTCATGCACCGTATCATTGCAGTGACGCATCCTGAACTGGCCGAACGTCTGAGTGCCGATCGACAGCAAACTAGCGGTGAGCATACTGTCTGTGTAGGAAACCTGTGAGTGCTATGCATGTATTGGTGCACAGACACACTATTGAGTTCCGTGTTGCGTATGTATGCCTGTGATGCCTTTTTGGTCCCATTGGGTGGTACTCATTTGACATCCAGGTCCGCCATGTTGACACGCCACTTGCTTAGTAGTTGAGTGTAAAAGCACATCCCCTAGTGGTCCATGGCCCCATGGCCGAAAATGTGAGGATGACTGGTAGGGGTGGGCCATGTGCAGGATGAGGGCTCCTAAACCTTTGTCTGCTATGTGATTTGGCTATCCTGTTCCTTCTGTACGTGAGTGTGCCCATGACTCACACATCTTTTCTGTGCATTTCAGCTTTGACAGAGGACACTCAGCCACAGACGGTGGAGAGTAGCCGAGGAAATGAGTCCGGCTCAGACTTCGCACACACGCAGACTGACACGGAGGAGGCCAGCGCCGGAGAGGGGGACAGGACCGTCCCTGAGGACTCGCATGTGGAGACGCCATCGTCCTCCTCGTCGGACACTCTGGGTGAGCCTGCACTGTTGTCACAGACTGGGAGTGGGCACTCACCACCTTCTGTCGTAAGACAGCACACAGGGCCCACACTTCCGCCAACTGCACCATGTACTGTTCGTGGCCGGAGGAGTAGGGGGAGCAGAGTGGCGTTCGGTGCAGGCACCGCTGCCCCTGCCACGGTGAGCCAAAATGCACTGTGTGCTGAGGCCGTTGATCTGCTCAGACAGCTGTGTGTGGGGCAGACCAATATGACAAATGCTTTCCAGGACCATGATAGGAAGTTGGGGCAGGTGGTGGCATTCATGGAAGGGATGCATGGCGATCTTGCAGGTCTACACAGGACAGTGCAGTCATTGGCAAGCAGTGTGTCGTCTGCAATAGTACAGTCGAACGAACAGGGTGCTACTTCTGTTTCACCATCTACACCGCTGGATGTCTCAGGGGGTAGTGATTATTCTGAGCAGGACTCAAATACAGCTTATTGCACTAGAAGCAGCGTCAGACAGCACGTCAGGGCACGCAGGGCACAGACCCCATCCCCTAGATCAGCTAAATCTGTTCACGTAGACGACGTCAGATGCCCTGGAGTACACACACAGGATCCACAAGTGTTGTTGGGGGACATGCCTTCCGGAGCTACACAGCCATTCAACACGAAAGGTACTCCCAAGGCAAGGGATAGTCACATGTCCATGGACTGTTCCTTGGACAAGGCCAGTCAGAAGACAAAGGCACCTACTAAGAGCAGGGAGACTCCCAAGAGCAGGCCCACAGCAGAGGTAAGGGAGACTCCCAAGGACAGTGAGAAGACTAAGGCACCTACTAAGAGCAGGGAGACTCCCAAGAGCAGGCCCACAGCAGAGGTAAGGGAGACTCCCAAGGACAGTGAGAAGACTAAGGCACCTACTAAGAGCAGGGAGACTCCCAAGAGCAGGCCCACAGCAGAGGTAAGGGAGACTCCCAAGGACAGTGAGAAGACTAAGGCACCTACTAAGAGCAGGGAGACTCCCAAGAGCAGGCCCACAGCAGAGGTAAGGGAGACTCCCAAGGACAGTGAGAAGACTAAGGCACCTACTAAGAGCAGGGAGACTCCCAAGAGCAGGCCCACAGCAGAGGTAAGGGACACTCCCAAGGACAGTGAGAAGACTAAGGCACCTACTAAGAGCAGGGAGACTCCCAAGAGCAGGCCCACAGCAGAGGTAAGGGACACTCCCAAGGACAGTGAGAAGACTAAGGCACCTACTAAGAGCAGGGAGACTCCCAAGAGCAGGCCCACAGCAGAGGTAAGGGACTCTCCCAAGGACAGGGACACACACAGACAGCAGGTGTCTGCTGGAGACAGGTGCACCACAGACGACAAGTCTGCTGGCAGGAACAGGGCGGCGAGCAGGGCACAGGCTACATCCAGAGACAACACTCCACCTAAGGATAAGGCACATCCTACGGACAAGGCATCTGGCATGGACAATGGCGCTATCAAGGACAGGCATACTTCACCCCTGGCTGCACTGAGGCTGATGTTTTCTACTGAACGCAACACTGATGTCTCCGCGGCGGAGTCCCCCCATACCTCCACTCCCATCCAGGCCAGTCAGAAGCAGAGGAGGGTGTCCCCTGTTGTTGCATCCCCCATTACACATCATTCCGAGTCCAGGCGGCAGGCACAGAGCAAACGACAAGCAGGCTCCAGCACGTCCCCCGAAACCAGATCCCCCGCAGCAGTTGCTCCACCTATGCTGGGTGGTGATTCTTTGGAGTCCCCACCACTTGGCAGTCCTGTCCTGTCCAGGGTGCACTCACACCACCCTAAGAAACGCAGACACACACCATTGACACCTGCCAACCCCGATTTGGCTCTAGGTGAGCTATCCCCAGCTCCCAGGCCCACCCTGCCTCCTGGCCCATACAGCCCTGTGGCTCATCATTTCAGTTGTCCCAGTGGCGCTGGTGCAGTTGACTCTCGTGTATCAGATGGTGGCACAGTGTCAGTTGTGCCCTCTCCTGTTGCAGATCCTGGCAGGGTATGTGGGTCTATGGCTCACGTGTCAGTTAGGAGATCTGTGGCTGTGTTGCACACTCCTGTTTCTGGTGCTGGCAGTCTTTCTGGGTCAGTGGCTCACGTGTCAGTGACTACATCTGTGGCTGTGTCTCACACTCCTGTTGCTGGTGCTGCCAGTGTGTCTGGGTCCGTGGCCCATGTGTGTGTCACTCGGGCTGTGGCTGTGTCTCACACTCCTGTTGCTGGTGCTGCCAGTGTGTCTGGGTCCGTGGCCCATGTGTGTGTCACTCGGGCTGTGGCTGTGTCTCACACTCCTGTTGCTGGTGCTGCCAGTGTGTCTGGGTCCGTGGCCCATGTGTGTGTCACTCGGGCTGTGGCTGTATCTCACACTCCTGTTGCTGGTGCTGCCAGTGTGTCTGGGTCCGTGGCCCATGTGTGTGTCACTCGGGCTGTGTCTGTGTCTCACACTCCTGTTGCTGGTGCTGCCAGTGTGTCCGAGGCAGGTAGTTCACGCAGTCCCCCTGATTCTGTGATGTGAGGTGCTGTACACTTCACTCAAATGTTAGTTCACATGGTGTGTCCATTGAGAACTGCGTGGCACTCTTGTGGTCCCTGTGACGGTTTGGTAGGGACACGTAGTTGTGCTGCCTCTGATGTACCTGTTCTGTACTGCACATTGCCCTGTTGATGCTCTGATACTGCATTCTGCCCTCTCGTTTACTGCCTCTGATGTACCTGTTCTGTACTGCACATTGCCCTGTTGATGCTCTGATACTGCATTCTGCCCTCTCGTTTACTGCCTCTGATGTACCTGTTCTGTACTGCACATTGCCCTGTTGATGCTCTGATACTGCATTCTGCCCTCTCGTTTACTGCCTCTGATGTACCTGTTCTGTACTGCACATTGCCCTGTTGATGCTCTGATACTGCATTCTGCCCTCTCGTTTACTGCCTCTGATGTACCTGTTCTGTACTGCACATTGCCCTGTTGATGCTCTGATACTGCATTCTGCCCCTCTCATGTGCTGCCAATGATGGACCTGTTCTGTGCAATGGACTGTTGATGCACTTAGCCCCTCTCATGTGCTGCCTGTGATGGACCTGTTCTGTGCAATGGACTGTTGATGCACTTAGCCCCTCTCATGTGCTGCCTCTGGACCTGTTCTGTGCAATGGACTGTTGATGCACTTAGCCCCTCTCATGTGCTGCCTCTGATGGACCTGTTCTGTGCAATGGACTGTTGATGCACTTAGCCCCTCTCATGTGCTGCCTCTGGACCTGTTCTGTGCAATGGACTGTTGATGCACTTAGCCCCTCTCATGTGCTGCCTCTGATGGACCTGTTCTGTGCAATGGACTGTTGATGCACTTAGCCCCTCTCATGTGCTGCCTCTGATGGACCTGTTCTGTGCAATGGACTGTTGATGCACTTAGCCCCTCTCATGTGCTGCCTCTGGACCTGTTCTGTGCAATTGACTGTTGATGCACTTAGCCCCTCTCATGTGCTGCCTCTGATGGACCTGTTCTGTGCAATGGACTGTTGATGCACTTAGCCCCTCTCATGTGCTGCCTCTGATGGACCTGTTCTGTGCAATGGACTGTTGATGCACTTAGCCCCTCTCATGTGCTGCCTCTGATGGACCTGTTCTGTGCAATGGACTGTTGATGCACTTAGCCCCTCTCATGTGCTGCCAATGATGGACCTGTTCTGTACTGCACATTGCCCTGTTGATGCTCTGATACTGCATTCTGCCCTCTCGTTGACTGCCTCTGATGTAGCTGCTCTGTACTGCACAATGCCCTGTTGATGCTCTGATACTGCATTCTGCCCTCTCGTTGACTGGCAATGATGTACCTGCTCTGTACTGCACAATGCCCTGTTGATGCTCTGATACTGCATTCTGCCCTCTCGTTGACTGCCTCTGATGTAGCTGCTCTGTACTGCACAATGCCCTGTTGATGCTCTGATACTGCATTCTGCCCTCTCGTTGACTGCCTCTGATGTAGCTGCTCTGTACTGCACAATGCCCTGTTGATGCTCTGATACTGCATTCTGCCCTCTCGTTGACTGGCAATGATGTACCTGCTCTGTACTGCACAATGCCCTGTTGATGCTCTGATACTGCATTCTGCCCTCTCGTTGACTGCCTCTGATGTAGCTGCTCTGTACTGCACAATGCCCTGTTGATGCTCTGATACTGCATTCTGCCCTCTCGTTGACTGGCAATGATGTACCTGCTCTGTACTGCACAATGCCCTGTTGATGCTCTGATACTGCATTCTGCCCTCTCGTTGACTGGCAATGATGTACCTGCTCTGTACTGCACAATGCCCTGTTGATGCTCTGATACTGCATTCTGCCCTCTCGTTGACTGCCTCTGATGTAGCTGCTCTGTACTGCACAATGCCCTGTTGATGCTCTGATACTGCATTCTGCCCTCTCGTTGACTGGCAATGATGTACCTGCTCTGTACTGCACAATGCCCTGTTGATGCTCTGATACTGCATTCTGCCCTCTCGTTGACTGCCAATGATGTAGCTGCTGTGGTGCCCACTTTGCCCATGCTCACGCATACACTGTGATTTTACCCCTATTTTGTACAATAAAGGTAGTCTATCAGGTCTCGTGGTCTGTCGTTGTCATTCCTGCTTGCGTACTACTAATGTGTATTTGTATATGCTTCTCATCAGTGGTTTCGGTAACATGACACTCCCCCTCCCTACGTCACGTCCCTTACTGGTATTCCCCTGCAGACAGCCAATGGTTTGTGCCTTACCTGCGTCGTCGTCCGTGGTGGGCCATGACTAGGACGTGGTGGATCGCGAAGAGCATCGGGAAAGCGTGTAGCGCTGGGTCCATGGTGTTGGTCAGCTTGCGGTGGGTATCTCTGCTATGTCACCTGTCTTCGCAGTGGGGATTCCGCCGTGTTCAGACAGGTTGTTTTTCCGCTGCGGTTTTATGTGTATTTTCCGCCATCTTGATTTGGAGGACGGTCTTCGACGTCAGTCCGTACGGCGTGGCCTCCGGATGTGTTCCGTCCGCCACGCTCTCGTGTGTAGTTCGGCGGCGGAGCGTGCTTTCCCGTCGCGGACGGGAATTTGACACGTTTTCCTATCCTGATATGGCGGACGGAGTATCCGCGGCAGGCGGACACGGAAAAGGCTTTTTCCGCCTACTACAGGGCCGCGGTGGCTCTTCCGTCCGCCATCCTAATGAGCCCTTAAATGTTAAAATTTCATCAGAATTGACCATTTTGGGAACGTTCGACAGCTCCGCGGTCATCGTTTTTCGTCCGAAAATTGATTTTTTGAACGTTACCAAAAATGATTCAAAATGTCAATTGGGTCGTGCGTCATGTTGAATAACCACTTTTTAAACCCTCACAGTGACCAAAATTGCCATTTTTACAGAGTTTTTCTTACTCAGAAGCTTCAATTTTCACCAATTTCAGGCAGAGAAATGACTTTAAACACACTTATTTTAGTTTAAAAAGTAATAATTCACATCCAACAGTAATTTGCGGTCAAAGGATTAAATGTTAATATTTCATCAGAATTGACCATTTTGGGAACGTTCGACAGCTCCGCGGTCATCGTTTTTCGTCCGAAAATTGATTTTTGGGACTTTACCCAAAATGATTCAAAATGTCAATCGGGTCGTGCCTCATGTTGAATAACCACTTTTTAAAACCTCACAGTGACCAAAATTGCCATTTTTACAGAGTTTTGCTTACTCAGAAGCTTACATTTTGACCAATTTCAGGCACAGGAATGACTTTAAACACACTTATTTTAGTTGAAAAAGTAATAATTCACATCCAACAGTAATTTGCAGTCAAAAGATTAAATGTTAAAATTTCATCAGATTTGACCATTTTGGGAACGTTCGACAGCTCCGCGGTCATCGTTTTTCGTCCGAAAATTGATTTTTTGGACTTTACCAAAATGATTCAAAATGTCAATTGGATCGTGCCTCATGTTGAATAACCACTTTTTAAACCCTCACAGTGACCAAAATTGCCATTTTTCCAGAGTTTTGCTTACTCAGAAGCTTCAATTTTCACCAATTTCAGGCAGAGAAATGACTTTAAACACACTTATTTTAGTTGAAAAGGTAATAATTCACATCCAACAGTAATTTGCAGTCAAAAGATTAAATGTTAAAATTTCATCAGAATTGACCATTTTGGGAACGTTCGACAGCTCCGCGGTCATCGTTTTTCGTCCGAAAATTGATTTTTTGGACTTTACCAAAAATGATTCAAAATGTCAATCGGGTCGTGCCTCATGTTGAATAACCACTTTTTTAAACCCTCACAGTGACCAAAATTGCCATTTTTACAGCGTTTTGCTTACTCAGAAGCTTCAATTTTCACCAATTTCAGGCAGAGAAATGACTTTAAACACACTTATTTTAGTTGGAAAAGTAATAATTCACATCCAACAGTAATTTGCAGTCAAAAGATTAAATGTTAAAATTTCATCAGAATTTACCATTTTGGGAACGTTCGACTGCTCCACGGTCATCGTTTTTCGTCCGAAAATTGATTTTTTGGACTTTACCAAAAATGATTCAAAATGTCAATCGGGTCGTGCCTCATATTGAATAACCACTTTTTAAACCCTCACAGTGACCAAAATTGCCATTTTTACAGAGTTTTGCTTACTCAGAAGCTTACATTTTGACCAATTTCAGGCAGAGAAATGACTTTAAACACACTTATTTTAGTTGAAAAAGTAATAATTCACATCCAACAGTAATTTGCAGTCAAAAGATTAAATGCTAAAATTTCATCAGAATTGACCATTTTGGGAACGTTCGACAGCTCCGCTGTCATCGTTTTTCGCCCGAAAATTGATTTTTTGGACTTTACCAAAAATGATTCAAAATGTCAATCGGGTCGTGCCTCATGTTGAATAACCTCTTTTTAAACCCTCACAGTGACCGAAATTGCCATTTTTACAGAGTTTTGCTTACTCAGAAGCTTCAATTTTGACCAATTTCAGGCACAGAAATTACTTTAAACACACTTATTTTAGTTGAAAAAGTAATAATTCACATCCAACAGTAATTTGCAGTCAAAAGATTAAATGCTAAAATTTCATCAGAATTGACCATTTTGGGAACGTTCGGCAGCTCCGCTGTCATCGTTTTTCGTCCGAAAATTGATTTTTTGGACTCTACCAAAAATGATTCAAAATGTCAATCGGGTCGTGCCTCATGTTGAATAACCACTTTTTAAACCCTCACAGTGACCAAAATTGCCATGTTTACAGAGTTTTGCTTACTCAGAAGCTTCAATTTTGACCAATTTTAGGCACAGAAATGACTTTAAACACACTTATTTTAGTTGAAAAAGTAATAATTCACATCCAACAGTAATTTGCAGTCAAAAGATTAAATGTTAAAATTTCATCAGAATTGACCATTTTGGGAACGTTCGACAGCTCCGCGGTCATCGTTTTTCGTCCGAAAATTGATTTTTTGAACGTTACCAAAAATGATTCAAAATGTCAATTGGGTCGTGCGTCATGTTGAATAACCATTTTTTAAACCCTCACAGTGACCAAAATTGCCATTTTTACAGAGTTTTTCTTACTCAGAAGCTTCAATTTTCACCAATTTCAGGCAGAGAAATGACTTTAAACACACTTATTTTAGTTTAAAAAGTAATAATTCACATCCAACAGTAATTTGCGGTCAAAGGATTAAATGTTAATATTTCATCAGAATTGGCCATTTTGGGAACGTTCGACAGCTCCGCAGTCATCGTTTTTCGTCCGAAAATTGATTTTTGGGACTTTACCCAAAATGATTCAAAATGTCAATCGGGTCGTGCCTCATGTTGAATAACCACTTTTTAAACCCTCACAGTGACCAAAATTGCCATTTTTACAGAGTTTTGCTTACTCAGAAGCTTAAATTTTGACCAATTTCAGGCACAGGAATGACTTTAAACACCCTTATTTTAGTTGAAAAAGTAATAATTCACATCCAACAGTAATTTGCAGTCAAAAGATTAAATGTTAAAATTTCATCAGAATTGACCATTTTGGGAACGTTCGACAGCTCCGCGGTCATCGTTTTTCGTCCGAAAATTGATTTTTTGGACTTTACCAAAAATGATTCAAAATGTCAATCGGGTCGTGCCTCATGTTGAATAACCACTTTTTTAAACCCTCACAGTGACCAAAATTGCCATTTTTACAGAGTTTTTCTTACTCAGAAGCTTCAATTTTCACCAATTTCAGGCACAGAAATGACTTTAAACACACTTATTTTAGTTGAAAAGGTAATAATTCACATCCAACAGTAATTTGCAGTCAAAAGATTAAATGTTAAAATTTCATCAGAATTGACCATTTTGGGAACGTTCGACAGCTCCACGGTCATCGTTTTTCATCCGAAAATTTATTTTTTTGACGTTACCAAAAATGATTCAAAATGTCAATCGAGTCGTGCCTCATGTTGAATAACCACTTTTTAAACCCTCACAGTGACCAAAATTGCCATTTTTACAGAGTTTTGCTTACTCAGAAGCTTCAATTTTCACCAATTTCAGGCACAGGAATGACTTTAAACACACTTATTTTAGTTGAAAAAGTAATGATTCACATCCAACAGTAATTTGCAGTCAAAAGATTAAATGTTAAAATTTCATCAGAATTGACCATTTTGGGAACGTTCGACAGCTCCGCGGTCATCGTTTTTCGTCCGAAAATTGATTTTTTGGACTTTACCAAAAATGATTCAAAATGTCAATCGGGTCGTGCCTCATGTTGAATAACCACTTTTTTAAACCCTCACAGTGACCAAAATTGCCATTTTTACAGCGTTTTGCTTACTCAGAAGCTTCAATTTTCACCAATTTCAGGCAGAGAAATGACTTTAAACACACTTATTTTAGTTGGACAAGTAATAATTCACATCCAACAGTAATTTGCAGTCAAAAGATTAAATGTTAAAATTTCATCAGAATTTACCATTTTGGGAACGTTCGACTGCTCCACGGTCATCGTTTTTCGTCCGAAAATTGATTTTTTGGACTTTACCAAAAATGATTCAAAATGTCAATCGGGTCGTGCCTCATATTGAATAACCACTTTTTAAACCCTCACAGTGACCAAAATTGCCATTTTTACAGAGTTTTGCTTACTCAGAAGCTTACATTTTGACCAATTTCAGGCAGAGAAATGACTTTAAACACACTTATTTTAGTTGAAAAAGTAATAATTCACATCCAACAGTAATTTGCAGTCAAAAGATTAAATGCTAAAATTTCATCAGAATTGACCATTTTGGGAACGTTCGACAGCTCCGCTGTGATCGTTTTTCGCCCGAAAATTGATTTTTTGGACTTTACCAAAAATGATTCAAAATGTCAATCGGGTCGTGCCTCATGTTGAATAACCTCTTTTTAAACCCTCACAGTGACCGAAATTGCCATTTTTACAGAGTTTTGCTTACTCAGAAGCTTCAATTTTGACCAATTTCAGGCACAGAAATTACTTTAAACACACTTATTTTAGTTGAAAAAGTAATAATTCACATCCAACAGTAATTTGCAGTCAAAAGATTAAATGTTAATATTTCATCAGAATTGACCATTTTGGGAACGTTCGACAGCTCCGCGGTCATCGTTTTTCGTCCGAAAATTGATTTTTTTGGACTTTACCCAAAATGATTCAAAATGTCAATCGGGTCGTGCCTCATGTTGAATAACCACTTTTTAAACCCTCACAGTGACCAAAATTACCATTTTTACAGAGTTTTGCTTACTCAGAAGCTTACATTTTGACCAATTTCAGGCAGAGAAATGACTTTAAACACACTTATTTTAGTTGAAAAAGTAATAATTCACATCCAACAGTAATTTGCAGTCAAAAGATTAAATGCTAAAATTTCATCAGAATTGACCATTTTGGGAACGTTCGGCAGCTCCGCTGTCATCGTTTTTCATCCGAAAATTGATTTTTTGGACTCTACCAAAAATGATTCAAAATGTCAATCGGGTCGTGCCTCATGTTGAATAACCACTTTTTAAACCCTCACAGTGACCAAAATTGCCATGTTTACAGAGTTTTGCTTACTCAGAAGCTTCAATTTTGACCAATTTTAGGCACAGAAATGACTTTAAACACACTTATTTTTGTTGAAAAAGTAATAATTCACATCCAACAGTAATTTGCAGTCAAAAGATTAAATGTTAAAATTTCATCAGAATTGACCATTTTGGGAACGTTCGACAGCTCCGCGGTCATCGTTTTTTGTCCGAAAATTGATTTTTTGAACGTTACCAAAAATGATTCAAAATGTCAATTGGGTCGTGCGTCATGTTGAATAACCATTTTTTAAACCCTCACAGTGACCAAAATTGCCATTTTTACAGAGTTTTTCTTACTCAGAAGCTTCAATTTTCACCAATTTCAGGCAGAGAAATGACTTTAAACACACTTATTTTAGTTTAAAAAGTAATAATTCACATCCAACAGTAATTTGCGGTCAAAGGATTAAATGTTAATATTTCATCAGAATTGGCCATTTTGGGAACGTTCGACAGCTCCGCAGTCATCGTTTTTCGTCCGAAAATTGATTTTTGGGACTTTACCCAAAATGATTCAAAATGTCAATCGGGTCGTGCCTCATGTTGAATAACCACTTTTTAAACCCTCACAGTGACCAAAATTGCCATTTTTACAGAGTTTTGCTTACTCAGAAGCTTAAATTTTGACCAATTTCAGGCACAGGAATGACTTTAAACACCCTTATTTTAGTTGAAAAAGTAATAATTCACATCCAACAGTAATTTGCAGTCAAAAGATTAAATGTTAAAATTTCATCAGAATTGACCATTTTGGGAACGTTCGACAGCTCCGCGGTCATCGTTTTTCGTCCGAAAATTGATTTTTTGGACTTTACCAAAATGATTCAAAATGTCAATTGGATCGTGCCTCATGTTGAATAACCACTTTTTAAACCCTCACAGTGACCAAAATTGCCATTTTTACAGAGTTTTGCTTACTCAGAAGCTTCAATTTTCACCAATTTCAGGCAGAGAAATGACTTTAAACACACTTATTTTAGTTGAAAAGGTAATAATTCACATCCAACAGTAATTTGCAGTCAAAAGATTAAATGTTAAAATTTCATCAGAATTGATCATTTTGGGAACGTTCGACAGCTCCGCGGTCATCGTTTTTCGTCCGAAAATTGATTTTTTGGACTTTACCAAAAATGATTCAAAATGTCAATCGGGTCGTGCCTCATATTGAATAACCACTTTTTAAACCCTCACAGTGACTAAAATTGCCATTTTTACAGAGTTGTGCTTACTCAGAAGCTTACATTTTGACCAATTTCAGGCAGAGAAATGACTTTTAAACACACTTATTTTAGTTGAAAAAGTAATAATTCACATCCAACAGTAATTTGCAGTCAAAAGATTAAATGCTAAAATTTCATCAGAATTGACCATTTTGGGAACGTTCGACAGCTCCGCTGTCATCGTTTTTCGTCCGAAAATTGATTTTTTTGGACTTTACCAAAAATGATTCAAAATGTCAATCGGGTCGTGGCTCATGTTGAATAACCTCTTTTTAAACCCTCACAGTGACCGAAATTGCCATTTTTACAGAGTTTTGCTTACTCAGAAGCTTCAATTTTGACCAATTTCAGGCACAGAAATTACTTTAAACACACTTATTTTAGTTGAAAAAGTAATAATTCACATCCAACAGTAATTTGCAGTCAAAAGATTAAATGTTAATATTTCATCAGAATTGACCATTTTGGGAACGTTCGACAGCTCCGCGGTCATCGTTTTTCGTCCGAAAATTGATTTTTTGGACTTTACCAAAATGATTCAAAATGTCAATTGGATCGTGCCTCATGTTGAATAACCACTTTTTAAACCCTCACAGTGACCAAAATTGCCATTTTTACAGAGTTTTGCCTACTCAGAAGCTTCAATTTTCTCCAATTTCAGGCAGAGAAATGACTTTAAACACACTTATTTTAGTTGAAAAGGTAATAATTCACATCCAACAGTAATTTGGAGTTAAAAGATTAAATGTTAATATTTCATCAGAATTGACCATTTTGGGAACGTTCGACAGCTCCGCAGTCATCGTTTTTCGTCCGAAAATTGATTTTTTGGACTTTACCCAAAATGATTCAAAATGTCAATCGGGTCGTGCCTCATGTTGAATAACCACTTTTTAAACCCTCACAGTGACCAAAATTGCCATTTTTACAGAGTTTTGCTTACTCAGAAGCTTCAATTTTCACCAATTTCAGGCAGAGAAATGACTTTAAACACACTTATTTTAGTTGAAAAAGTAATAATTCACATCCAACAGTAATTTGCATTCAAAAGATTAAATGTTAAAATTTCATCAGAATTGACCATTTTGGGAACGTTCGACAGCTCCGCGGTCATCGTTTTTCGTCCGAAAATTGATTTTTTGGACTTTACCAAAAATGATTCAAAATGTCAATCGGGTCGTGCCTCATATTGAATAACCACTTTTTAAACCCTCACAGTGACCGAAATTGCCATTTTTACAGAGTTTTGCTTACTCAGAAGCATCAATTTTGACCAATTTCAGGCACAGAAATGACTTTAAACACACTTATTTTAGTTGAAAAAGTAATATTACACATCCAACAGTAATTTGCAGTCAAAAGATTAAATGTTAAAATTTCATCAGAATTTACCATTTTGGGAACGTTCGACTGCTCCGCGGTCATCGTTTTTCGTCCGAAAATTGATTTTTTGGACTTTACCAAAAATGATTCAAAATGTCAATCTGGTCATGCCTCATATTGAATAACCACTTTTTAAACCCTCACAGTGACCAAAATTGCCATTTTTACAGAGTTTTGCTTACTCAGAAGCTTACATTTTGACCAATTTCAGGCAGAGAAATGACTTTAAACACACTTATTTTAGTTGAAAAAGTAATAATTCACATCCAACAGTAATTTGCAGTCAAAAGATTAAATGTTAATATTTCATCAGAATTGACCATTTTGGGAACGTTCGACAGCTCCGCGGTCATCGTTTTTTGTCTGAAAATTGATTTTTTGGACTTTACCAAAAATGATTCAAAATGTCAATTGGATCGTGCCTATGTTGAATTACCACTTTTTAAACCCTCACAGTGACCAACATTGCCATTTTTACAGAGTTTTGCTTACTCAGAAGCTTATATTTCCACCAATTTCAGGCAGAGAAATGACTTTAAACACACTTATTTTAGTTGGAAAAGTAATAATTCACATCCAACAGTAATTTGCAGTCAAAAGATTAAATGTTAAAATTTCATCAGAATTGACCATTTTGGGAACGTTCGACAGCTCCGCGGTCATCGTTTTTCGTCCGAAAATTTATTTTTGGGACGTTACCAAAAATGATTCAAAATGTCAATTGGGTCGTGCCTCATATTGAATAAACACTTTTTAAACCCTCACAGTGACCAAAATTGCCATTTTTACAGAGTTTTGCTTACTCAGAAGCTTACATTTTGACCAATTTCAGGCACAGAAATGACTTTAAACACACTTATTTTAGTTGAAAAAGTAATAATTCACATCCAACAGTAATTTGCAGTCAAAAGATTAAATGTTAATATTTCATCAGAATTGACCATTATGGGAACGTTCGACAGCTCCGCGGTCATCGTTTTTCGTCCGAAAATTGATTTTTTGGACTTTACCCAAAATGATTCAAAATGTCAATCGGGTCGTGCCTCATGTTGAATAACCACTTTTTAAACCCTCACAGTGACCACAATTGCCATTTTTACAGAGTTTTGCTTACTCAGAAGCTCACATTTTGACCAATTTCAGGCACAGTAATGACTTTAAACACACTTATTTTAGTTGAAAAAGTAATAATTCACATCCAACAATAATTTGTAGTCAAAAGATTAAATGTTAAAATTTCATCAGAATTGACCATTTTGGGAATGTTCGACAGCTCCGCGGTCATCGTTTTTCGTTCGAAAATAGATTTTTGGGACTTTACCAAAAATTATTCAAAATGTCAATCGGGTCGTCCCTCATGTTGAATAACCACTTTTTAAACCCTCACAGTGACCAAAATTGCCATTTTTACAGAGTTTTGCTTGCTCAGAAGATTAAATTTTGACCAATTTCAGGCACAGAAATAACTTTAAACACACTTATTTTAGTTGAAAAAGTAATAATGCACATCCAACAGTAATTTGCAGTCAAAAGATTGAATGTTAAAATTTCATCAGAATTGACCATTTTGGGAACGTTCGACAGCTCCGCGGTCATCGTTTTTCGTCCGAAAATTGATTTTTTTGACGTTACCAAAAATGATTCAAAATGTCAATTAGGTCGTGCCTTATGTTGAATAACCACTTTTTAAACCCTCACAGTGACCAAAATTGCCATTTTTACAGAGTTTTGCTTACTCAGAAGCTTACATTTTGACCAATTTCAGGCACAGAAATGACTTTAAACACACTTATTTTAGTTGAAAAAGTAATAATTCACATCCAACGGTAATTTGCAGTCAAAAATTAAATGTTAAAATTTCATCAGAATTGACCATTTTGGGAACGTTCGACAGCTCCGCTGTCATCGTTTTTCGTCCGAAAATTGATTTTTTGGACTTTACCAAAAATGATTCAAAATGTCAATCGGGTCGTGCCTCATGTTGAATAACCACTTTTTAAACCCTCACAGTGACCGAAATTGCCATTTTTACAGAGTTTTGCTTACTCAGAAGCTTCAATTTTGACCAATTTCAGGCACAGAAATTACTTTAAACACACTTATTTTAGTTGAAAAAGTAATAATTCACATCCAACAGTAATTTGCAGTCAAAAGATTAAATGTTATATTTCATCAGAATTGACCATTTTGGGAACGTTCGACAGCTCCGCGGTCATCGTTTTTCATCCGAAAATTGATTTTTGTGGACTTTACCCAAAATGATTAAAAATGTCAATCGGGTCGTGCCTCATGTTGAATAACGACTTTTTAAACCCTCACAGTGACCAAAATTGCCATTTTTACAGAGTTTTGCTTACTCAGAAGCTTACATGTTGACCAATTTCAGGCAGAGAAATGACTTTAAACACACTTATTTTAGTTGAAAAAGTAATAATTCACATCCAACAGTAATTTGCAGTCAAAAGATTAAATGCTAAAATTTCATAAGAATTGACCATTTTGGGAACGTTCGACAGCTCCGCTGTCATCGTTTTTCATCCGAAAATTGATTTTTTGGACTTTACCAAAAATGATTCAAAATGTCAATCGGGTCGTGCCTCATGTTGAATAACCACTTTTTAAACCCTCACAGTGACCAAAATTGCCATGTTTACAGAGTTTTGCTTACTCAGAAGCTTCAATTTTGACCAATTTTAGGCACAGAAATGACTTTAAACACACTTATTTTAGTTGAAAAAGTAATAATTCACATCCAACAGTAATTTGCAGTCAAAAGATTAAATGTTAAAATTTCATCAGAATTGACCATTTTGGGAACATTCGACAGCTCCGCGGTCATCGTTTTTCGTCCGAAAATTGATTTTTTAGACTTTACCAAAAATGATTCAAAATGTCAATTGGATCGTGCCTATGTTGAATTACCACTTTTTAAACCCTCACAGTGACCAAAATTGCAATTTTTACAGAGTTTTGCTTACTCAGAAGCTTCAATTTTCACCAATTTCAGGCAGAGAAATGACTTTAAACACACTTATTTTAGTTGGAAAAGTAATAATTCACATCCAACAGTAATTTGCAGTCAAAAGATTAAATGTTAAAATTTCATCAGAATTGACCATTTTGGGAACGTTCGACAGCTCCGCGTTCATAGTTTTTCGTCCGAAAATTGATTTTTTGGACTTTACCAAAAATGATTCAAAATGTCAATCGGGTCCGGCCTCATGTTGAATAACCACTTTTTAAACCCTCACAGTGACCAAAATTGCAATTTTTACAGAGTTTTGCTTACTCAGAAGATTACATTTTCACCAATTTCAGGCAGAGAAATGACTTTAAACACACTTATTTTAGTTGAAAAGGTAATAATTCACATCCAACAGTAATTTGCAGTCAAAAGATTAAATGTTAAAATTACATCAGAATTGACCGTTTTGGGAACGTTCGACAGCTCCGCGGTCATCGTTTTTCATCCGAAAATTGATTTTTTGAACGTTACCAAAAATGATTCAAAATGTCAATTGGGTCGTGCGTCATGTTGAATAACCATTTTTTAAACCCTCACAGTGACCAAAATTGCCATTTTTACAGAGTTTTTCTTACTCAGAAGCTTCAATTTTCACCAATTTCAGGCAGAGAAATGACTTTAAACACACTTATTTTAGTTTAAAAAGTAATAATTCACATCCAACAGTAATTTGCGGTCAAAGGATTAAATGTTAATATTTCATCAGAATTGGCCATTTTGGGAACGTTAGACAGCTCCGCAGTCATCGTTTTTCGTCCGAAAATAGATTTTTGGGACTTTACCCAAAATGATTCAAAATGTCAATCGGGTCGTGCCTCATGTTGAATAACCACTTTTTAAACCCTCACAGTGACCAAAATTGCCATTTTTACAGAGTTTTGCTTACTCAGAAGCTTAAATTTTGACCAATTTCAGGCACAGGAATGACTTTAAACACCCTTATTTTAGTTGAAAAAGTAATAATTCACATCCAACAGTAATTTGCAGTCAAAAGATTAAATGTTAAAATTTCATCAGAATTGACCATTTTGGGAACGTTCGACAGCTCCGCGGTCATCGTTTTTCGTCCGAAAATTGATTTTTTGGACTTTACCAAAAATGATTCAAAATGTCAATCGGGTCGTGCCTCATGTTGAATAACCACTTTTTTAAACCCTCACAGTGACCAAAATTGCCATTTTTACAGAGTTTTTCTTACTCAGAAGCTTCAATTTTCACCAATTTCAGGCACAGAAATGACTTTAAACACACTTATTTTAGTTGAAAAGGTAATAATTCACATCCAACAGTAATTTGCAGTCAAAAGATTAAATGTTAAAATTTCATCAGAATTGACCATTTTGGGAACGTTCGACAGCTCCACGGTCATCGTTTTTCATCCGAAAATTTATTTTTTTGACGTTACCAAAAATGATTCAAAATGTCAATCGAGTCGTGCCTCATGTTGAATAACCACTTTTTAAACCCTCACAGTGACCAAAATTGCCATTTTTACAGAGTTTTGCTTACTCAGAAGCTTCAATTTTCACCAATTTCAGGCACAGGAATGACTTTAAACACACTTATTTTAGTTGGACAAGTAATAATTCACATCCAACAGTAATTTGCAGTCAAAAGATTAAATGTTAAAATTTCATCAGAATTTACCATTTTGGGAACGTTCGACTGCTCCACGGTCATCGTTTTTCGTCCGAAAATTGATTTTTTGGACTTTACCAAAAATGATTCAAAATGTCAATCGGGTCGTGCCTCATATTGAATAACCACTTTTTAAACCCTCACAGTGACCAAAATTGCCATTTTTACAGAGTTTTGCTTACTCAGAAGCTTACATTTTGACCAATTTCAGGCAGAGAAATGACTTTAAACACACTTATTTTAGTTGAAAAAGTAATAATTCACATCCAACAGTAATTTGCAGTCAAAAGATTAAATGCTAAAATTTCATCAGAATTGACCATTTTGGGAACGTTCGACAGCTCCGCTGTGATCGTTTTTCGCCCGAAAATTGATTTTTTGGACTTTACCAAAAATTATTCAAAATGTCAATCGGGTCGTGCCTCATGTTGAATAACCTCTTTTTAAACCCTCACAGTGACCGAAATTGCCATTTTTACAGAGTTTTGCTTACTCAGAAGCTTCAATTTTGACCAATTTCAGGCACAGAAATTACTTTAAACACACTTATTTTAGTTGAAAAAGTAATAATTCACATCCAACAGTAATTTGCAGTCAAAAGATTAAATGTTAATATTTCATCAGAATTGACCATTTTGGGAACGTTCGACAGCTCCGCGGTCATCGTTTTTCGTCCGAAAATTGATTTTTTTGGACTTTACCCAAAATGATTCAAAATGTCAATCGGGTCGTGCCTCATGTTGAATAACCACTTTTTAAACCCTCACAGTGACCAAAATTACCATTTTTACAGAGTTTTGCTTACTCAGAAGCTTACATTTTGACCAATTTCAGGCAGAGAAATGACTTTAAACACACTTATTTTAGTTGAAAAAGTAATAATTCACATCCAACAGTAATTTGCAGTCAAAAGATTAAATGCTAAAATTTCATCAGAATTGACCATTTTGGGAACGTTCGGCAGCTCCGCTGTCATCGTTTTTCGTCCGAAAATTGATTTTTTGGACTCTACCAAAAATGATTCAAAATGTCAATCGGGTCGTGCCTCATGTTGAATAACCACTTTTTAAACCCTCACAGTGACCAAAATTGCCATGTTTACAGAGTTTTGCTTACTCAGAAGCTTCAATTTTGACCAATTTTAGGCACAGAAATGACTTTAAACACACTTATTTTTGTTGAAAAAGTAATAATTCACATCCAACAGTAATTTGCAGTCAAAAGATTAAATGTTAAAATTTCATCAGAATTGACCATTTTGGGAACGTTCGACAGCTCCGCGGTCATCGTTTTTTGTCCGAAAATTGATTTTTTGAACGTTACCAAAAATGATTCAAAATGTCAATTGGGTCGTGCGTCATGTTGAATAACCATTTTTTAAACCCTCACAGTGACCAAAATTGCCATTTTTACAGAGTTTTTCTTACTCAGAAGCTTCAATTTTCACCAATTTCAGGCAGAGAAATGACTTTAAACACACTTATTTTAGTTTAAAAAGTAATAATTCACATCCAACAGTAATTTGCAGTCAAAAGATTAAATGTTAAAATTTCATCAGAATTGACCATTTTGGGAACGTTCGACAGCTCCGCGGTCATCGTTTTTCGTCCGAAAATTGATTTTTTGGACTTTACCAAAATGATTCAAAATGTCAATTGGATCGTGCCTCATGTTGAATAACCACTTTTTAAACCCTCACAGTGACCAAAATTGCCATTTTTACAGAGTTTTGCTTACTCAGAAGCTTCAATTTTCACCAATTTCAGGCAGAGAAATGACTTTAAACACACTTATTTTAGTTGAAAAGGTAATAATTCACATCCAACAGTAATTTGCAGTCAAAAGATTAAATGTTAAAATTTCATCAGAATTGATCATTTTGGGAACGTTCGACAGCTCCGCGGTCATCGTTTTTCGTCCGAAAATTGATTTTTTGGACTTTACCAAAAATGATTCAAAATGTCAATCGGGTCGTGCCTCATATTGAATAACCACTTTTTAAACCCTCACAGTGACTAAAATTGCCATTTTTACAGAGTTGTGCTTACTCAGAAGCTTACATTTTGACCAATTTCAGGCAGAGAAATGACTTTTAAACACACTTATTTTAGTTGAAAAAGTAATAATTCACATCCAACAGTAATTTGCAGTCAAAAGATTAAATGCTAAAATTTCATCAGAATTGACCATTTTGGGAACGTTCGACAGCTCCGCTGTCATCGTTTTTCGTCCGAAAATTGATTTTTTTGGACTTTACCAAAAATGATTCAAAATGTCAATCGGGTCGTGGCTCATGTTGAATAACCTCTTTTTAAACCCTCACAGTGACCGAAATTGCCATTTTTACAGAGTTTTGCTTACTCAGAAGCTTCAATTTTGACCAATTTCAGGCACAGAAATTACTTTAAACACACTTATTTTAGTTGAAAAAGTAATAATTCACATCCAACAGTAATTTGCAGTCAAAAGATTAAATGTTAATATTTCATCAGAATTGACCATTTTGGGAACGTTCGACAGCTCCGCGGTCATCGTTTTTCGTCCGAAAATTGATTTTTTGGACTTTACCAAAATGATTCAAAATGTCAATTGGATCGTGCCTCATGTTGAATAACCACTTTTTAAACCCTCACAGTGACCAAAATTGCCATTTTTACAGAGTTTTGCCTACTCAGAAGCTTCAATTTTCTCCAATTTCAGGCAGAGAAATGACTTTAAACACACTTATTTTAGTTGAAAAGGTAATAATTCACATCCAACAGTAATTTGGAGTTAAAAGATTAAATGTTAATATTTCATCAGAATTGACCATTTTGGGAACGTTCGACAGCTCCGCAGTCATCGTTTTTCGTCCGAAAATTGATTTTTTGGACTTTACCCAAAATGATTCAAAATGTCAATCGGGTCGTGCCTCATGTTGAATAACCACTTTTTAAACCCTCACAGTGACCGAAATTGCCATTTTTACAGAGTTTTGCTTACTCAGAAGCATCAATTTTGACCAATTTCAGGCACAGAAATGACTTTAAACACACTTATTTTAGTTGAAAAAGTAATATTACACATCCAACAGTAATTTGCAGTCAAAAGATTAAATGTTAAAATTTCATCAGAATTTACCATTTTGGGAACGTTCGACTGCTCCGCGGTCATCGTTTTTCGTCCGAAAATTGATTTTTTGGACTTTACCAAAAATAATTCAAAATGTCAATCTGGTCATGCCTCATATTGAATAACCACTTTTTAAACCCTCACAGTGACCAAAATTGCCATTTTTACAGAGTTTTGCTTACTCAGAAGCTTACATTTTGACCAATTTCAGGCAGAGAAATGACTTTAAACACACTTATTTTAGTTGAAAAAGTAATAATTCACATCCAACAGTAATTTGCAGTCAAAAGATTAAATGTTAATATTTCATCAGAATTGACCATTTTGGGAACGTTCGACAGCTCCGCGGTCATCGTTTTTTGTCTGAAAATTGATTTTTTGGACTTTACCAAAAATGATTCAAAATGTCAATTGGATCGTGCCTATGTTGAATTACCACTTTTTAAACCCTCACAGTGACCAACATTGCCATTTTTACAGAGTTTTGCTTACTCAGAAGCTTAAATTTCCACCAATTTCAGGCAGAGAAATGACTTTAAACACACTTATTTTAGTTGGAAAAGTAATAATTCACATCCAACAGTAATTTGCAGTCAAAAGATTAAATGTTAAAATTTCATCAGAATTGACCATTTTGGGAACGTTCGACAGCTCCGCGGTCATCGTTTTTCGTCCGAAAATTTATTTTTTTGACGTTACCAAAAATGATTCAAAATGTCAATTGGGTCGTGCCTCATATTGAATAAACACTTTTTAAACCCTCACAGTGACCAAAATTGCCATTTTTACAGAGTTTTGCTTACTCAGAAGCTTACATTTTGACCAATTTCAGGCACAGAAATGACTTTAAACACACTTATTTTAGTTGAAAAAGTAATAATTCACATCCAACAGTAATTTGCAGTCAAAAGATTAAATGTTAATATTTCATCAGAATTGACCATTATGGGAACGTTCGACAGCTCCGCGGTCATCGTTTTTCGTCCGAAAATTGATTTTTTGGACTTTACCCAAAATGATTCAAAATGTCAATCGGGTCGTGCCTCATGTTGAATAACCACTTTTTAAACCCTCACAGTGACCACAATTGCCATTTTTACAGAGTTTTGCTTACTCAGAAGCTCACATTTTGACCAATTTCAGGCACAGTAATGACTTTAAACACACTTATTTTAGTTGAAAAAGTAATAATTCACATCCAACAATAATTTGTAGTCAAAAGATTAAATGTTAAAATTTCATCAGAATTGACCATTTTGGGAATGTTCGACAGCTCCGCGGTCATCGTTTTTCGTTCGAAAATAGATTTTTGGGACTTTACCAAAAATTATTCAAAATGTCAATCGGGTCGTCCCTCATGTTGAATAACCACTTTTTAAACCCTCACAGTGACCAAAATTGCCATTTTTACAGAGTTTTGCTTGCTCAGAAGATTAAATTTTGACCAATTTCAGGCACAGAAATAACTTTAAACACACTTATTTTAGTTGAAAAAGTAATAATGCACATCCAACAGTAATTTGCAGTCAAAAGATTGAATGTTAAAATTTCATCAGAATTGACCATTTTGGGAACGTTCGACAGCTCCGCGGTCATCGTTTTTCGTCCGAAAATTGATTTTTTTGACGTTACCAAAAATGATTCAAAATGTCAATTAGGTCGTGCCTTATGTTGAATAACCACTTTTTAAACCCTCACAGTGACCAAAATTGCCATTTTTACAGAGTTTTGCTTACTCAGAAGCTTACATTTTGACCAATTTCAGGCACAGAAATGACTTTAAACACACTTATTTTAGTTGAAAAAGTAATAATTCACATCCAACGGTAATTTGCAGTCAAAAATTAAATGTTAAAATTTCATCAGAATTGACCATTTTGGGAACGTTCGACAGCTCCGCTGTCATCGTTTTTCGTCCGAAAATTGATTTTTTGGACTTTACCAAAAATGATTCAAAATGTCAATCGGGTCGTGCCTCATGTTGAATAACCACTTTTTAAACCCTCACAGTGACCGAAATTGCCATTTTTACAGAGTTTTGCTTACTCAGAAGCTTCAATTTTGACCAATTTCAGGCACAGAAATTACTTTAAACACACTTATTTTAGTTGAAAAAGTAATAATTCACATCCAACAGTAATTTGCAGTCAAAAGATTAAATGTTATATTTCATCAGAATTGACCATTTTGGGAACGTTCGACAGCTCCGCGGTCATCGTTTTTCATCCGAAAATTGATTTTTGTGGACTTTACCCAAAATGATTAAAAATGTCAATCGGGTCGTGCCTCATGTTGAATAACGACTTTTTAAACCCTCACAGTGACCAAAATTGCCATTTTTACAGAGTTTTGCTTACTCAGAAGCTTACATGTTGACCAATTTCAGGCAGAGAAATGACTTTAAACACACTTATTTTAGTTGAAAAAGTAATAATTCACATCCAACAGTAATTTGCAGTCAAAAGATTAAATGCTAAAATTTCATAAGAATTGACCATTTTGGGAACGTTCGACAGCTCCGCTGTCATCGTTTTTCATCCGAAAATTGATTTTTTGGACTTTACCAAAAATGATTCAAAATGTCAATCGGGTCGTGCCTCATGTTGAATAACCACTTTTTAAACCCTCACAGTGACCAAAATTGCCATGTTTACAGAGTTTTGCTTACTCAGAAGCTTCAATTTTGACCAATTTTAGGCACAGAAATGACTTTAAACACACTTATTTTAGTTGAAAAAGTAATAATTCACATCCAACAGTAATTTGCAGTCAAAAGATTAAATGTTAAAATTTCATCAGAATTGACCATTTTGGGAACATTCGACAGCTCCGCGGTCATCGTTTTTCGTCCGAAAATTGATTTTTTAGACTTTACCAAAAATGATTCAAAATGTCAATTGGATCGTGCCTATGTTGAATTACCACTTTTTAAACCCTCACAGTGACCAAAATTGCAATTTTTACAGAGTTTTGCTTACTCAGAAGCTTCAATTTTCACCAATTTCAGGCAGAGAAATGACTTTAAACACACTTATTTTAGTTGGAAAAGTAATAATTCACATCCAACAGTAATTTGCAGTCAAAAGATTAAATGTTAAAATTTCATCAGAATTGACCATTTTGGGAACGTTCGACAGCTCCGCGTTCATAGTTTTTCGTCCGAAAATTGATTTTTTGGACTTTACCAAAAATGATTCAAAATGTCAATCGGGTCCGGCCTCATGTTGAATAACCACTTTTTAAACCCTCACAGTGACCAAAATTGCAATTTTTACAGAGTTTTGCTTACTCAGAAGATTACATTTTCACCAATTTCAGGCAGAGAAATGACTTTAAACACACTTATTTTAGTTGAAAAGGTAATAATTCACATCCAACAGTAATTTGCAGTCAAAAGATTAAATGTTAAAATTACATCAGAATTGACCGTTTTGGGAACGTTCGACAGCTCCGCGGTCATCGTTTTTCATCCGAAAATTGATTTTTTGAACGTTACCAAAAATGATTCAAAATGTCAATTGGGTCGTGCGTCATGTTGAATAACCACTTTTTAAACCCTCACAGTGACCAAAATTGCCATTTTTACAGAGTTTTGCTTACTCAGAAGCTTCAATTTTCACCAATTTCAGGCAGAGAAATGACTTTAAACACACTTATTTTAGTTTAAAAAGTAATAATTCACATCCAACAGTAATTTGCGATCAAAGGATTAAATGTTAATATTTCATCAGAATTGGCCATTTTGGGAACGTTCGACAGCTCCGCGGTCATCGTTTTTCGTCCGAAAATTGATTTTTGGGACTTTACCCAAAATGATTCAAAATGTCAATCGGGTCGTGCCTCATGTTGAATAACCACTTTTTAAACCCTCACAGTGACCAAAATTGCCATTTTTACAGAGTTTTGCTTACTCAGAAGCTTCAATTTTGACCAATTTCAGGCACAGAAATGACTTTAAACACACTTATTTTAGTTGAAAAAGTAATAATTCACATCCAACAGTAATTTGCAGTCAAAAGATTAAATGTTAAAATTTCATCAGAATTGACCATTTTGGGAACGTTCGACAGCTCCGCGGTCATCGTTTTTCGTCCGAAAATTGATTTTTTGGACTTTACCAAAATGATTCAAAATGTCAATTGGATCGTGCCTCATGTTGAATAACCACTTTTTAAACCCTCACAGTGACCAAAATTGCCATTTTTACAGAGTTTTGCTTACTCAGAAGCTTCAATTTTCACCAATTTCATGCAGAGAAATGACTTTAAACACACTTATTTTAGTTGAAAAGGTAATAATTCACATCCAACAGTAATTTGCAGTCAAAAGATTAAATGTTAAAATTTCATCAGAATTGATCATTTTGGGAACGTACGACAGCTCCGCGGTCATCGTTTTTCGTCCGAAAATTGATTTTTTGGACTTTACCAAAAAGGATTCAAAATGTCAATCGGGTCGTGCCTCATATTGAATAACCACTTTTTAAACCCTCACAGTGACCAAAATTGCCATTTTACAGAGTTTTGCTTACTCAGAAGCTTACATTTTGACCAATTTCAGGCAGAGAAATGACTTTAAACACACTTATTTTAGTTGAAAAAGTAATAATTCACATCCAACAGTAATTTGCAGTCAAAAATTAAATGTTAAAATTTCATCAGAATTGACCATTTTGGGAACGTTCGACAGCTCCGCTGTCATCGTTTTTCGTCCGAAAATTGAGTTTTTTGGACTTTACCAAAAATGATTCAAAATGTCAATCGGGTCGTGCCTCATGTTGAATAACCACTTTTTAAACCCTCACAGTGACCGAAATTGCCATTTTTACAGAGTTTTGCTTACTCAGAAGCTTCAATTTTGACCAATTTCAGCCACAGAAATTACTTTAAACACACTTATTTTAGTTGAAAAAGTAATAATTCACATCCAACAGTAATTTGCAGTCAAAAGATTAAATGTTATATTTCATCAGAATTGACCATTTTGGGAACGTTCGACAGCTCCGCGGTCATCGTTTTTCGTCCGAAAATTGATTTTTGTGGACTTTACCCAAAATGATTCAAAATGTCAATCGGGTCGTGCCTCAGGTTGAATAACCACTTTTTAAACCCTCACAGTGACCAAAATTGCCATTTTTACAGAGTTTTGCTTACTCAGAAGCTTACATTTTGACCAATTTCAGGCAGAGAAATGACTTTAAACACACTTATTTTAGTTGAAAAAGTAATAATTCACATCCAACAGTAATTTGCAGTCAAAAGATTAAATGCAAAAATTTCATAAGAATTGACCATTTTGGGAACGTTCGACAGCTCCGCTGTCATCGTTTTTCGTCCGAAAATTGATTTTTTGGACTTTACCAAAAATGATTCAAAATATAAATCGGGTCGTGCCTCATGTTGAATAACCACTTTTTAAACCCTCACAGTGATCAAAATTGCCATGTTTACAGAGTTTGCTTACTCAGAAGCTTCAATTTTGACCAATTTTAGGCACAGAAATGACTTTAAACACACTTATTTTAGTTGAAAAAGTAATAATTCACATCCAACAGTAATTTGCAGTCAAAAGATTAAATGTTAAAATTTCATCAGAATTGACCATTTTGGGAACGTTCGACAGCTCCGCGGTCATCGTTTTTCGTCCGAAAATTGATTTTTGTGGACTTTACCCAAAATGATTCAAAATGTCAATCGGGTCGTGCCTCATGTTGAATAACCACTTTTTAAACCCTCACAGTGACCAAAATTGCCATTTTTACAGAGTTTTGCTTACTCAGAAGCTTACATTTTGACCAATTTCAGGCAGAGAAATGACTTTAAACACACTTATTTTAGTTGAAAAAGTAATAATTCACATCCAACAGTAATTTGCAGTCAAAAGATTAAATGCAAAAATTTCATAAGAATTGACCATTTTGGGAACGTTCGACAGCTCCGCTGTCATCGTTTTTCGTCCGAAAATTGATTTTTTGGACTTTACCAAAAATGATTCAAAATATAAATCGGGTCGTGCCTCATGTTGAATAACCACTTTTTAAACCCTCACAGTGACCAAAATTGCCATGTTTACAGAGTTTTGTTTACTCAGAAGCTTCAATTTTGACCAATTTTAGGCACAGAAATGACTTTAAACACACTTATTTTAGTTGAAAAAGTAATAATTCACATCCAACAGTAATTTGCAGTCAAAAGATTAAATGTTAAAATTTCATCAGAATTGACCATTTTGGGAACGTTCGACAGCTCCGCGGTCATCGTTTTTCGTCCGAAAATTGATTTTTTGAACGTTACCAAAAATGATTCAAAATGTCAATTGGGTCGTGCGTCATGTTGAATAACCACTTTTTAAACCCTCACAGTGACCAAAATTGGCATTTTTACAGAGTTTTGCTTACTCAGAATCTTCAATTTTCACCAATTTCAGGCAGAGAAATGACTTTAAACACACTTATTTTAGTTTAAAAAGTAATAATTCACATCCAACAGTAATTTGCGGTCAAAGGATTAAATGTTAATATTTCATCAGACTTGGCCATTTTGGGAACGTTCGACAGCTCCGCGGTCATCGTTTTTTGTCCGAAAATTGATTTTTTGAACGTTACCAAAAATGATTCAAAATGTCAATTGGGTCGTGCGTCATGTTGAATAACCACTTTTTAAACCCTCACAGTGACCAAAATTGCCATTTTTACAGAGTTTTGCTTACTCAGAAGCTTCAATTTTGACCAATTTCAGGCACAGAAATGACTTTAAACACACTTATTTTAGTTGAAAAACTAATAATTCACATCCAACAGTAATTTGCAGTCAAAAGATTAAATGTTAATATTTCATCAGAATTGACCATTTTGGGAACGTTCGACAGCCCCGCGGTCATCGTTTTTCGTCCGAAAATTGATTTTTTGGACTTTACCCAAAATGATTCAAAATGTCAATCGGGTCGTGCCTCATATCGAATAACCACTTTTTAAACCCTCACAGTGACCAAAATTGCCATTTTTACAGAGTTTTGCTTACTCAGAAGCTTACATTTTGACCAATTTCAGGCACAGAAATGACTTTAAACACACTTATTTTAGTTGAAAAAGTAATAATTCACATCCAACAGTAATTTGCAGTCAAAAATGAAATGTTAAAATTTCATCAGAATTGACCATTTTGGGAACGTTCGACAGCTCCGCTGTCATCGTTTTTCGTCCGAAAATTGATTTTTTGGACTTTACCAAAAATGATTCAAAATGTCAATCGGGTCGTGCCTCATGTTGAATAACCACTTTTTAAACCCTCACAGTGACCAAAATTGCCATTTTTACAGAGTTTTGCTTACTCAGAAGCTTCAATTTTCACCAATTTCAGGCAGAGAAATGACTTTAAACACACTTATTTTAGTTGAAAAGGTAATAATTCACATCCAACAGTAATTTGCAGTCAAAAGATTAAATGTTAAAATTTCATCAGAATTGACCATTTTGGGAACGTTCGACAGCTACGCGGTCATCGTTTTTCGTCCGAAAATTGATTTTTTGGACTTTACCAAAAATGATTCAAAATGTCAATCGGGTCGTGCCTCATATTGAATAACCACTTTTTAAACCCTCACAGTGACCGAAATTGCCATTTTTACAGAGTTTTGCTTACTCAGAAGCTTCAATTTTGACCAATTTCAGCCACAGAAATTACTTTAAACACACTTATTTTAGTTGAAAAAGTAATAATTCACATCCAACAGTAATTTGCAGTCAAAAGATTAAATGTTATATTTCATCAGAATTGACCATTTTGGGAACGTTCGACAGCTCCCCGGTCATCGTTTTTCGTCCGAAAATTGATTTTTGTGGACTTTACCCAAAATGATTCAAAATGTCAATCGGGTCGTGCCTCATGTTGAATAACCACTTTTTAAACCCTCACAGTGACCAAAATTGCCATTTTTACAGAGTTTTGCTTACTCAGAAGCTTACATTTTGACCAATTTCAGGCAGAGAAATGACTTTAAACACACTTATTTTAGTTGAAAAAGTAATAATTCACATCCAACAGTAATTTGCAGTCAAAAGATTAAATGCTAAAATTTCATAAGAATTGACCATTTTGGGAACGTTCGACAGCTCCGCTGTCATCGTTTTTCGTCCGAAAATTGATTTTTTGGACTTTACCAAAAATGATTCAAAATGTAAATCGGGTCGTGCCTCATGTTGAATAACCACTTTTTAAACCCTCACAGTGACCAAAATTGCCATGTTTACAGAGTTTTGCTTACTCAGAAGCTTCAATTTTGACCAATTTTAGGCACAGAAATGACTTTAAACACACTTATTTTAGTTGAAAAAGTAATAATTCACATCCAACAGTAATTTGCAGTCAAAAGATTAAATGTTAAAATTTCATCAGAATTGACCATTTTGGGAACGTTCGACAGCTCCGCGGTCATCGTTTTTCGTCCGAAAATTGATTTTTTGAACGTTACCAAAAATGATTCAAAATGTCAATTGGGTCGTGCGTCATGTTGAATAACCACTTTTTAAACCCTCACAGTGACCAAAATTGGCATTTTTACAGAGTTTTGCTTACTCAGAATCTTCAATTTTCACCAATTTCAGGCAGAGAAATGACTTTAAACACACTTATTTTAGTTTAAAAAGTAATAATTCACATCCAACAGTAATTTGCGGTCAAAGGATTAAATGTTAATATTTCATCAGACTTGGCCATTTTGGGAACGTTCGACAGCTCCGCGGTCATCGTTTTTTGTCCGAAAATGGATTTTTTGGACTTTACCCAAAATGACTCAAAATGTCAATCGGGTCGTGCCTCATGTTGAATAACCACTTTTTAAACCCTCACAGTGACCAAAATTGCCATTTTTACAGAGTTTTGCTTACTCAGAAGCTTCAATTTTGACCAATTTCAGGCACAGAAATGACTTTAAACACACTTATTTTAGTTGAAAAACTAATAATTCACATCCAACAGTAATTTGCAGTCAAAAGATTAAATGTTAATATTTCATCAGAATTGACCATTTTGGGAACGTTCGACAGCTCCGCGGTCATCGTTTTTCGTCCGAAAATTGATTTTTTGGACTTTACCCAAAATGATTCAAAATGTCAATCGGGTCGTGCCTCATATCGAATAACCACTTTTTAAACCCTCACAGTGACCAAAATTGCCATTTTTACAGAGTTTTGCTTGCTCAGAAGATTAAATTTTGACCAATTTCAGGCACAGAAATAACTTTAAACACACTTATTTTAGTTGAAAAAGTAATAATGCACATCCAACAGTAATTTGCAGTCAAAAGATTGAATGTTAAAATTTCATCAGAATTGACCATTTTGGGAACGTTCGACAGCTCCGCGGTCATCGTTTTTCGTCCGAAAATTTTTTTTTTTGACGTTACCAAAAATGATTCAAAATGTCAATTGGGTCGTGCCTCATATTGAATAACCACTTTTTAAACCCTCACAGTGACCAAAATTGCCATTTTTACAGAGTTTTGCTTACTCAGAAGCTTACATTTTGACCAATTTCAGGCACAGAAATGACTTTAAACACACTTATTTTAGTTGAAAAAGTAATAATTCACATCCAACAGTAATTTGCAGTCAAAAATTAAATGTTAAAATTTCATCAGAATTGACCATTTTGGGAACGTTCGACAGCTCCGCTGTCATCGTTTTTCGTCCGAAAATTGATTTTTTGGACTTTACCAAAAATGATTCAAAATGTCAATCGGGTCGTGCCTCATGTTGAATAACCACTTTTTAAACCCTCACAGTGACCGAAATTGCCATTTTTACAGCGTTTTGCTTACTCAGAACCTTCAATTTTCACCAATTTCAGGCAGAGAAATGACTTTAAACACACTTATTTTAGTTGGAAAAGTAATATTACACATCCAACAGTAATTTGCAGTCAAAAGATTAAATGTTAAAATTTCATCAGAATTTACCATTTTGGGAACGTTCGACTGCTCCGCGGTCATCGTTTTTCGTCCGAAAATTGATTTTTTGGACTTTACAAAAAATGATTCAAAATGTCAATCGGGTCGTGCCTCATATTGAATAACCACTTTTTAAACCCTCACAGTGACCAAAATTGCCATTTTTACAGAGTTTTGCTTACTCAGAATCTTAAATTTTGACCAATTTCAGGCAGAGAAATGACTTTAAACACACTTATTTCAGTTGAAAAAGTAATAATTCACATCCAACAGTAATTTGCAGTCAAAAGATTAAATGCTAAAATTTCATCAGAATTGACCATTTTGGGAACGTTCGGCAGCTCCGCTGTCATCGTTTTTCGTCCGAAAATTGATTTTTTGGACTTTACCAAAAATGATTCAAAATGTCAATCGGGTCGTGCCTCATGTTGAATAACCACTTTTTAAACCCTCACAGTGACCGAAATTGCCATTTTTACAGAGTTTTGCTTACTCAGAAGCTTCAATTTTGACCAATTTCAGGCACAGAAATGACTTTAAACACACTTATTTTAGTTGAAAAAGTAATATTTCACATCCAACAGTAATTTGCAGTCAAAAGATTAAATGTTAATATTTCATCAGAATTGACCATTATGGGAACGTTCGACAGCTCCGCGGTCATCGTTTTTCGTCTGAAAATTGATTTTTTGGACTTTACCCAAAATGATTCAAAATGTCAATCGGGTCGTGCCTCATGTTGAATAACCACTTTTTAAACCCTCACAGTGACCGAAATTGCCATTTTTACAGAGTTTTGCTTTCTCAGAAGCTTCAATTTTGACCAATTTCAGCCACAGAAATTACTTTAAACACACTTATTTTAGTTGAAAAAGTAATAATTCACATCCAACAGTAATTTGCAGTCAAAAGATTAAATGTTATTATTTCATCAGAATTGACCATTATGGGAACGTTCGACAGCTCCGCTGTCATCGTTTTTCGTCCGAAAATTGATTTTTTGGACTTTACCAAAAATGATTCAAAATGTAAATCGGGTCGTGCCTCATGTTGAATAACCACTTTTTAAACCCTCACAGTGACCAAAATTGCCATGTTTACAGAGTTTTGCTTACTCAGAAGCTTCAATTTTGACCAATTTTAGGCACAGAAATGACTTTAAACACACTTATTTTAGTTGAAAAAGTAATAATTCACATCCAACAGTAATTTGCAGTCAAAAGATTAAATGTTAAAATTTCATCAGAATTGACAATTTTGGGAACGTTCGACAGCTCCGCGGTCATCGTTTTTCGTCCGAAAATTGATTTTTTGAACGTTACCAAAAATGATTCAAAATGTCAATTGGGTCGTGCGTCATGTTGAATAACCACTTTTTAAACCCTCACAGTGACCAAAATTGGCATTTTTACAGAGTTTTGCTTACTCAGAATCTTCAATTTTCACCAATTTCAGGCAGAGAAATGACTTTAAACACACTTATTTTAGTTGAAAAGGTAATAATTCACATCCAACAGTAATTTGCGGTCAAAGGATTAAATGTTAATATTTCATCAGACTTGGCCATTTTGGGAACGTTCGACAGCTCCGCGGTCATCGTTTTTCATCCGAAAATTGATTTTTTGAACGTTACCAAAAATGATTCAAAATGTCAATCGGGTCGTGCCTCATGTTGAATAACCACTTTTTAAACCCTCACAGTGACCAAAATTGCCATGTTTACAGAGTTTTGCTTACTCAGAAGCTTCAATTTTGACCAATTTTAGGCACAGAAATGACTTTAAACACACTTATTTTAGTTGAAAAAGTAATAATTCACATCCAACAGTAATTTGCAGTCAAAAGATTAAATGTTAAAATTTCATCAGAATTGACCATTTTGGGAACATTCGACAGCTCCGCGGTCATCGTTTTTCGTCCGAAAATTGATTTTTTAGACTTTACCAAAAATGATTCAAAATGTCAATTGGATCGTGCCTATGTTGAATTACCACTTTTTAAACCCTCACAGTGACCAAAATTGCAATTTTTACAGAGTTTTGCTTACTCAGAAGCTTCAATTTTCACCAATTTCAGGCAGAGAAATGACTTTAAACACACTTATTTTAGTTGGAAAAGTAATAATTCACATCCAACAGTAATTTGCAGTCAAAAGATTAAATGTTAAAATTTCATCAGAATTGACCATTTTGGGAACGTTCGACAGCTCCGCGTTCATAGTTTTTCATCCGAAAATTGATTTTTTGGACTTTACCAAAAATGATTCAAAATGTCAATCGGGTCCGGCCTCATGTTGAATAACCACTTTTTAAACCCTCACAGTGACCAAAATTGCAATTTTTACAGAGTTTTGCTTACTCAGAAGATTACATTTTCACCAATTTCAGGCAGAGAAATGACTTTAAACACACTTATTTTAGTTGAAAAGGTAATAATTCACATCCAACAGTAATTTGCAGTCAAAAGATTAAATGTTAAAATTACATCAGAATTGACCGTTTTGGGAACGTTCGACAGCTCCGCGGTCATCGTTTTTCATCCGAAAATTGATTTTTTGAACGTTACCAAAAATGATTCAAAATGTCAATTGGGTCGTGCGTCATGTTGAATAACCACTTTTTAAACCCTCACAGTGACCAAAATTGCCATTTTTACAGAGTTTTGCTTACTCAGAAGCTTCAATTTTCACAAATTTCAGGCAGAGAAATGACTTTAAACACACTTATTTTAGTTTAAAAAGTAATAATTCACATCCAACAGTAATTTGCGATCAAAGGATTAAATGTTAATATTTCATCAGAATTGGCCATTTTGGGAACGTTCGACAGCTCCGCGGTCATCGTTTTTCGTCCGAAAATTGATTTTTGGGACTTTACCCAAAATGATTCAAAATGTCAATCGGGTCGTGCCTCATGTTGAATAACCACTTTTTAAACCCTCACAGTGACCAAAATTGCCATTTTTACAGAGTTTTGCTTACTCAGAAGCTTCAATTTTGACCAATTTCAGGCACAGAAATGACTTTAAACACACTTATTTTAGTTGAAAAAGTAATATTTCACATCCAACAGTAATTTGCAGTCAAAAGATTAAATGTTAAAATTTCATCAGAATTGACCATTTTGGGAACGTTCGACAGCTCCGCGGTCATCGTTTTTCGTCCCAAAATTGATTTTTTGGACTTTACCAAAATGATTCAAAATGTCAATTGGATCGTGCCTCATGTTGAATAACCACTTTTTAAACCCTCACAGTGACCAAAATTGCCATTTTTACAGAGTTTTGCTTACTCAGAAGCTTCAATTTTCACCAATTTCATGCAGAGAAATGACTTTAAACACACTTATTTTAGTTGAAAAGGTAATAATTCACATCCAACAGTAATTTGCAGTCAAAAGATTAAATGTTAAAATTTCATCAGAATTGATCATTTTGGGAACGTTCGACAGCTCCGCGGTCATCGTTTTTCGTCCGAAAATTGATTTTTTGGACTTTACCAAAAAGGATTCAAAATGTCAATCGGGTCGTGCCTCATATTGAATAACCACTTTTTAAACCCTCACAGTGACCAAAATTGCCATTTTACAGAGTTTTGCTTACTCAGAAGCTTACATTTTGACCAATTTCAGGCAGAGAAATGACTTTAAACACACTTATTTTAGTTGAAAAAGTAATAATTCACATCCAACAGTAATTTGCAGTCAAAAATTAAATGTTAAAATTTCATCAGAATTGACCATTTTGGGAACGTTCGACAGCTCCTCTGTCATCGTTTTTCGTCCGAAAATTGATTTTTTGGACTTTACCAAAAATGATTCAAAATGTCAATCGGGTCGTGCCTCATGTTGAATAACCACTTTTTAAACCCTCACAGTGACCGAAATTGCCATTTTTACAGAGTTTTGCTTACTCAGAAGCTTCAATTTTGACCAATTTCAGCCACAGAAATTACTTTAAACACACTTATTTTAGTTGAAAAAGTAATAATTCACATCCAACAGTAATTTGCAGTCAAAAGATTAAATGTTATATTTCATCAGAATTGACCATTTTGGGAACGTTCGACAGCTCCGCGGTCATCGTTTTTCGTCCGAAAATTGATTTTTGTGGACTTTACCCAAAATGATTCAAAATGTCAATCGGGTCGTGCCTCATGTTGAATAACCACTTTTTAAACCCTCACAGTGACCAAAATTGCCATTTTTACAGAGTTTTGCTTACTCAGAAGCTTACATTTTGACCAATTTCAGGCAGAGAAATGACTTTAAACACACTTATTTTAGTTGAAAAAGTAATAATTCACATCCAACAGTAATTTGCAGTCAAAAGATTAAATGCAAAAATTTCATAAGAATTGACCATTTTGGGAACGTTCGACAGCTCCGCTGTCATCGTTTTTCGTCCGAAAATTGATTTTTTGGACTTTACCAAAAATGATTCAAAATATAAATCGGGTCGTGCCTCATGTTGAATAACCACTTTTTAAACCCTCACAGTGATCAAAATTGCCATGTTTACAGAGTTTTGCTTACTCAGAAGCTTCAATTTTGACCAATTTTAGGCACAGAAATGACTTTAAACACACTTATTTTAGTTGAAAAAGTAATAATTCACATCCAACAGTAATTTGCAGTCAAAAGATTAAATGTTAAAATTTCATCAGAATTGACCATTTTGGGAACGTTCGACAGCTCCGCGGTCATCGTTTTTCGTCCGAAAATTGATTTTTGTGGACTTTACCCAAAATGATTCAAAATGTCAATCGGGTCGTGCCTCATGTTGAATAACCACTTTTTAAACCCTCACAGTGACCAAAATTGCCATTTTTACAGAGTTTTGCTTACTCAGAAGCTTACATTTTGACCAATTTCAGGCAGAGAAATGACTTTAAACACACTTATTTTAGTTGAAAAAGTAATAATTCACATCCAACAGTAATTTGCAGTCAAAAGATTAAATGCAAAAATTTCATAAGAATTGACCATTTTGGGAACGTTCGACAGCTCCGCTGTCATCGTTTTTCGTCCGAAAATTGATTTTTTGGACTTTACCAAAAATGATTCAAAATATAAATCGGGTCGTGCCTCATGTTGAATAACCACTTTTTAAACCCTCACAGTGACCAAAATTGCCATGTTTACAGAGTTTTGCTTACTCAGAAGCTTCAATTTTGACCAATTTTAGGCACAGAAATGACTTTAAACACACTTATTTTAGTTGAAAAAGTAATAATTCACATCCAACAGTAATTTGCAGTCAAAAGATTAAATGTTAAAATTTCATCAGAATTGACCATTTTGGGAACGTTCGACAGCTCCGCGGTCATCGTTTTTCGTCCGAAAATTGATTTTTTGAACGTTACCAAAAATGATTCAAAATGTCAATTGGGTCGTGCGTCATGTTGAATAACCACTTTTTAAACCCTCACAGTGACCAAAATTGGCATTTTTACAGAGTTTTGCTTACTCAGAATCTTCAATTTTCACCAATTTCAGGCAGAGAAATGACTTTAAACACACTTATTTTAGTTTAAAAAGTAATAATTCACATCCAACAGTAATTTGCGGTCAAAGGATTAAATGTTAATATTTCATCAGACTTGGCCATTTTGGGAACGTTCGACAGCTCCGCGGTCATCGTTTTTTGTCCGAAAATTGATTTTTTGAACGTTACCAAAAATGATTCAAAATGTCAATTGGGTCGTGCGTCATGTTGAATAACAACTTTTTAAACCCTCACAGTGACCAAAATTGCCATTTTTACAGAGTTTTGCTTACTCAGAAGCTTCAATTTTGACCAATTTCAGGCACAGAAATGACTTTAAACACACTTATTTTAGTTGAAAAACTAATAATTCACATCCAACAGTAATTTGCAGTCAAAAGATTAAATGCAAAAATTTCATAAGAATTGACCATTTTGGGAACGTTCGACAGCTCCGCTGTCATCGTTTTTCGTCCGAAAATTGATTTTTTGGACTTGACCAAAAATGATTCAAAATATAAATCGGGTCGTGCCTCATGTTGAATAACCACTTTTTAAACCCTCACAGTGATCAAAATTGCCATGTTTACAGAGTTTTGCTTACTCAGAAGCTTCAATTTTGACCAATTTTAGGCACAGAAATGACTTTAAACACACTTATTTTAGTTGAAAAAGTAATAATTCACATCCAACAGTAATTTGCAGTCAAAAGATTAAATGTTAAAATTTCATCAGAATTGACCATTTTGGGAACGTTCGACAGCTCCGCGGTCATCGTTTTTCGTCCGAAAATTGATTTTTGTGGACTTTACCCAAAATGATTCAAAATGTCAATCGGGTCGTGCCTCATGTTGAATAACCACTTTTTAAACCCTCACAGTGACCAAAATTGCCATTTTTACAGAGTTTTGCTTACTCAGAAGCTTACATTTTGACCAATTTCAGGCAGAGAAATGACTTTAAACACACTTATTTTAGTTGAAAAAGTAATAATTCACATCCAACAGTAATTTGCAGTCAAAAGATTAAATGCGAAAATTTCATAAGAATTGACCATTTTGGGAACGTTCGACAGCTCCGCTGTCATCGTTTTTCGTCCGAAAATTGATTTTTTGGACTTTACCAAAAATGATTCAAAATATAAATCGGGTCGTGCCTCATGTTGAATAACCACTTTTTAAACCCTCACAGTGACCAAAATTGCCATGTTTACAGAGTTTTGCTTACTCAGAAGCTTCAATTTTGACCAATTTTAGGCACAGAAATGACTTTAAACACACTTATTTTAGTTGAAAAAGTAATAATTCACATCCAACAGTAATTTGCAGTCAAAAGATTAAATGTTAAAATTTCATCAGAATTGACCATTTTGGGAACGTTCGACAGCTCCGCGGTCATCGTTTTTCGTCCGAAAATTGATTTTTTGAACGTTACCAAAAATGATTCAAAATGTCAATTGGGTCGTGCGTCATGTTGAATAACCACTTTTTAAACCCTCACAGTGACCAAAATTGGCATTTTTACAGAGTTTTGCTTACTCAGAATCTTCAATTTTCACCAATTTCAGGCAGAGAAATGACTTTAAACACACTTATTTTAGTTTAAAAAGTAATAATTCACATCCAACAGTAATTTGCGGTCAAAGGATTAAATGTTAATATTTCATCAGACTTGGCCATTTTGGGAACGTTCGACAGCTCCGCGGTCATCGTTTTTTGTCCGAAAATTGATTTTTTGAACGTTACCAAAAATGATTCAAAATGTCAATTGGGTCGTGCGTCATGTTGAATAACAACTTTTTAAACCCTCACAGTGACCAAAATTGCCATTTTTACAGAGTTTTGCTTACTCAGAAGCTTCAATTTTGACCAATTTCAGGCACAGAAATGACTTTAAACACACTTATTTTAGTTGAAAAACTAATAATTCACATCCAACAGTAATTTGCAGTCAAAAGATTAAATGTTAATATTTCATCAGAATTGACCATTTTGGGAACGTTCGACAGCCCCGCGGTCATCGTTTTTCGTCCGAAAATTGATTTTTTGGACTTTACCCAAAATGATTCAAAATGTCAATCGGGTCGTGCCTCATATCGAATAACCACTTTTTAAACCCTCACAGTGACCAAAATTGCCATTTTTACAGAGTTTTGCTTACTCAGAAGCTTACATTTTGACCAATTTCAGGCACAGAAATGACTTTAAACACACTTATTTTAGTTGAAAAAGTAATAATTCACATCCAACAGTAATTTGCAGTCAAAAATTAAATGTTAAAATTTCATCAGAATTGACCATTTTGGGAACGTTCGACAGCTCCGCTGTCATCGTTTTTCGTCCGAAAATTGATTTTTTGGACTTTACCAAAAATGATTCAAAATGTCAATCGGGTCGTGCCTCATGTTGAATAACCACTTTTTAAACCCTCACAGTGACCAAAATTGCCATTTTTACAGAGTTTTGCTTACTCAGAAGCTTCAATTTTCACCAATTTCAGGCAGAGAAATGACTTTAAACACACTTATTTTAGTTGAAAAGGTAATAATTCACATCCAACAGTAATTTGCAGTCAAAAGATTAAATGTTAAAATTTCATCAGAATTGACCATTTTGGGAACGTTCGACAGCTACGCGGTCATCGTTTTTCGTCCGAAAATTGATTTTTTGGACTTTACCAAAAATGATTCAAAATGTCAATCGGGTCGTGCCTCATATTGAATAACCACTTTTTAAACCCTCACAGTGACCGAAATTGCCATTTTTACAGAGTTTTGCTTACTCAGAAGCTTCAATTTTGACCAATTTCAGCCACAGAAATTACTTTAAACACACTTATTTTAGTTGAAAAAGTAATAATTCACATCCAACAGTAATTTGCAGTCAAAAGATTAAATGTTATATTTCATCAGAATTGACCATTTTGGGAACGTTCGACAGCTCCGCGGTCATCGTTTTTCGTCCGAAAATTGATTTTTGTGGACTTTACCCAAAATGATTCAAAATGTCAATCGGGTCGTGCCTCATGTTGAATAACCACTTTTTAAACCCTCACAGTGACCAAAATTGCCATTTTTACAGAGTTTTGCTTACTCAGAAGCTTACATTTTGACCAATTTCAGGCAGAGAAATGACTTTAAACACACTTATTTTAGTTGAAAAAGTAATAATTCACATCCAACAGTAATTTGCAGTCAAAAGATTAAATGCTAAAATTTCATAAGAATTGACCATTTTGGGAACGTTCGACAGCTCCGCTGTCATCGTTTTTCGTCCGAAAATTGATTTTTTGGACTTTACCAAAAATGATTCAAAATGTAAATCGGGTCGTGCCTCATGTTGAATAACCACTTTTTAAACCCTCACAGTGACCAAAATTGCCATGTTTACAGAGTTTTGCTTACTCAGAAGCTTCAATTTTGACCAATTTTAGGCACAGAAATGACTTTAAACACACTTATTTTAGTTGAAAAAGTAATAATTCACATCCAACAGTAATTTGCAGTCAAAAGATTAAATGTTAAAATTTCATCAGAATTGACCATTTTGGGAACGTTCGACAGCTCCGCGGTCATCGTTTTTCGTCCGAAAATTGATTTTTTGAACGTTACCAAAAATGATTCAAAATGTCAATTGGGTCGTGCGTCATGTTGAATAACCACTTTTTAAACCCTCACAGTGACCAAAATTGGCATTTTTACAGAGTTTTGCTTACTCAGAATCTTCAATTTTCACCAATTTCAGGCAGAGAAATGACTTTAAACACACTTATTTTAGTTTAAAAAGTAATAATTCACATCCAACAGTAATTTGCGGTCAAAGGATTAAATGTTAATATTTCATCAGACTTGGCCATTTTGGGAACGTTCGACAGCTCCGCGGTCATCGTTTTTTGTCCGAAAATGGATTTTTTGGACTTTACCCAAAATGACTCAAAATGTCAATCGGGTCGTGCCTCATGTTGAATAACCACTTTTTAAACCCTCACAGTGACCAAAATTGCCATTTTTACAGAGTTTTGCTTACTCAGAAGCTTCAATTTTGACCAATTTCAGGCACAGAAATGACTTTAAACACACTTATTTTAGTTGAAAAACTAATAATTCACATCCAACAGTAATTTGCAGTCAAAAGATTAAATGTTAATATTTCATCAGAATTGACCATTTTGGGAACGTTCGACAGCTCCGCGGTCATCGTTTTTCGTCCGAAAATTGATTTTTTGGACTTTACCCAAAATGATTCAAAATGTCAATCGGGTCGTGCCTCATATCGAATAACCACTTTTTAAACCCTCACAGTGACCAAAATTGCCATTTTTACAGAGTTTTGCTTGCTCAGAAGATTAAATTTTGACCAATTTCAGGCACAGAAATAACTTTAAACACACTTATTTTAGTTGAAAAAGTAATAATGCACATCCAACAGTAATTTGCAGTCAAAAGATTGAATGTTAAAATTTCATCAGAATTGACCATTTTGGGAACGTTCGACAGCTCCGCGGTCATCGTTTTTCGTCCGAAAATTTATTTTTTTGACGTTACCAAAAATGATTCAAAATGTCAATTGGGTCGTGCCTCATATTGAATAACCACTTTTTAAACCCTCACAGTGACCAAAATTGCCATTTTTACAGAGTTTTGCTTACTCAGAAGCTTACATTTTGACCAATTTCAGGCACAGAAATGACTTTAAACACACTTATTTTAGTTGAAAAAGTAATAATTCACATCCAACAGTAATTTGCAGTCAAAAATTAAATGTTAAAATTTCATCAGAATTGACCATTTTGGGAACGTTCGACAGCTCCGCTGTCATCGTTTTTCGTCCGAAAATTGATTTTTTGGACTTTACCAAAAATGATTCAAAATGTCAATCGGGTCGTGCCTCATGTTGAATAACCACTTTTTAAACCCTCACAGTGACCGAAATTGCCATTTTTACAGCGTTTTGCTTACTCAGAACCTTCAATTTTCACCAATTTCAGGCAGAGAAATGACTTTAAACACACTTATTTTAGTTGGAAAAGTAATATTACACATCCAACAGTAATTTGCAGTCAAAAGATTAAATGTTAAAATTTCATCAGAATTTACCATTTTGGGTACGTTCGACTGCTCCGCGGTCATCGTTTTTCGTCCGAAAATTGATTTTTTGGACTTTACAAAAAATGATTCAAAATGTCAATCGGGTCGTGCCTCATATTGAATAACCACTTTTTAAACCCTCACAGTGACCAAAATTGCCATTTTTACAGAGTTTTGCTTACTCAGAATCTTAAATTTTGACCAATTTCAGGCAGAGAAATGACTTTAAACACACTTATTTCAGTTGAAAAAGTAATAATTCACATCCAACAGTAATTTGCAGTCAAAAGATTAAATGCTAAAATTTCATCAGAATTGACCATTTTGGGAACGTTCGGCAGCTCCGCTGTCATCGTTTTTCGTCCGAAAATTGATTTTTTGGACTTTACCAAAAATGATTCAAAATGTCAATCGGGTCGTGCCTCATGTTGAATAACCACTTTTTAAACCCTCACAGTGACCGAAATTGCCATTTTTACAGAGTTTTGCTTCCTCAGAAGCTTCAATTTTGACCAATTTCAGGCACAGAAATGACTTTAAACACACTTATTTTAGTTGAAAAAGTAATATTTCACATCCAACAGTAATTTGCAGTCAAAAGATTAAATGTTAATATTTCATCAGAATTGACCATTATGGGAACGTTCGACAGCTCCGCGGTCATCGTTTTTCGTCTGAAAATTGATTTTTTGGACTTTACCCAAAATGATTCAAAATGTCAATCGGGTCGTGCCTCATGTTGAATAACCACTTTTTAAACCCTCACAGTGACCGAAATTGCCATTTTTACAGAGTTTTGCTTACTCAGAAGCTTCAATTTTGACCAATTTCAGCCACAGAAATTACTTTAAACACACTTATTTTAGTTGAAAAAGTAATAATTCACATCCAACAGTAATTTGCAGTCAAAAGATTAAATGTTATATTTCATCAGAATTGACCATTTTGGGAACGTTCGACAGCTCCGCGGTCATCGTTTTTCGTCCGAAAATTGATTTTTGTGGACTTTACCCAAAATGATTCAAAATGTCAATCGGGTCGTGCCTCATGTTGAATAACCACTTTTTAAACCCTCACAGTGACCAAAATTGCCATTTTTACAGAGTTTTGCTTACTCAGAAGCTTACATTTTGACCAATTTCAGGCAGAGAAATGACTTTAAACACACTTATTTTAGTTGAAAAAGTAATAATTCACATCCAACAGTAATTTGCAGTCAAAAGATTAAATGCTAAAATTTCATAAGAATTGACCATTTTGGGAACGTTCGACAGCTCCGCTGTCATCGTTTTTCGTCCGAAAATTGATTTTTTGGACTTTACCAAAAATGATTCAAAATGTAAATCGGGTCGTGCCTCATGTTGAATAACCACTTTTTAAACCCTCACAGTGACCAAAATTGCCATGTTTACAGAGTTTTGCTTACTCAGAAGCTTCAATTTTGACCAATTTTAGGCACAGAAATGACTTTAAACACACTTATTTTAGTTGAAAAAGTAATAA
Organism: Lissotriton helveticus; assembly: GCF_964261635.1. Classification (NCBI taxonomy): domain Eukaryota; kingdom Metazoa; phylum Chordata; class Amphibia; order Caudata; family Salamandridae; genus Lissotriton; species Lissotriton helveticus. Next base: position 913,128,647 of record NC_136070.1, read on the forward strand.
TTCACATCCAACAGTAATTTGCAGTCAAAAGATTAAATGTTAAAATTTCATCAGAATTGACAATTTTGGGAACGTTCGACAGCTCCGCGGTCATCGTTTTTCGTCCGAAAATTGATTTTTTGAACGTTACCAAAAATGATTCAAAATGTCAATTGGGTCGTGCGTCATGTTGAATAACCACTTTTTAAACCCTCACAGTGACCAAAATTGCCATTTTTACAGAGTTTTGCTTACTCAGAAGCTTCAATTTTCACCAATTTCAGGCAGAGAAATGACTTTAAACACACTTATTTTAGTTTAAAAAGTAATAATTCACATCCAACAGTAATTTGCAGTCAAAAGATTAAATGTTAATATTTCATCAGAATTGGCCATTTTGGGAACGTTCGACAGCTCCGCGGTCATCGTTTTTTGTCCGAAAATTGATTTTTGGGACTTTACCCAAAATGATTCAAAATGTCAATCGGGTCGTGCCTCATATTGAATAACCACTTTTTAAACCCTCTCAGTGACCAAAATTGCCATTTTTACAGAGTTTTGCTTACTCAGAAGCTTCAATTTTGACCAATTTCAGGCACAGAAATAACTTTAAACACACTTATTTTAGTTGAAAAAGTAATAATGCACATCCAACAGTAATTTGCAGTCAAAAATTAAATGTTAAAATTTCATCAGAATTGACCATTTTGGGAACGTTCGACAGCTCCGCTGTCATCGTTTTTCGTCCGAAAATTGATTTTTTGGACTTTACCAAAAATGATTCAAAATGTCAATCGGGTCGTGCCTCATGTTGAATAACCACTTTTTAAACCCTCACAGTGACCGAAATTGCCATTTTTACAGAGTTTTGCTTACTCAGAAGCTTCAATTTTGACCAATTTCAGCCACAGAAATTACTTTAAACACACTTATTTTAGTTGAAAAAGTAATAATTCACATCCAACAGTAATTTGCAGTCAAAAGATTAAATGTTATATTTCATCAGAATTGACCATTTTGGGAACGTTCGACAGCTCCGCGGTCATCGTTTTTCGTCCGAAAATTGATTTTTGTGGACTTTACCCAAAATGATTCAAAATGTCAATCGGGTCGTGCCTCATGTAGAATAACCACTTTTTAAACCCTCACAGTGACCAAAATTGCCATGTTTACAGAGTTTTGCTTACTCAGAAGCTTCAATTTTGACCAATTTTAGGCACAGAAATGACTTTAAACACACTTATTTTAGTTGAAAAAGTAATAATTCACATCCAACAGTAATTTGCAGTCAAAAGATTAAATGTTAAAATTTCATCAGAATTGACCATTTTGGGAACGTTCGACAGCTCCGCGGTCATCGTTTTTCGTCCGAAAATTGATTTTTTGAACGTTACCAAAAATGATTCAAAATGTCAATTGGGTCGTGCGTCATGTTGAATAACCACTTTTTAAACCCTCACAGTGACCAAAATTGGCATTTTTACAGAGTTTTGCTTACTCAGAATCTTCAATTTTCACCAATTTCAGGCAGAGAAATGACTTTAAACACACTTATTTTAGTTTAAAAAGTAATAATTCACATCCAACAGGAATTTGCGGTCAAAGGATTAAATGTTAATATTTCATCAGACTTGGCCATTTTGGGAACGTTCGACAGCTCCGCGGTCATCGTTTTTTGTCCGAAAATGGATTTTTTGGACTTTACCCAAAATGACTCAAAATGTCAATCGGGTCGTGCCTCATGTTGAATAACCACTTTTTAAACCCTCACAGTGACCAAAATTGCCATTTTTACAGAGTTTTGCTTACTCAGAAGCTTCAATTTTGACCAATTTCAGGCACAGAAATGACTTTAACCACACTTATTTTAGTTGAAAAAGTAATAATTCACATCCAACAGTAATTTGCAGTCAAAAATTAAATGTTAAAATTTCATCAGAATTGACCATTTTGGGAACGTTCGACAGCTCCGCTGTCATCGTTTTTCGTCCGAAAATTGATTTTTTGGACTTTACCAAAAATGATTCAAAATGTCAATCGGGTCGTGCCTCATGTTGAATAACCACTTTTTAAACCCTCACAGTGACCAAAATTGCCATTTTTACAGAGTTTTGCTTACTCAGAAGCTTCAATTTTCACCAATTTCAGGCAGAGAAATGACTTTAAACACACTTATTTTAGTTGAAAAGGTAATAATTCACATCCAACAGTAATTTGCAGTCAAAAGATTAAATGTTAAAATTTCATCAGAATTGACCATTTTGGGAACGTTCGACAGCTACGCGGTCATCGTTTTTCGTCCGAAAATTGATTTTTTGGACTTTACCAAAAATGATTCAAAATGTCAATCGGGTCGTGCCTCATATTGAATAACCACTTTTTAAACCCTCACAGTGACCGAAATTGCCATTTTTACAGAGTTTTGCTTACTCAGAAGCTTCAATTTTGACCAATTTCAGCCACAGAAATTACTTTAAACACACTTATTTTAGTTGAAAAAGTAATAATTCACATCCAACAGTAATTTGCAGTCAAAAGATTAAATGTTATATTTCATCAGAATTGACCATTTTGGGAACGTTCGACAGCTCCGCGGTCATCGTTTTTCGTCCGAAAATTGATTTTTGTGGACTTTACCCAAAATGATTCAAAATGTCAATCGGGTCGTGCCTCATGTTGAATAACCACTTTTTAAACCCTCACAGTGACCAAAATTGCCATTTTTACAGAGTTTTGCTTACTCAGAAGCTTACATTTTGACCAATTTCAGGCAGAGAAATGACTTTAAACACACTTATTTTAGTTGAAAAAGTAATAATTCACATCCAACAGTAATTTGCAGTCAAAAGATTAAATGCTAAAATTTCATAAGAATTGACCATTTTGGGAACGTTCGACAGCTCCGCTGTCATCGTTTTTCGTCCGAAAATTGATTTTTTGGACTTTACCAAAAATGATTCAAAATGTAAATCGGGTCGTGCCTCATGTTGAATAACCACTTTTTAAACCCTCACAGTGACCAAAATTGCCATGTTTACAGAGTTTTGCTTACTCAGAAGCTTCAATTTTGACCAATTTTAGGCACAGAAATGACTTTAAACACACTTATTTTAGTTGAAAAAGTAATAATTCACATCCAACAGTAATTTGCAGTCAAAAGATTAAATGTTAAAATTTCATCAGAATTGACCATTTTGGGAACGTTCGACAGCTCCGCGGTCATCGTTTTTCGTCCGAAAATTGATTTTTTGAACGTTACCAAAAATGATTCAAAATGTCAATTGGGTCGTGCGTCATGTTGAATAACCACTTTTTAAACCCTCACAGTGACCAAAATTGGCATTTTTACAGAGTTTTGCTTACTCAGAATCTTCAATTTTCACCAATTTCAGGCAGAGAAATGACTTTAAACACACTTATTTTAGTTTAAAAAGTAATAATTCACATCCAACAGTAATTTGCGGTCAAAGGATTAAATGTTAATATTTCATCAGACTTGGCCATTTTGGGAACGTTCGACAGCTCCGCGGTCATCGTTTTTTGTCCGAAAATGGATTTTTTGGACTTTACCCAAAATGACTCAAAATGTCAATCGGGTCGTGCCTCATGTTGAATAACCACTTTTTAAACCCTCACAGTGACCAAAATTGCCATTTTTACAGAGTTTTGCTTACTCAGAAGCTTCAATTTTGACCAATTTCAGGCACAGAAATGACTTTAAACACACTTATTTTAGTTGAAAAACTAATAATTCACATCCAACAGTAATTTGCAGTCAAAAGATTAAATGTTAATATTTCATCAGAATTGACCATTTTGGGAACGTTCGACAGCTCCGCGGTCATCGTTTTTCGTCCGAAAATTGATTTTTTGGACTTTACCCAAAATGATTCAAAATGTCAATCGGGTCGTGCCTCATATCGAATAACCACTTTTTAAACCCTCACAGTGACCAAAATTGCCATTTTTACAGAGTTTTGCTTGCTCAGAAGATTAAATTTTGACCAATTTCAGGCACAGAAATAACTTTAAACACACTTATTTTAGTTGAAAAAGTAATAATGCACATCCAACAGTAATTTGCAGTCAAAAGATTGAATGTTAAAATTTCATCAGAATTGACCATTTTGGGAACGTTCGACAGCTCCGCGGTCATCGTTTTTCGTCCGAAAATTTATTTTTTTGACGTTACCAAAAATGATTCAAAATGTCAATTGGGTCGTGCCTCATATTGAATAACCACTTTTTAAACCCTCACAGTGACCAAAATTGCCATTTTTACAGAGTTTTGCTTACTCAGAAGCTTACATTTTGACCAATTTCAGGCACAGAAATGACTTTAAACACACTTATTTTAGTTGAAAAAGTAATAATTCACATCCAACAGTAATTTGCAGTCAAAAATTAAATGTTAAAATTTCATCAGAATTGACCATTTTGGGAACGTTCGACAGCTCCGCTGTCATCGTTTTTCGTCCGAAAATTGATTTTTTGGACTTTACCAAAAATGATTCAAAATGTCAATCGGGTCGTGCCTCATGTTGAATAACCACTTTTTAAACCCTCACAGTGACCGAAATTGCCATTTTTACAGCGTTTTGCTTACTCAGAACCTTCAATTTTCACCAATTTCAGGCAGAGAAATGACTTTAAACACACTTATTTTAGTTGGAAAAGTAATATTACACATCCAACAGTAATTTGCAGTCAAAAGATTAAATGTTAAAATTTCATCAGAATTTACCATTTTGGGAACGTTCGACTGCTCCGCGGTCATCGTTTTTCGTCCGAAAATTGATTTTTTGGACTTTACAAAAAATGATTCAAAATGTCAATCGGGTCGTGCCTCATATTGAATAACCACTTTTTAAACCCTCACAGTGACCAAAATTGCCATTTTTACAGAGTTTTGCTTACTCAGAATCTTACATTTTGACCAATTTCAGGCAGAGAAATGACTTTAAACACACTTATTTCAGTTGAAAAAGTAATAATTCACATCCAACAGTAATTTGCAGTCAAAAGATTAAATGCTAAAATTTCATCAGAATTGACCATTTTGGGAACGTTCGGCAGCTCCGCTGTCATCGTTTTTCGTCCGAAAATTGATTTTTTGGACTTTACCAAAAATGATTCAAAATGTCAATCGGGTCGTGCCTCATGTTGAATAACCACTTTTTAAACCCTCACAGTGACCGAAATTGCCATTTTTACAGAGTTTTGCTTACTCAGAAGCTTCAATTTTGACCAATTTCAGGCACAGAAATGACTTTAAACACACTTATTTTAGTTGAAAAAGTAATATTTCACATCCAACAGTAATTTGCAGTCAAAAGATTAAATGTTAATATTTCATCAGAATTGACCATTATGGGAACGTTCGACAGCTCCGCGGTCATCGTTTTTCGTCTGAAAATTGATTTTTTGGACTTTACCCAAAATGATTCAAAATGTCAATCGGGTCGTGCCTCATGTTGAATAACCACTTTTTAAACCCTCACAGTGACCGAAATTGCCATTTTTACAGAGTTTTGCTTACTCAGAAGCTTCAATTTTGACCAATTTCAGCCACAGAAATTACTTTAAACACACTTATTTTAGTTGAAAAAGTAATAATTCACATCCAACAGTAATTTGCAGTCAAAAGATTAAATGTTATATTTCATCAGAATTGACCATTTTGGGAACGTTCGACAGCTCCGCGGTCATCGTTTTTCGTCCGAAAATTGATTTTTTGAACGTTACCAAAAATGATTCAAAATGTCAATTGGGTCGTGCGTCATGTTGAATAACCACTTTTTAAACCCTCACAGTGACCAAAATTGGCATTTTTACAGAGTTTTGCTTACTCAGAATCTTTAATTTTCACCAATTTCAGGCAGAGAAATGACTTTAAACACACTTATTTTAGTTGAAAAGGTAATAATTCACATCCAACAGTAATTTGCGGTCAAAGGATTAAATGTTAATATTTCATCAGACTTGGCCATTTTGGGAACGTTCGACAGCTCCGCGGTCATCGTTTTTCATCCGAAAATTGATTTTTTGAACGTTACCAAAAATGATTCAAAATGTCAATTGGGTCGTGCGTCATGTTGAATAACCACTTTTTAAACCCTCACAGTGACCAAAATTGCCATTTTTACAGAGTTTTGCTTACTCAGAAGCTTCAATTTTCACCAATTTCAGGCAGAGAAATGACTTTAAACACACTTATTTTAGTTTAAAAAGTAATAATTCACATCCAACAGTAATTTGCAGTCAAAAGATGAAATGTTAATATTTCATCAGAATTGGCCATTTTGGGAACGTTCGACAGCTCCGCGGTCATCGTTTTTTGTCCGAAAATTGATTTTTGGGACTTTACCCAAAATGATTCAAAATGTCAATCGGGTCGTGCCTCATATCGAATAACCACTTTTTAAACCCTCACAGTGACCAAAATTGCCATTTTTACAGAGTTTTGCTTACTCAGAAGCTTCAATTTTGACCAATTTCAGGCACAGAAATAACTTTAAACACACTTATTTTAGTTGAAAAAGTAATAATGCACATCCAACAGTAATTTGCAGTCAAAAATTAAATGTTAAAATTTCATCAGAATTGACCATTTTGGGAACGTTCGACAGCTCCGCTGTCATCGTTTTTCGTCCGAAAATTGATTTTTTGGACTTTACCAAAAATGATTCAAAATGTCAATCGGGTCGTGCCTCATGTTGAATAACCACTTTTTAAACCCTCACAGTGACCGAAATTGCCATTTTTACAGAGTTTTGCTTACTCAGAAGCTTCAATTTTGACCAATTTCAGCCACAGAAATTACTTTAAACACACTTATTTTAGTTGAAAAAGTAATAATTCACATCCAACAGTAATTTGCAGTCAAAAGATTAAATGTTATATTTCATCAGAATTGACCATTTTGGGAACGTTCGACAGCTCCGCGGTCATCGTTTTTCGTCCGAAAATTGATTTTTGTGGACTTTACCCAAAATGATTCAAAATGTCAATCGGGTCGTGCCTCATGTTGAATAACCACTTTTTAAACCCTCACAGTGACCAAAATTGCCATTTTTACAGAGTTTTGCTTACTCAGAAGCTTACATTTTGACCAATTTCAGGCAGAGAAATGACTTTAAACACACTTATTTTAGTTGAAAAAGTAATAATTCACATCCAACAGTAATTTGCAGTCAAAAGATTAAATGCTAAAATTTCATAAGAATTGACCATTTTGGGAACGTTCGACAGCTCCGCTGTCATCGTTTTTCGTCCGAAAATTGATTTTTTGGACTTTACCAAAAATGATTCAAAATGTAAATCGGGTCGTGCCTCATGTTGAATAACCACTTTTTAAACCCTCACAGTGACCAAAATTGCCATGTTTACAGAGTTTTGCTTACTCAGAAGCTTCAATTTTGACCAATTTTAGGCACAGAAATGACTTTAAACACACTTATTTTAGTTGAAAAAGTAATAATTCACATCCAACAGTAATTTGCAGTCAAAAGATTAAATGTTAAAATTTCATCAGAATTGACCATTTTGGGAACGTTCGACAGCTCCGCGGTCATCGTTTTTCGTCCGAAAATTGATTTTTTGAACGTTACCAAAAATGATTCAAAATGTCAATTGGGTCGTGCGTCATGTTGAATAACCACTTTTTAAACCCTCACAGTGACCAAAATTGGCATTTTTACAGAGTTTTGCTTACTCAGAATCTTCAATTTTCACCAATTTCAGGCAGAGAAATGACTTTAAACACACTTATTTTAGTTTAAAAAGTAATAATTCACATCCAACAGTAATTTGCGGTCAAAGGATTAAATGTTAATATTTCATCAGACTTGGCCATTTTGGGAACGTTCGACAGCTCCGCGGTCATCGTTTTTTGTCCGAAAATGGATTTTTTGGACTTTACCCAAAATGACTCAAAATGTCAATCGGGTCGTGCCTCATGTTGAATAACCACTTTTTAAACCCTCACAGTGACCAAAATTGCCATTTTTACAGAGTTTTGCTTACTCAGAAGCTTCAATTTTGACCAATTTCAGGCACAGAAATGACTTTAACCACACTTATTTTAGTTGAAAAAGTAATAATTCACATCCAACAGTAATTTGCAGTCAAAAATTAAATGTTAAAATTTCATCAGAATTGACCATTTTGGGAACGTTCGACAGCTCCGCTGTCATCGTTTTTCGTCCGAAAATTGATTTTTTGGACTTTACCAAAAATGATTCAAAATGTCAATCGGGTCGTGCCTCATGTTGAATAACCACTTTTTAAACCCTCACAGTGACCAAAATTGCCATTTTTACAGAGTTTTGCTTACTCAGAAGCTTCAATTTTCACCAATTTCAGGCAGAGAAATGACTTTAAACACACTTATTTTAGTTGAAAAGGTAATAATTCACATCCAACAGTAATTTGCAGTCAAAAGATTAAATGTTAAAATTTCATCAGAATTGACCATTTTGGGAACGTTCGACAGCTACGCGGTCATCGTTTTTCGTCCGAAAATTGATTTTTTGGACTTTACCAAAAATGATTCAAAATGTCAATCGGGTCGTGCCTCATATTGAATAACCACTTTTTAAACCCTCACAGTGACCGAAATTGCCATTTTTACAGAGTTTTGCTTACTCAGAAGCATCAATTTTGACCAATTTCAGACACATAAATGACTTTAAACACACTTATTTTAGTTGAAAAAGTAATAATTCACATCCAACAGTAATTTGCAGTCAAAAGATTAAATGTTAATATTTCATCAGAATTGACCATTTTGGGAACGTTCGACAGCTCCGCGGTCATCGTTTTTCGTCCGAAAATTGATTTTTTGGACTTTACCCAAAATGATTCAAAATGTCAATCGGGTCGTGCCTCATGTTGAATAACCACTTTTTAAACCCTCACAGTGACCGAAATTGCCATTTTTACAGCGTTTTGCTTACTCAGAACCTTCAATTTTCACCAATTTCAGGCAGAGAAATGACTTTAAACACACTTATTTTAGTTGGAAAAGTAATATTACACATCCAACAGTAATTTGCAGTCAAAAGATTAAATGTTAAAATTTCATCAGAATTTACCATTTTGGGAACGTTCGACTGCTCCGCGGTCATCGTTTTTCGTCCGAAAATTGATTTTTTGGACTTTACAAAAAATTATTCAAAATGTCAATCGGGTCGTGCCTCATATTGAATAACCACTTTTTAAACCCTCACAGTGACCAAAATTGCCATTTTTACAGAGTTTTGCTTACTCAGAATCTTAAATTTTGACCAATTTCAGGCAGAGAAATGACTTTAAACACACTTATTTCAGTTGAAAAAGTAATAATTCACATCCAACAGTAATTTTCAGTCAAAAGATTAAATGCTAAAATTTCATCAGAATTGACCATTTTGGGAACGTTCGGCAGCTCCGCTGTCATCGTTTTTCGGCCGAAAATTGATTTTTTGGACTTTACCAAAAATGATTCAAAATGTCAATCGGGTCGTGCCTCATGTTGAATAACCACTTTTTAAACCCTCACAGTGACCGAAATTGCCATTTTTACAGAGTTTTGCTTACTCAGAAGCTTCAATTTTGACCAATTTCAGGCACAGAAATGACTTTAAACACACTTATTTTAGTTGAAAAAGTAATAATTCACATCCAACAGTAATTTGCAGTCAAAAGATTAAATGTTAATATTTCATCAGAATTGACCATTATGGGAACGTTCGACAGCTCCGCGGTCATCGTTTTTCGTCTGAAAATTGATTTTTTGGACTTTACCCAAAATGATTCAAAATGTCAATCGGGTCGTGCCTCATGTTGAATAACCACTTTTTAAACCCTCACAGTGACCAAAATTGCCATTTTTACAGAGTTTTGCTTGCTCAGAAGATTACATTTTGACTAATTTCAGGCACAGAAATAACTTTAAACACACTTATTTTAGTTGAAAAAGTAATAATTCACATCCAACAGTAATTTGCAGTCAAAAGATTGAATGTTAAAATTTCATCAGAATTGACCATTTTGGGAACGTTCGACAGCTCCGCGGTCATCGTTTTTCGTCCGAAAATTTATTTTTTTGACGTTACCAAAAATGATTCAAAATGTCAATTGGGTCGTGCCTCATGTTGAATAACCACTTTTTAAACCCTCACAGTGACCAAAATTGCCATTTTTACAGAGTTTTGCTTACTCAGAAGCTTAAATTTTGACCAATTTCAGGCACAGAAATGACTTTAAACACACTTATTTTAGTTGAAAAAGTAATAATTCACATCCAACAGTAATTTGCAGTCAAAAATTAAATGTTAAAATTTCATCAGAATTGACCATTTTGGGAACATTCGACAGCTCCGCGGTCATCGTTTTTCGCCCGAAAATTGATTTTTTGGACTTTACCAAAAATGATTCAAAATGTCAATTGGATCGTGCCTATGTTGAATTAACACTTTTTAAACCCTCACAGTGACCAAAATTGCCATTTTTACAGAGTTTTGCTTACTCAGAAGCTTCAATTTTCACCAATTTCAGGGAGAGAAATGTCTTTAAACACACTTACTTTAGTTGATAAAGTAATAATTAACATCCAACAGTTCATTTGCAGTCAAAAGATTAAACGTTAATATTTCATCAGAATTGACCATTTTGGGAACGTTCGACAGCTCCGCGGTCATCGTTTTTCGTCTGAAAATTGATTTTTTGGACTTTACCCAAAATGATTCAAAATGTCAATCGGGTCGTGCCTCATGTTGAATAACCACTTTTTAAACCCTCACAGTGACCGAAATTGCCATTTTTACAGAGTTTTGCTTACTCAGAAGCTTCAATTTTGACCAATTTCAGCCACAGAAATTACTTTAAACACACTTATTTTAGTTGAAAAAGTAATAATTCACATCCAACAGTAATTTGCAGTCAAAAGATTAAATGTTATATTTCATCAGAATTGACCATTTTGGGAACGTTCGACAGCTCCGCGGTCATCGTTTTTCGTCCGAAAATTGATTTTTGTGGACTTTACCCAAAATGATTCAAAATGTCAATCGGGTCGTGCCTCATGTTGAATAACCACTTTTTAAACCCTCACAGTGACCAAAATTGCCATTTTTACAGAGTTTTGCTTACTCAGAAGCTTACATTTTGACCAATTTCAGGCAGAGAAATGACTTTAAACACACTTATTTTAGTTGAAAAAGTAATAATTCACATCCAACAGTAATTTGCAGTCAAAAGATTAAATGCTAAAATTTCATAAGAATTGACCATTTTGGGAACGTTCGACAGCTCCGCTGTCATCGTTTTTCGTCCGAAAATTGATTTTTTGGACTTTACCAAAAATGATTCAAAATGTAAATCGGGTCGTGCCTCATGTTGAATAACCACTTTTTAAACCCTCACAGTGACCAAAATTGCCATGTTTACAGAGTTTTGCTTACTCAGAAGCTTCAATTTTGACCAATTTTAGGCACAGAAATGACTTTAAACACACTTATTTTAGTTGAAAAAGTAATAATTCACATCCAACAGTAATTTGCAGTCAAAAGATTAAATGTTAAAATTTCATCAGAATTGACCATTTTGGGAACGTTCGACAGCTCCGCGGTCATCGTTTTTCGTCCGAAAATTGATTTTTTGAACGTTACCAAAAATGATTCAAAATGTCAATTGGGTCGTGCGTCATGTTGAATAACCACTTTTTAAACCCTCACAGTGACCAAAATTGGCATTTTTACAGAGTTTTGCTTACTCAGAATCTTTAATTTTCACCAATTTCAGGCAGAGAAATGACTTTAAACACACTTATTTTAGTTGAAAAGGTAATAATTCACATCCAACAGTAATTTGCGGTCAAAGGATTAAATGTTAATATTTCATCAGACTTGGCCATTTTGGGAACGTTCGACAGCTCCGCGGTCATCGTTTTTCATCCGAAAATTGATTTTTTGAACGTTACCAAAAATGATTCAAAATGTCAATTGGGTCGTGCGTCATGTTGAATAACCACTTTTTAAACCCTCACAGTGACCAAAATTGCCATTTTTACAGAGTTTTGCTTACTCAGAAGCTTCAATTTTCACCAATTTCAGGCAGAGAAATGACTTTAAACACACTTATTTTAGTTTAAAAAGTAATAATTCACATCCAACAGTAATTTGCAGTCAAAAGATGAAATGTTAATATTTCATCAGAATTGGCCATTTTGGGAACGTTCGACAGCTCCGCGGTCATCGTTTTTTGTCCGAAAATTGATTTTTGGGACTTTACCCAAAATGATTCAAAATGTCAATCGGGTCGTGCCTCATATCGAATAACCACTTTTTAAACCCTCACAGTGACCAAAATTGCCATTTTTACAGAGTTTTGCTTACTCAGAAGCTTCAATTTTGACCAATTTCAGGCACAGAAATAACTTTAAACACACTTATTTTAGTTGAAAAAGTAATAATGCACATCCAACAGTAATTTGCAGTCAAAAATTAAATGTTAAAATTTCATCAGAATTGACCATTTTGGGAACGTTCGACAGCTCCGCTGTCATCGTTTTTCGTCCGAAAATTGATTTTTTGGACTTTACCAAAAATGATTCAAAATGTCAATCGGGTCGTGCCTCATGTTGAATAACCACTTTTTAAACCCTCACAGTGACCGAAATTGCCATTTTTACAGAGTTTTGCTTACTCAGAAGCTTCAATTTTGACCAATTTCAGCCACAGAAATTACTTTAAACACACTTATTTTAGTTGAAAAAGTAATAATTCACATCCAACAGTAATTTGCAGTCAAAAGATTAAATGTTATATTTCATCAGAATTGACCATTTTGGGAACGTTCGACAGCTCCGCGGTCATCGTTTTTCGTCCGAAAATTGATTTTTGTGGACTTTACCCAAAATGATTCAAAATGTCAATCGGGTCGTGCCTCATGTTGAATAACCACTTTTTAAACCCTCACAGTGACCAAAATTGCCATTTTTACAGAGTTTTGCTTACTCAGAAGCTTCAATTTTCACCAATTTCAGGGAGAGAAATGTCTTTAAACACACTTACTTTAGTTGATAAAGTAATAATTAACATCCAACAGTTCATTTGCAGTCAAAAGATTAAACGTTAATATTTCATCAGAATTGACCATTTTGGGAACGTTCGACAGCTCCGCGGTCATCGTTTTTCGTCTGAAAATTGATTTTTTGGACTTTACCCAAAATGATTCAAAATGTCAATCGGGTCGTGCCTCATGTTGAATAACCACTTTTTAAACCCTCACAGTGACCGAAATTGCCATTTTTACAGAGTTTTGCTTACTCAGAAGCTTCAATTTTGACCAATTTCAGCCACAGAAATTACTTTAAACACACTTATTTTAGTTGAAAAAGTAATAATTCACATCCAACAGTAATTTGCAGTCAAAAGATTAAATGTTATATTTCATCAGAATTGACCATTTTGGGAACGTTCGACAGCTCCGCGGTCATCGTTTTTCGTCCGAAAATTGATTTTTGTGGACTTTACCCAAAATGATTCAAAATGTCAATCGGGTCGTGCCTCATGTTGAATAACCACTTTTTAAACCCTCACAGTGACCAAAATTGCCATTTTTACAGAGTTTTGCTTACTCAGAAGCTTACATTTTGACCAATTTCAGGCAGAGAAATGACTTTAAACACACTTATTTTAGTTGAAAAAGTAATAATTCACATCCAACAGTAATTTGCAGTCAAAAGATTAAATGCTAAAATTTCATAAGAATTGACCATTTTGGGAACGTTCGACAGCTCCGCTGTCATCGTTTTTCGTCCGAAAATTGATTTTTTGGACTTTACCAAAAATGATTCAAAATGTAAATCGGGTCGTGCCTCATGTTGAATAACCACTTTTTAAACCCTCACAGTGACCAAAATTGCCATGTTTACAGAGTTTTGCTTACTCAGAAGCTTCAATTTTGACCAATTTTAGGCACAGAAATGACTTTAAACACACTTATTTTAGTTGAAAAAGTAATAATTCACATCCAACAGTAATTTGCAGTCAAAAGATTAAATGTTAAAATTTCATCAGAATTGACCATTTTGGGAACGTTCGACAGCTCCGCGGTCATCGTTTTTCGTCCGAAAATTGATTTTTTGAACGTTACCAAAAATGATTCAAAATGTCAATTGGGTCGTGCGTCATGTTGAATAACCACTTTTTAAACCCTCACAGTGACCAAAATTGGCATTTTTACAGAGTTTTGCTTACTCAGAATCTTTAATTTTCACCAATTTCAGGCAGAGAAATGACTTTAAACACACTTATTTTAGTTGAAAAGGTAATAATTCACATCCAACAGTAATTTGCGGTCAAAGGATTAAATGTTAATATTTCATCAGACTTGGCCATTTTGGGAACGTTCGACAGCTCCGCGGTCATCGTTTTTCATCCGAAAATTGATTTTTTGAACGTTACCAAAAATGATTCAAAATGTCAATTGGGTCGTGCGTCATGTTGAATAACCACTTTTTAAACCCTCACAGTGACCAAAATTGCCATTTTTACAGAGTTTTGCTTACTCAGAAGCTTCAATTTTCACCAATTTCAGGCAGAGAAATGACTTTAAACACACTTATTTTAGTTTAAAAAGTAATAATTCACATCCAACAGTAATTTGCAGTCAAAAGATTAAATGTTAATATTTCATCAGAATTGGCCATTTTGGGAACGTTCGACAGCTCCGCGGTCATCGTTTTTTGTCCGAAAATTGATTTTTGGGACTTTACCCAAAATGATTCAAAATGTCAATCGGGTCGTGCCTCATATCGAATAACCACTTTTTAAACCCTCACAGTGACCAAAATTGCCATTTTTACAGAGTTTTGCTTACTCAGAAGCTTCAATTTTGACCAATTTCAGGCACAGAAATAACTTTAAACACACTTATTTTAGTTGAAAAAGTAATAATGCACATCCAACAGTAATTTGCAGTCAAAAATTAAATGTTAAAATTTCATCAGAATTGACCATTTTGGGAACGTTCGACAGCTCCGCTGTCATCGTTTTTCGTCCGAAAATTGATTTTTTGGACTTTACCAAAAATGATTCAAAATGTCAATCGGGTCGTGCCTCATGTTGAATAACCACTTTTTAAACCCTCACAGTGACCGAAATTGCCATTTTTACAGAGTTTTGCTTACTCAGAAGCTTCAATTTTGACCAATTTCAGCCACAGAAATTACTTTAAACACACTTATTTTAGTTGAAAAAGTAATAATTCACATCCAACAGTAATTTGCAGTCAAAAGATTAAATGTTATATTTCATCAGAATTGACCATTTTGGGAACGTTCGACAGCTCCGCGGTCATCGTTTTTCGTCCGAAAATTGATTTTTGTGGACTTTACCCAAAATGATTCAAAATGTCAATCGGGTCGTGCCTCATGTTGAATAACCACTTTTTAAACCCTCACAGTGACCAAAATTGCCATTTTTACAGAGTTTTGCTTACTCAGAAGCTTACATTTTGACCAATTTCAGGCAGAGAAATGACTTTAAACACGCTTATTTTAGTTGAAAAAGTAATAATTCACATCCAACAGTAATTTGCAGTCAAAAGATTAAATGCTAAAATTTCATAAGAATTGACCATTTTGGGAACGTTCGACAGCTCCGCTGTCATCGTTTTTCGTCCGAAAATTGATTTTTTGGACTTTACCAAAAATGATTCAAAATGTAAATCGGGTCGTGCCTCATGTTGAATAACCACTTTTTAAACCCTCACAGTGACCAAAATTGCCATGTTTACAGAGTTTTGCTTACTCAGAAGCTTCAATTTTGACCAATTTTAGGCACAGAAATGACTTTCAACACACTTATTTTAGTTGAAAAAGTAATAATTCACATCCAACAGTAATTTGCAGTCAAAAGATTAAATGTTAAAATTTCATCAGAATTGACCATTTTGGGAACGTTCGACAGCTCCGCGGTCATCGTTTTTCGTCCGAAAATTGATTTTTTGAACGTTACCAAAAATGATTCAAAATGTCAATTGGGTCGTGCGTCATGTTGAATAACCACTTTTTAAACCCTCACAGTGACCAAAATTGGCATTTTTACAGAGTTTTGCTTACTCAGAATCTTCAATTTTCACCAATTTCAGGCAGAGAAATGACTTTAAACACACTTATTTTAGTTTAAAAAGTAATAATTCACATCCAACAGTAATTTGCGGTCAAAGGATTAAATGTTAATATTTCATCAGACTTGGCCATTTTGGGAACGTTCGACAGCTCCGCGGTCATTGTTTTTTGTCCGAAAATGGATTTTTTGGACTTTACCCAAAATGACTCAAAATGTCAATCGGGTCGTGCCTCATGTTGAATAACCACTTTTTAAACCCTCACAGTGACCAAAATTGCCATTTTTACAGAGTTTTGCTTACTCAGAAGCTTCAATTTTGACCAATTTCAGGCACAGAAATGACTTTAACCACACTTATTTTAGTTGAAAAAGTAATAATTCACATCCAACAGTAATTTGCAGTCAAAAATTAAATGTTAAAATTTCATCAGAATTGACCATTTTGGGAACGTTCGACAGCTCCGCTGTCATCGTTTTTCGTCCGAAAATTGATTTTTTGGACTTTACCAAAAATGATTCAAAATGTCAATCGGGTCGTGCCTCATGTTGAATAACCACTTTTTAAACCCTCACAGTGACCAAAATTGCCATTTTTACAGAGTTTTGCTTACTCAGAAGCTTCAATTTTCACCAATTTCAGGCAGAGAAATGACTTTAAACACACTTATTTTAGTTGAAAAGGTAATAATTCACATCCAACAGTAATTTGCAGTCAAAAGATTAAATGTTAAAATTTCATCAGAATTGACCATTTTGGGAACGTTCGACAGCTACGCGGTCATCGTTTTTCGTCCGAAAATTGATTTTTTGGACTTTACCAAAAATGATTCAAAATGTCAATCGGGTCGTGCCTCATATTGAATAACCACTTTTTAAACCCTCACAGTGACCGAAATTGCCATTTTTACAGAGTTTTGCTTACTCAGAAGCATCTATTTTGACCAATTTAAGACACATAAATGACTTTAAACACACTTATTTTAGTTGAAAAAGTAATAATTCACATCCAACAGTAATTTGCAGTCAAAAGATTAAATGTTAATATTTCATCAGAATTGACCATTTTGGGAACGTTCGACAGCTCCGCGGTCATCGTTTTTCGTCCGAAAATTGATTTTTTGGACTTTACCCAAAATGATTCAAAATGTCAATCGGGTCGTGCCTCATGTTGAATAACCACTTTTTAAACCCTCACAGTGACCGAAATTGCCATTTTTACAGCGTTTTGCTTACTCAGAACCTTCAATTTTCACCAATTTCAGGCAGAGAAATGACTTTAAACACACTTATTTTAGTTGGAAAAGTAATATTACACATCCAACAGTAATTTGCAGTCAAAAGATTAAATGTTAAAATTTCATCAGAATTTACCATTTTGGGAACGTTCGACTGCTCCGCGGTCATCGTTTTTCGTCCGAAAATTGATTTTTTGGACTTTACAAAAAATGATTCAAAATGTCAATCGGGTCGTGCCTCATATTGAATAACCACTTTTTAAACCCTCACAGTGACCAAAATTGCCATTTTTACAGAGTTTTGCTTACTCAGAATCTTAAATTTTGACCAATTTCAGGCAGAGAAATGACTTTAAACACACTTATTTCAGTTGAAAAAGTAATAATTCACATCCAACAGTAATTTTCAGTCAAAAGATTAAATGCTAAAATTTCATCAGAATTGACCATTTTGGGAACGTTCGGCAGCTCCGCTGTCATCGTTTTTCGGCCGAAAATTGATTTTTTGGACTTTACCAAAAATGATTCAAAATGTCAATCGGGTCGTGCCTCATGTTGAATAACCACTTTTTAAACCCTCACAGTGACCGAAATTGCCATTTTTACAGAGTTTTGCTTACTCAGAAGCTTCAATTTTGACCAATTTCAGGCACAGAAATGACTTTAAACACACTTATTTTAGTTGAAAAAGTAATAATTCACATCCAACAGTAATTTGCAGTCAAAAGATTAAATGTTAATATTTCATCAGAATTGACCATTATGGGAACGTTCGACAGCTCCGCGGTCATCGTTTTTCGTCTGAAAATTGATTTTTTGGACTTTACCCAAAATGATTCAAAATGTCAATCGGGTCGTGCCTCATGTTGAATAACCACTTTTTAAACCCTCACAGTGACCAAAATTGCCATTTTTACAGAGTTTTGCTTGCTCAGAAGATTACATTTTGACTAATTTCAGGCACAGAAATAACTTTAAACACACTTATTTTAGTTGAAAAAGTAATAATTCACATCCAACAGTAATTTGCAGTCAAAAGATTGAATGTTAAAATGTCATCAGAATTGACCATTTTGGGAACGTTCGACAGCTCCGCGGTCATCGTTTTTCGTCCGAAAATTTATTTTTTTGACGTTACCAAAAATGATTCAAAATGTCAATTGGGTCGTGCCTCATGTTGAATAACCACTTTTTAAACCCTCACAGTGACCAAAATTGCCATTTTTACAGAGTTTTGCTTACTCAGAAGCTTAAATTTTGACCAATTTCAGGCACAGAAATGACTTTAAACACACTTATTTTAGTTGAAAAAGTAATAATTCACATCCAACAGTAATTTGCAGTCAAAAATTAAATGTTAAAATTTCATCAGAATTGACCATTTTGGGAACATTCGACAGCTCCGCGGTCATCGTTTTTCGCCCGAAAATTGATTTTTTGGACTTTACCAAAAATGATTCAAAATGTCAATTGGATCGTGCCTATGTTGAATTAACACTTTTTAAACCCTCACAGTGACCAAAATTGCCATTTTTACAGAGTTTTGCTTACTCAGAAGCTTCAATTTTCACCAATTTCAGGGAGAGAAATGTCTTTAAACACACTTACTTTAGTTGATAAAGTAATAATTAACATCCAACAGTTCATTTGCAGTCAAAAGATTAAATGTTAAAATTTCATCAGAATTGACCATTTCGGGAACGTTCGACAGCTCCGCGGTCATCGTTTTTCGTCTGAAAATTGATTTTTTGGACTTTACCAAAAATGATTCAAAATGTCAATCGGGTCGTGCCTCATGTTGAATATCCACTTTTTAAACCCTCACAGTGACCAAAATTGCCATTTTTACAGAGTTTTGCTTACTCAGAAGCTTCAATTTTCACCAATTTCAGGCAGAGAAATGACTTTAAACACACTTATTTTAGTTGGAAAAGTAATAATTCACATCCAACAGTAATTTGCAGTCAAAAGATTAAATGTTAATATTTCATCAGAATTGACCATTTTGGGAACGTTCGACAGCTCCGCGGTCATCGTTTTTCGTCCGAAAATTGATTTTTTGGACTTTACCCAAAATGATTCAAAATGTCAATCGGGTCGTGCCTCATGTTGAATAACCACTTTTTAAACCCTCACAGTGACCGAAATTGCCATTTTTACAGCGTTTTGCTTACTCAGAACCTTCAATTTTTACCAATTTCAGGCAGAGAAATGACTTTAAACACACTTATTTTAGTTGGAAAAGTAATATTACACATCCAACAGTAATTTGCAGTCAAAAGATTAAATGTTAAAATTTCATCAGAATTTACCATTTTGGGAACGTTCGACTGCTCCGCGGTCATCGTTTTTCGTCCGAAAATTGATTTTTTGGACTTTACAAAAAATGATTCAAAATGTCAATCGGGTCGTGCCTCATATTGAATAACCACTTTTTAAACCCTCACAGTGACCAGAATTGCCATTTTTACAGAGTTTTGCTTACTCAGAATCTTAAATTTTGACCAATTTCAGGCAGAGAAATGACTTTAAACACACTTATTTCAGTTGAAAAAGTAATAATTCACATCCAACAGTAATTTGCAGTCAAAAGATTAAATGCTAAAATTTCATCAGAATTGACCATTTTGGGAACGTTCGGCAGCTCCGCTGTCATCGTTTTTCGTCCGAAAATTGATTTTTTGGACTTTACCAAAAATGATTCAAAATGTCAATCGGGTCGTGCCTCATGTTGAATAACCACTTTTTAAACCCTCACAGTGACCGAAATTGCCATTTTTACAGAGTTTTGCTTACTCAGAAGCTTCAATTTTGACCAATTTCAGGCACAGAAATGACTTTAAACACACTTATTTTAGTTGAAAAAGTAATAATTCACATCCAACAGTAATTTGCAGTCAAAAGATTAAATGTTAATATTTCATCAGAATTGACCATTTTGGGAACGTTCGACAGCTCCGCGGTCATCGTTTTTCGTCCGAAAATTTATTTTTTTGACGTTACCAAAAATGATTCAAAATGTCAATTGGGTCGTGCCTCATGTTGAATAACCACTTTTTAAACCCTCACAGTGACCAAAATTGCCATTTTTACAGAGTTTTGCTTACTCAGAAGCTTAAATTTTGACCAATTTCAGGCACAGAAATGACTTTAAACACACTTATTTTAGTTGAAAAAGTAATAATTCACATCCAACAGTAATTTGCAGTCAAAAGTTAAATGTTAAAATTTCATCAGAATTGACCATTTTGGGAACATTCCACAGCTCCGCGGTCATCGTTTTTCGCCCGAAAATTGATTTTTTGGACTTTACCAAAAATGATTCAAAATGTCAATTGGATCGTGCCTATGTTGAATTAACACTTTTTAAACCCTCACAGTGACCAAAATTGCCATTTTTACAGAGTTTTGCTTACTCAGAAGCTTCAATTTTCACCAATTTCAGGGAGAGAAATGTCTTTAAACACACTTACTTTAGTTGATAAAGTAATAATTAACATCCAACAGTTCATTTGCAGTCAAAAGATTAAATGTTAAAATTTCATCAGAATTGACCATTTCGGGAACGTTCGACAGCTCCGCGGTCATCGTTTTTCGTCTGAAAATTGATTTTTTGGACTTTACCAAAAATGATTCAAAATGTCAATCGGGTCGTGCCTCATGTTGAATATCCACTTTTTAAACCCTCACAGTGACCAAAATTGCCATTTTTACAGAGTTTTGCTTACTCAGAAGCTTCAATTTTCACCAATTTCAGGCAGAGAAATGACTTTAAACACACTTATTTTAGTTGGAAAAGTAATAATTCACATCCAACAGTAATTTGCAGTCAAAAGATTAAATGTTAAAATTTCATCAGAATTGACCATTTTGGGAACGTTCGACAGCTCCGCGGTCATCGTTTTTCGTCTGAAAATTGATTTTTTGGACTTTACCAAAAATGATTGAAAATGTCAATCAGGTCGTGCCTCATGTTGAATAAACACTTTTTAAACCCTCACAGTGACCAAAATTGCCATTTTTACAGAGTTTTGCTTACTCAGAAGCTTCAATTTTCACCAATTTCAGGCAGAGAAATGACTTTAAACACACTTATTTTATTTGAAAAGGTAATAATGAGAGGAGGAGCTTAGCCGGCAACCATGATGGCCGCTTAAGCCCTCGGCTCCGCCGACCCTCTCGCTTTCCTCCCGCACTGCAATTTCTCCTGGAATTTATCCTGCTTCTGTGCCGAGTTTTCGGACTGGGGAGGTGACTCCGATCTCGATGGTGTGTTCCCCGGCGTGTTTCCAGCGGCGGAGGGGGTGTAATGTCCTCGTTCCTTCCCCGGCTCCTAATGGCGGTGAGAGCGGGTCTTTGTCCGTGAGGGACGGCCAGCCCAGATCACGGCGGCGGCGGCCATCGTAGGCGGGGAGGAGTCGGACGGCTGGAGAGAAGTTGCTGTACTGCGCTTCCCGCTGCAGAGATCTTCGCTGTTCCTTGAGTCGGCACGTCTGGAAGGTATTGTTGCTGAGTGGGATGCATTGTATCATCTCCCCAGCCCGTAGAAGACCCGGCCAGTTCTTTCATCTCTCCCTACGCCGTGGTGGAAGCCATTTTATACCTCGCACACTCGGCACATGTTTTTGATGACCCTGGGCACGATTGGAGGTCCGAGTGACTGCCGGCATTGATCAGCGCCGCGGTGGTGGCGATATGGAGTTTGCTGTGCCTAAGCATCTGGCCCTGATGTGCTATGAGGGGCGTCGGCGGGGTGACCGGATGATCGCAGGAGGTGCTGAAGGTCAGCTTCGAGGGCCATTACAAGCCTGTGAGCCCCGGGTGGAGTCTAATGCTGCATCCTTTCTTCCTGGGGCGCCGTTGGTAACCAGCGATATCCTGGATGTGCTGGGTGCCTTGCGGGATGCCCTGCATGATAATGCCCGGAACCTGGGGGGCCGGCTGGATGCCATTCTACTTGGTGTGCCCTCAACTGGTTGTGCTTGTTCTCGAATGCAGGGCACTGCGCCACATCCTGTGTCCGCTTGCGGTGGACTACTTATCTGGATATTTGCGGAGGCGTTGGAGGAAAAGGGGCTTGATACAGCCGCAGAGTTGACCGCAATGATTGTGCAGAGGTCTGGTGTATGTGGATCCGTGCGGTTACTGGGGACTCGTCTCCGGACACCATCTTTGGCGACTCCTTTGTGGTATGATGGCGTGCATCCCCGCCCTTTCCTGGAGCAGCTGCTGCGGTTCTGGCCTGCCGGCCTTGGGGGTTTGCTGCTGTGTGTTGGTTCTCTCTGTACTGTTCCTGGATGTACGGCGTTGGTTTGGATAGACTTTGTCGGACAGCACCCCGTTCTTTTGTGGCCTTCCCGGACGCCTAACTCATCTAAGATGGCGTCTGCGCGGCTGGACTTCGTCGACGCACCGGATCGAAGGGGGCAAGGATGAGGACGTTTCTTTGCTTACTGTTGCCTGCACGGCTGGGATTGTGACGGACGAACGATATTTGGACTGTGATGAACGTTGGTATTACATTGGGTCGGGGGTCCGGGGTTGGGCGGCTGAGAATACATGTGTTGGTTGTCCTTCTCCTCCTCTCTTTCTTCTCTCTTTATCTCTTCTTTACCTATCTTTCACATTATAATTTTCCCTACTGTGGGGCAGTTCCGGGGCGACAGGCACACTGTTAGTGGGATTGGCCGTAGCCATTACAGGGGTGCAGGGTGGCGGGTACGGGGGGGGGTTTGTTATTTTAGTTTGTTTTGTTCTATGGTCCCTATCGCTCTTTTCCGGCTTTGGGAGGGTTCTTTCCTCTTTATGGGGTTGGTGGTTTCTGGGTCTTGCACTTTTTCTCTTCCTGAGTTTCAATAAATTTTGGTTTCTTGTTCTTAGGATGGGTTCTCCGGGACTATGCTTGGAATTGTTGCTTTTCGTGATACTGCTTGTTATCCGGTCCTATTGCTGCGGTTGTTTAGCCGATATAGTTGCTGTAATTTTGCCCTAACTTCGATTGTATATGGGGTACGTCCCTCTTGCTACATTTCCTTTGTGTCCCTTTATGTGAGATGTGCAGTCCTTCCTATTGCAGCCCCCTTGCTTCATCTAAACTTTAAAATGAAAACCCTTTATCCTGTGTTGCGCACCCCGTTCTCACTTCTGGCATATTTCGTAATATCCTGATTGTAAATTGACCTATTGTTCTCCTGTTTTTTCTCATCTGTTTTTGCAGCCGGCCGTGATGGTTGTGGGCTTGCGCATGTATCTCCTAATTTTGTCTCAATAAAGGTTTTCGAAAAAAAAAAAAAAAAAAAAATGAAAAGGTAATAATTCACATCCAACAGTAATTTGCAGTCAAAAGATTAAATGTTAAAATTTCATCAGAATTGACCATTTTGGGAACGTTCGACAGCTCCGCGGTCATCGTTTTTCGTCCGAAAATTGATTTTTTGGACTTTACCAAAAATGATTCAAAATGTCAATCGGGTCGTGCCTCATGTTGAATAACCACTTTTTAAACCCTCACAGTGACCAAAATTGCCATTTTTACAGCGTTTTGCTTACTCAGAAGCTTCAATTTTCACCAATTTCAGGCAGAGAAATGACTTTAAACACACTTATTTTAGTTGGAAAAGTAATAATACACATCCAACAGTAATTTGCAGTCAAAAGATTAAATGTTAAAATGTCATCAGAATTTACCATTTTGGGAACGTTCGACTGCTCCGCGGTCATCGTTTTTCGTCCGAAAATTGATTTTTTGGACTTTACCAAAAATGATTCAAAATGTCAATCGGGTCGTGCCTCATATTGAATAACCACTTTTTAAACCCTCACAGTGACCAAAATTGCCATTTTTACAGAGTTTTGCTTACTTAGAAGCTTACATTTTGACCAATTTCAGGAAGAGAAATGACTTTAAACACACTTATTTTAGTTGAAAAAGTAATAATTCACATCCAACAGTAATTTGCAGTCAAAAGATTAAATGCTAAAATTTCATCAGAATTGACCATTTTGGGAACGTTCGACAGCTCCGCTGTCATCATTTTTCGTCCGAAAATGGATTTTTTGGACTTTACCAAAAATGATTCAAAATGTCAATTGGGTCGTGCCTCATATTGAATAACCACTTTTTAAACCCTCACAGTGACCAAAATTGCCATTTTTACAGAGTTTTGCTTACTCAGAAGCTTACATTTTGACCAATTTCAGGCACAGAAATGACTTTAAACACACTTATTTTAGTTGAAAAAGTAATAATTCACATCCAACAGTAATTTGCAGTCAAAAATTAAATGTTAAAATTTCATCAGAATTGACCATTTTGGGAACGTTCGACAGCTCCGCTGTCATCGTTTTTCATCCGAAAATTGATTTTTTAGACTTTGCCAAAAATGATTCAAAATGTCAATCGGGTCGTGCCTCATGTTGAATAACCACTTTTTAAACCCTCACAGTGACCAAAATTGCCATTTTTACAGCGTTTTGCTTACTCAGAAGCTTCAATTTTCACCAATTTCAGGCAGAGAAATGACTTTAAACACACTTATTTTAGTTGGAAAAGTAATAATACACATCCAACAGTAATTTGCAGTCAAAAGATTAAATGTTAAAATGTCATCAGAATTTACCATTTTGGGAACGTTCGACTGCTCCGCGGTCATCGTTTTTCGTCCGAAAATTGATTTTTTGGACTTTACCAAAAATGATTCAAAATGTCAATCGGGTCGTGCCTCATATTGAATAACCACTTTTTAAACCCTCACAGTGACCAAAATTGCCATTTTTACAGAGTTTTGCTTACTCAGAAGCTTACATTTTGACCAATTTCAGGAAGAGAAATGACTTTAAACACACTTATTTTAGTTGAAAAAGTAATAATTCACATCCAACAGTAATTTGCAGTCAAAAGATTAAATGCTAAAATTTCATCAGAATTGACCATTTTGGGAACGTTCGACAGCTCCGCTGTCATCATTTTTCGTCCGAAAATGGATTTTTTTGGACTTTACCAAAAATGATTCAAAATGTCAATTGGGTCGTGCCTCATATTGAATAACCACTTTTTAAACCCTCACAGTGACCAAAATTGCCATTTTTACAGAGTTTTGCTTACTCAGAAGCTTACATTTTGACCAATTTCAGGCACAGAAATGACTTTAAACACACTTATTTTAGTTGAAAAAGTAATAATTCACATCCAACAGTAATTTGCAGTCAAAAATTAAATGTTAAAATTTCATCAGAATTGACCATTTTGGGAACGTTCGACAGCTCCGCTGTCATCGTTTTTCATCCGAAAATTGATTTTTTAGACTTTGCCAAAAATGATTCAAAATGTCAATCGGGTCGTGCCTCATGTTGAATAACCACTTTTTAAACCCTCACAGTGACCAAAATTGCCATTTTTACAGCGTTTTGCTTACTCAGAAGCTTCAATTTTCACCAATTTCAGGCAGAGAAATGACTTTAAACACACTTATTTTAGTTGGAAAAGTAATAATACACATCCAACAGTAATTTGCAGTCAAAAGATTAAATGTTAAAATGTCATCAGAATTTACCATTTTGGGAACGTTCGACTGCTCCGCGGTCATCGTTTTTCGTCCGAAAATTGATTTTTTGGACTTTACCAAAAATGATTCAAAATGTCAATCGGGTCGTGCCTCATATTGAATAACCACTTTTTAAACCCTCACAGTGACCAAAATTGCCATTTTTACAGAGTTTTGCTTACTCAGAAGCTTACATTTTGACCAATTTCAGGAAGAGAAATGACTTTAAACACACTTATTTTAGTTGAAAAAGTAATAATTCACATCCAACAGTAATTTGCAGTCAAAAGATTAAATGCTAAAATTTCATCAGAATTGACCATTTTGGGAACGTTCGACAGCTCCGCTGTCATCATTTTTCGTCCGAAAATTGAGTTTTTTGGACTTTACCAAAAATGATTCAAAATGTCAATCGGGTCGTGCCTCATGTTGAATAACCACTTTTTAAACCCTCACAGTGACCAAAATTGCCATTTTTACAGAGTTTTGCTTACTCAGAAGCTTCAATTTTCACCAATTTCAGGCAGAGAAATGACTTTAAACACACTTATTTTATTTGAAAAGGTAATAATGAGAGGAGGAGCTTAGCCGGCAACCATGATGGCCGCTTAAGCCCTCGGCTCCGCCGACCCTCTCGCTTTCCTCCCGCACTGCAATTTCTCCTGGAATTTCTCCTGCTTCTGTGCCGAGTTTTCGGACTGGGGAGGTGACTCCGATCTCGATGGTGTGTTCCCCGGCGTGTTTCCAGCGGCGGAGGGGGTGTAATGTCCTCGTTCCTTCCCCGGCTCCTAATGGCGGTGAGACCGGGTCTTTGTCCGTGAGGGACGGCCAGCCCAGATCACGGCGGCGGCGGCCATCGTAGGCGGGGAGGAGTCGGACGGCTGGAGAGAAGTTGCTGTACTGCGCTTCCCGCTGCAGAGATCTTCGCTGTTCCTTGAGTCGGCACGTCTGGAAGGTATTGTTGCTGAGTGGGATGCATTGTATCATCTCCCCAGCCCGTAGAAGACCCGGCCAGTTCTTTCATCTCTCCCTACGCCGTGGTGGAAGCCATTTTATACCTCGCACACTCGGCACATGTTTTTGATGACCCTGGGCACGATTGGAGGTCCGAGTGACTGCCGGCATTGATCAGCGCCGCGGTGGTGGCGATATGGAGTTTGCTGTGCCTAAGCATCTGGCCCTGATGTGCTATGAGGGGCGTCGGCGGGGTGACCGGATGATTGCAGGAGGTGCTGAAGGTCAGCTTCGAGGGCCATTACAAGCCTGTGAGCCCCGGGTGGAGTCTAATGCTGCATCCTTTCTTCCTGGGGCGCCGTTGGTAACCAGCGATATCCTGGATGTGCTGGGTGCCTTGCGGGATGCCCTGCATGATAATGCCCGGAACCTGGGGGGCCGGCTGGATGCCATTCTACTTGGTGTGCCCTCGACTGGTTGTGCTTGTTCTCGAATGCAGGGCACTGCGCCACATCCTGTGTCCGCTTGCGTTGGACTACTTATCTGGATATTTGCGGAGGCGTTGGAGGAAAAGGGGCTTGATACAGCCGCAGAGTTGACCGCAATGATTGTGCAGAGGTCTGGTGTATGTGGATCCGTGCGGTTACTGGGGACTCGTCTCCGGACACCATCTTTGGCGACTCCTTTGTGGTATGATGGCGTGCATCCCCGCCCTTTCCTGGAGCAGCTGCTGCGGTTCTGGCCTGCCGGCCTTGGGGGTTTGCTGCTGTGTGTTGGTTCTCTCTGTACTGTTCCTGGATGTACGGCGTTGGTTTGGATAGACTTTGTCGGACAGCACCCCGTTCTTTTGTGGCCTTCCCGGACGCCTAACTCATCTAAGATGGCGTCTGCGCGGCTGGACTTCGTCGACGCACCGGATCGAAGGGGGCAAGGATGAGGACGTTTCTTTGCTTACTGTTGCCTGCACGGCTGGGATTGTGATGGACGAACGATATTTGGACTGTGATGAACGTTGGTATTACATTGGGTCGGGGGTCCGGGGTTGGGCGGCTGAGAATACATGTGTTGGTTGTCCTTCTCCTCCTCTCTTTCTTCTCTCTTTATCTCTTCTTTACCTATCTTTCACATTATAATTTTCCCTACTGTGGGGCAGTTCCGGGGCGACAGGCACACTGTTAGTGGGATTGGCCGTAGCCATTACAGGGGTGCAGGGTGGCGGGTACGGGGGGGGGTTTGTTATTTTAGTTTGTTTTGTTCTATGGTCCCTATCGCTCTTTTCCGGCTTTGGGAGGGTTCTTTCCTCTTTATGGGGTTGGCGGTTTCTGGGTCTTGCACTTTTTCTCTTCCTGAGTTTCAATAAATTTTGGTTTCTTGTTCTTAGGATGGGTTCTCCGGGACTATGCTTGGAATTGTTGCTTTTCGTGATACTGCTTGTTATCCGGTCCTATTGCTGCGGTTGTTTAGCCGATATAGTTGCTGTAATTTTGCCCTAACTTCGATTGTATATGGGGTACGTCCCTCTTGCTACATTTCCTTTGTGTCCCTTTATGTGAGATGTGCAGTCCTTCCTATTGCAGCCCCCTTGCTTCATCTAAACTTTAAAATGAAAACCCTTTATCCTGTGTTGCGCACCCCGTTCTCACTTCTGGCATATTTCGTAATATCCTGATTGTAAATTGACCTATTGTTCTCCTGTTTTTTCTCATCTGTTTTTGCAGCCGGCCGTGATGGTTGTGGGCTTGCGCATGTATCTCCTAATTTTGTCTCAATAAAGGTTTTCGAAAAAAAAAAAAAAAAAAAAAAATGAAAAGGTAATAATTCACATCCAACAGTAATTTGCAGTCAAAAGATTAAATGTTAAAATTTCATCAGAATTGACCATTTTTGGAACGTTCGACAGCTCCGCGGTCATCGTTTTTCGTCCGAAAATTGATTTTTTGGACTTTACCAAAAATGATTCAAAATGTCAATCGGGTCGTGCCTCATGTTGAATAACCACTTTTTAAACCCTCACAGTGACCAAAATTGCCATTTTTACAGCGTTTTGCTTACTCAGAAGCTTCAATTTTCACCAATTTCAGGCAGAGAAATGACTTTAAACACACTTATTTTAGTTGGAAAAGTAATAATACACATCCAACAGTAATTTGCAGTCAAAAGATTAAATGTTAAAATGTCATCAGAATTTACCATTTTGGGAACGTTCGACTGCTCCGCGGTCATCGTTTTTCGTCCGAAAATTGATTTTTTGGACTTTACCAAAAATGATTCAAAATGTCAATCGGGTCGTGCCTCATATTGAATAACCACTTTTTAAACCCTCACAGTGACCAAAATTGCCATTTTTACAGAGTTTTGCTTACTCAGAAGCTTACATTTTGACCAATTTCAGGAAGAGAAATGACTTTAAACACACTTATTTTAGTTGAAAAAGTAATAATTCACATCCAACAGTAATTTGCAGTCAAAAGATTAAATGCTAAAATTTCATCAGAATTGACCATTTTGGGAACGTTCGACAGCTCCGCTGTCATCATTTTTCGTCCGAAAATGGATTTTTTGGACTTTACCAAAAATGATTCAAAATGTCAATTGGGTCGTGCCTCATATTGAATAACCACTTTTTAAACCCTCACAGTGACCAAAATTGCCATTTTTACAGAGTTCTGCTTACTCAGAAGCTTACATTTTGACCAATTTCAGGCACAGAAATGACTTTAAACACACTTATTTTAGTTGAAAAAGTAATAATTCACATCCAACAGTAATTTGCAGTCAAAAATTAAATGTTAAAATTTCATCAGAATTGACCATTTTGGGAACGTTCGACAGCTCCGCTGTCATCGTTTTTCATCCGAAAATTGATTTTTTAGACTTTGCCAAAAATGATTCAAAATGTCAATCGGGTCGTGCCTCATGTTGAATAACCACTTTTTAAACCCTCACAGTGACCAAAATTGCCATTTTTACAGCGTTTTGCTTACTCAGAAGCTTCAATTTTCACCAATTTCAGGCAGAGAAATGACTTTAAACACACTTATTTTAGTTGGAAAAGTAATAATACACATCCAACAGTAATTTGCAGTCAAAAGATTAAATGTTAAAATGTCATCAGAATTTACCATTTTGGGAACGTTCGACTGCTCCGGGGTCATCGTTTTTCGTCCGAAAATTGATTTTTTGGACTTTACTAAAAATGATTCAAAATGTCAATCGGGTCGTGCCTCATATTGAATAACCACTTTTTAAACCCTCACAGTGACCAAAATTGCCATTTTTACAGAGTTTTGCTTACTCAGAAGCTTACATTTTGACCAATTTCAGGAAGAGAAATGACTTTAAACACACTTATTTTAGTTGAAAAAGTAATAATTCACATCCAACAGTAATTTGCAGTCAAAAGATTAAATGCTAAAATTTCATCAGAATTGACCATTTTGGGAACGTTCGACAGCTCCGCTGTCATCATTTTTCGTCCGAAAATTGATTTTTTGGACTTTACCAAAAATGATTCAAAATGTCAATCGGGTCGTGCCTCACGTTGAATAACCACTTTTTAAACCCTCACAGTGACCGAAATTGCCATTTTTACAGAGTTTTGCTTACTCAGAAGCTTCAATTTTGACCAATTTCAGGCACAGAAATGACTTTAAACACACTTATTTTAGTTGAAAAAGTAATAATTCACATCCAACAGTAATTTGCAGTCAAAAGATTAAATGTTAATATTTCATCAGAATTGACCATTTTGGGAACGTTCGACAGCTCCGCTGTCATCATTTTTCGTCCGAAAATTGATTTTTTGGACTTTACCAAAAATGATTCAAAATGTCAATCGGGTCGTGCCTCACGTTGAATAACCACTTTTTAAACCCTCACAGTGACCGAAATTGCCATTTTTACAGAGTTTTGCTTACTCAGAAGCTTCAATTTTGACCAATTTCAGGCACAGAAATGACTTTAAACACACTTATTTTAGTTGAAAAGGTAATAATTCACATCCAACAGTAATTTGCAGTCAAAAGAATAAATGTTAAAATTTCATCAGAATTGACCATTTTGGGAACGTTCAACAGCTCCGCTGTCATCGTTTTTCGTCCGAAAATTGATTTTTTTGGACTTTACCAAAAATGATTCAAAATGTCAATCGGGTCGTGCCTCATGATGAATAACCACTTTTAAACCCTCACAGTGACCAAAATTGCCATTTTTACAGAGTTTTGCTTACTCAGAAGCTTCAATTTTCACCAATTTCAGGCACAGAAATGACTTTAAACACACTTATTTTAGTTGAAAAAGTAATAATTCACATCCAACAGTAATTTGCAGTCAAAAGATTAAATTCTAAAATTTCATCAGAATTGACCATTTTGGGAACGTTCAACAGCTCCGCTGTCATCGTTTTTCGTCCGAAAATTGATTTTTTTGGACTTTACCAAAAATGATTCAAAATGTCAATCGGGTCGTGCCTCATGATGAATAACCACTTTTAAGCCCTCACAGTGACCGAAATGGCCATTTTTACAGAGTTTTGCTTACTCAGAAGCTTCAATTTTGACCAATTTCAGGCACAGAAATTACTTTAAACACACTTATTTTAGTTGAAAAAGTAATAATTCACATCCAACAGTAATTTGCAGTCAAAAGATTAAATGTTAATATTTCATCAGAATTGACCATTTGGGAACGTTCGACAGCTCCGCCGTCATCGTTTTTCGTCCGAAAATTGATTTTTTTGGACTTTACCAAAAATGATTCAAAATGTCAATCGGGTCGTGCCTCATATTGAATAACCACTTTTTAAACCCTCACAGTGACCAAAATTGCCATTTTTACAGAGTTTTGCTTACTCAGAAGCTTA
Source organism: Lissotriton helveticus (assembly GCF_964261635.1). Taxonomy (NCBI): domain Eukaryota; kingdom Metazoa; phylum Chordata; class Amphibia; order Caudata; family Salamandridae; genus Lissotriton; species Lissotriton helveticus. The sequence goes on from NC_136070.1 coordinate 913,160,337, forward strand.
CATTTTGACCAATTTCAGGAAGAGAAATGACTTTAAACACACTTATTTTAGTTGAAAAAGTAATAATTCACATCCAACAGTAATTTGCAGTCAAAAGATTAAATGTTAATATTTCATCAGAATTGACCATTTTGGGAACGTTCGACAGCTCCCCGGTCATCGTTTTTCGTCCAAAAATTGATTTTTTGGGACTTTACCCAAAATGATTCAAAATGTCAATCGGGTCGTGCCTCATGTTGAATAACCACTTTTTAAACCCTCACAGTGACCAAAATTGCCATTTTTACAGAGTTTTGCTTACTCAGAAGCTTACATTTTGACCAATTTCAGGCAGAGAAATGACTTTAAACACACTTATTTTAGTTGAAAAAGTAATAATTCACATCCAACAGTAATTTGCAGTCAAAAGATTAAATGCTAAAATTTCATCAGAATTGACCATTTTGGGAACGTTCGGCAGCTCCGCTGTCATCGTTTTTCGTCCGAAAATTGATTTTTTGGACTTTACCAAAAATGATTCAAAATGTCAATCGGGTCGTGCCTCATGTTGAATAACCACTTTTTAAACCCTCACAGTGACCAAAATTGCCATGTTTACAGAGTTTTGCTTACTCAGAAGCTTCAATTTTGACCAATTTTAGGCACAGAAATGACTTTAAACACACTTATTTTAGTTGAAAAAGTAATAATTCACATCCAACAGTAATTTGCAGTCAAAAGATTAAATGTTAAAATTTCATCAGAATTGACCATTTTGGGAACGTTCGACAGCTCCGCGGTCATCGTTTTTCGTCCGAAAATTGATTTTTTGAACGTTACCAAAAATGATTCAAAATGTCAATTGGGTCGTGCGTCATGTTGAATAACCACTTTTTAAACCCTCACAGTGACCAAAATTGCCATTTTTACAGAGTTTTGCTTACTCAGAAGCTTTAATTTTGACCAATTTCAGGCACAGAAATGACTTTAAACACACTTATTTTAGTTGAAAAGGTAATAATTCACATCCAACAGTAATTTGGAGTCAAAAGATTAAATGTTAATATTTCATCAGAATTGACCATTTTGGGAACGTTCGACAGCTCCGCGGTCATCGTTTTTCGTCCGAAAATTGATTTTTTGGACTTTACCCAAAATGATTCAAAATGTCAATCGGGTCGTGCCTCATGTTGAATAACCACTTTTTAAACCCTCACAGTGACCAAAATTGCAATTTTTACAGAGTTTTGCTTACTCAGAAGCTTAGATTTTGACCAATTTCAGGCACAGGAATGACTTTAAACACACTTATTTTAGTTGAAAAAGTAATAATTCACATCCAACAGTAATTTGCAGTCAAAAGATTAAAAGTTAAAATTTCATCAGAATTGACCATTTTGGGAACGTTCGACAGCTCCGCTGTCATCGTTTTTCGCCGAAAATTGATTTTTTGGACTTTACCAAAAATGATTCAAAATGTCAATCGGGTCGTGCCTCATGTTGAATAACCACTTTTTAAACCCTCACAGTGACCAAAATTGCCATTTTTACAGAGTTTTGCTTACTCAGAAGCTTCAATTTTCACCAATTTCAGGCAGAGAAATGACTTTAAACACACTTATTTTAGTTGAAAAGGTAATAATTCACATCCAACAGTAATTTGCATTCAAAAGATTAAATGTTAAAATTTCATCAGAATTGACCATTTTTGGAACGTTCGACAGCTCCGCGGTCATCGTTTTTCGTCCGAAAATTGATTTTTTGGACTTTACCAAAAATGATTCAAAATGTCAATCGGGTCGTGCCTCATATTGAATAACCACTTTTTAAACCCTCACAGTGACCGAAATTGCCATTTTTACAGAGTTTTGCTTACTCAGAAGCATCAATTTTGACCAATTTCAGGCACAGAAATGACTTTAAACACACTTATTTTAGTTGAAAAAGTAATATTACACATCCAACAGTAATTTGCAGTCAAAAGATTAAATGTTAATATTTCATCAGAATTGACAATTTTGGGAACGTTCGACAGCTCCGCGGTCATCGTTTTTCGTCCGAAAATAGATTTTTTGGACTTTACCAAAAATGATTCAAACTGTCAATTGGATCGTGCCTATGTTAAATTACCACTTTTTAAACCCTCACAGTGACCAAAATTGCCATTTTTAAAGAGTTTTGCTTACTCAGAAGCTTAAATTTTCACCAATTTCAGGCAGAGAAATTACTTTAAACACACTTATTTTAGTTGGAAAAGTCATAATTCACATCCAACAGTAATTTGCAGTCAAAAGATTAAATGTTAAAATTTCATGAGAATTGACCATTTTGGGAACGTTCGACAGCTCCGCGGTCATCGTTTTAGGTCCGAAAATTGATTTTTTGGACTTTACCAAAAATGATTCAAAATGTCAATCGGGTCGTGCCTCATGTTGAATAACCACTTTTTAAACCCTCACAGTGACCAAAATCGCCATTTTTACAGAGTTTTGCTTACTCAGAAGCTTCAATTTTGACCAATTTCAGGCACAGAAATGACTTTAAACACACTTATTTTGATTGAAAAAGTAATAATTCACATCCAACAGTAATTTGCAGTCAAAAGCTTAAATGTTAATATTTCATCAGAATTGACCATTTTGGGAACGTTCGACAGCTCCGCGGTCATCGTTTTTCGTCCGAAAATTGATTTTTTGGACTTTACCAAAAATGATTCAAAATGTCAATTGGATCGTGCCTATGTTGAATTACCACTTTTTAAACCCTCACAGTGACCAAAATTGCCATTTTTACAGAGTTTTGCTTACTCAGAAGCTTCAATTTTCACCAATTTCAGGCAGAGAAATGACTTTAAACACACTTATTTTAGTTGAAAAGGTAATAATTCACATCCAACAGTAATTTGCAGTCAAAAGAATAAATGTTAAAATTTCATCAGAATTGACCATTTCGGGAACGTTCGACAGCTCCGCGGTCATCGTTTTTCGTCCGAAAATTGATTTTTTGGACTTTACCAAAAATGATTCAAAATGTCAATCGGGTCGTGCCTCATGTTGAATAACCACTTTATAAACCCTCACAGTGACCAAAATTGCCATTTTTACAGCATTTTGCTTTCTCAGAAGCTTCAATTTTCACCAATTTCAGGCAGAGAAATGACTTTAAACACACTTATTTTAGTTGGAAAAGTAATAATACACATCCAACAGTAATTTGCAGTCAAAAGATTAAATGTTAAAATTTCATCAGAATTTACCATTTTGGGAACGTTCGACTGCTCCGCGGTCATCGTTTTTCGTCCGAAAATTGATTTTTTGGACTTTACCAAAAATGATTCAAAATGTCAATCGGGTCGTGCCTCATATTGAATAACCACTTTTTAAACCCTCACAGTGACCAAAATTGCCATTTTTACAGAGTTTTGCTTACTCAGAAGCTTCAATTTTCACCAATTTCAGGCAGAGAAATTACTTTAAACACACTTATTTTAGTTGAAAAAGTAATAATTCACATCCAACAGTAATTTGCAGTCAAAAGATTAAATTCTAAAATTTCATCAGAATTGACCATTTTGGGAACGTTCAACAGCTCCGCTGTCATCGTTTTTCGTCCGAAAATGGATTTTTTTGGACTTTACCAAAAATGATTCAAAATGTCAATCGGGTCGTGCCTCATGATGAATAACCACTTTTAAACCCTCACAGTGACCGAAATTGCCATTTTTACAGAGTTTTGCTTACTCAGAAGCTTCAATTTTGACCAATTTCAGGCACAGAAATTACTTTAAACACACTTATTTTAGTTGAAAAAGTAATAATTCACATCCAACAGTAATTTGCAGTCAAAAGATTAAATGTTAATATTTCATCAGAATTGACCATTTGGGAACGTTCGACAGCTCCGCCGTCATCGTTTTTCGTCCGAAAATTGATTTTTTTGGACTTTACCAAAAATGATTCAAAATGTCAATCGGGTCGTGCCTCATATTGAATAACCACTTTTTAAACCCTCACAGTGACCAAAATTGCCATTTTTACAGAGTTTTGCTTACTCAGAAGCTTACATTTTGACCAATTTCAGGAAGAGAAATGACTTTAAACACACTTATTTTAGTTGAAAAAGTAATAATTCACATCCAACAGTAATTTGCAGTCAAAAGATTAAATGTTAATATTTCATCAGAATTTACCATTTTGGGAACGTTCGACAGCTCCGCGGTCATCGTTTTTCGTCCAAAAATTGATTTTTTGGGACTTTACCCAAAATGATTCAAAATGTCAATCGGGTCGTGCCTCATGTTGTATAACCACTTTTTAAACCCTCACAGTGACCAAAATTGCCATTTTTACAGAGTTTTGCTTACTCAGAAGCTTACATTTTGACCAATTTCAGGCAGAGAAATGACTTTAAACACACTTATTTTAGTTGAAAAAGTAATAATTCACATCCAACAGTAATTTGCAGTCAAAAGATTAAATGCTAAAATTTCATCAGAATTGACCATTTTGGGAACGTTCGGCAGCTCCGCTGTCATCGTTTTTCGTCCGAAAATTGATTTTTTGGACTTTACCAAAAATGATTCAAAATGTCAATCGGGTCGTGCCTCATGTTGAATAACCACTTTTTAAACCCTCACAGTGACCAAAATTGCCATGTTTACAGAGTTTTGCTTACTCAGAAGCTTCAATTTTGACCAATTTTAGGCACAGAAATGACTTTAAACACACTTATTTTAGTTGAAAAAGTAATAATTCACATCCAACAGTAATTTGCAGTCAAAAGATTAAATGTTAAAATTTCATCAGAATTGACCATTTTGGGAACGTTCGACAGCTCCGCGGTCATCGTTTTTCGTCCGAAAATTGATTTTTTGAACGTTACCAAAAATGATTCAAAATGTCAATTGGGTCGTGCGTCATGTTGAATAACCACTTTTTAAACCCTCACAGTGACCAAAATTGCCATTTTTACAGAGTTTTGCTTACTCAGAAGCTTTAATTTTGACCAATTTCAGGCACAGGAATGACTTTAAACACACTTATTTTAGTTGAAAAAGTAATAATTCACATCCAACAGTAATTTGCAGTCAAAAGATTAAATGTTAAAATTTCATCAGAATTGACCATTTTGGGAACGTTCGACAGCTCCGCGGTCATCGTTTTTCGTCCGAAAATTGATTTTTTGGACTTTACCAAAAATGATTCAAAATGTCAATCGGGTCGTGCCTCATATTGAATAACCACTTTTTAAACCCTCACAGTGACCAAAATTGCCATTTTTACAGAGTTTTGCTTACTCAGAAGCTTACATTTTGACCAATTTCAGGAAGAGAAATGACTTTAAACACACTTATTTTAGTTGAAAAAGTAATAATTCACATCCAACAGTAATTTGCAGTCAAAAGATTAAATGTTAATATTTCATCAGAATTGACCATTTTGGGAACGTTCGACAGCTCCGCGGTCATCGTTTTTCGTCCAAAAATTGATTTTTTGGGACTTTACCCAAAATGATTCAAAATGTCAATCGGGTCGTGCCTCATGTTGTATAACCACTTTTTAAACCCTCACAGTGACCAAAATTGCCATTTTTACAGAGTTTTGCTTACTCAGAAGCTTACATTTTGACCAATTTCAGGCAGAGAAATGACTTTAAACACACTTATTTTAGTTGAAAAAGTAATAATTCACATCCAACAGTAATTTGCAGTCAAAAGATTAAATGCTAAAATTTCATCAGAATTGACCATTTTGGGAACGTTCGGCAGCTCCCCTGTCATCGTTTTTCGTCCGAAAATTGATTTTTTGGACTTTACCAAAAATGATTCAAAATGTCAATCGGGTCGTGCCTCATGTTGAATAACCACTTTTTAAACCCTCACAGTGACCAAAATTGCCATGTTTACAGAGTTTTGCTTACTCAGAAGCTTCAATTTTGACCAATTTTAGGCACAGAAATGACTTTAAACACACTTATTTTAGTTGAAAAAGTAATAATTCACATCCAACAGTAATTTGCAGTCAAAAGATTAAATGTTAAAATTTCATCAGAATTGACCATTTTGGGAACGTTCGACAGCTCCGCGGTCATCGTTTTTCGTCCGAAAATTGATTTTTTGAACGTTACCAAAAATGATTCAAAATGTCAATTGGGTCGTGCGTCATGTTGAATAACCACTTTTTAAACCCTCACAGTGACCAAAATTGCCATTTTTACAGAGTTTTGCTTACTCAGAAGCTTTAATTTTGACCAATTTCAGGCACAGGAATGACTTTAAACACACTTATTTTAGTTGAAAAAGTAATAATTCACATCCAACAGTAATTTGCAGTCAAAAGATTAAATGTTAAAATTTCATCAGAATTGACCATTTTGGGAACGTTCGACAGCTCCGCGGTCATCGTTTTTCGTCCGAAAATTGATTTTTTGGACTTTACCAAAATGATTCAAAATATCAATTGGATCGTGCCTCATGTTGAATAACCACTTTTTAAACCCTCACAGTGACCAAAATTGCCATTTTTACAGAGTTTTGCTTACTCAGAAGCTTCAATTTTCTCCAATTTCAGGCACAGAAATGACTTTAAACACACTTATTTTAGTTGAAAAGGTAATAATTCACATCCAACAGTAATTTGGAGTCAAAAGATTAAATGTTAATATTTCATCAGAATTGACCATTTTGGGAACGTTCGACAGCTCCGCGGTCATCGTTTTTCGTCCGAAAATTGATTTTTTGGACTTTACCCAAAATGATTCAAAATGTCAATCGGGTCGTGCCTCATGTTGAATAACCACTTTTTAAACCCTCACAGTGACCAAAATTGCAATTTTTACAGAGTTTTGCTTACTCAGAAGCTTAGATTTTGACCAATTTCAGGCACAGGAATGACTTTAAACACACTTATTTTAGTTGAAAAAGTAATAATTCACATCCAACAGTAATTTGCAGTCAAAAGATTAAATGTTAAAATTTCATCAGAATTGACCATTTTGGGAACGTTCGACAGCTCCGCTGTCATCGTTTTTCGCCGAAAATTGATTTTTTGGACTTTACCAAAAATGATTCAAAATGTCAATCGGGTCGTGCCTCATGTTGAATAACCACTTTTTAAACCCTCACAGTGACCGAAATTGCCATTTTTACAGAGTTTTGCTTACTCAGAAGCATCAATTTTGACCAATTTCAGGCACAGAAATGACTTTAAACACACTTATTTTAGTTGAAAAAGTAATATTACACATCCAACAGTAATTTGCAGTCAAAAGATTAAATGTTAAAATTTCATCAGAATTTACCATTTTGGGAACGTTCGACTGCTCCGCGGTCATCGTTTTTCGTCCGAAAATTGATTTTTTGGACTTTACCAAAAATGATTCAAAATGTCAATCGGGTCATGCCTCATATTGAATAACCACTTTTTAAACCCTCACAGTGACCGAAATTGCCATTTTTACAGAGTTTTGCTTACTCAGAAGCTTAAATTTTCACCAATTTCAGGCAGAGAAATGACTTTAAACACACTTATTTTAGTTGGAAAAGTAATAATTCACATCCAACAGTAATTTGCAGTCAAAAGATTAAATGTTAAAATTTCATCAGAATTGACCATTTTGGGAACGTTCGACAGCTCCGCGGTCATCGTTTTTCGTCCGAAAATTGATTTTTTGGACTTTACCCAAAATGATTCAAAATGTCAATCGGGTCGTCCCTCATGTTGAATAACCACTTTTTAAACCCTCACAGTGACCAAAATTGCCATTTTTACAGAGTTTTGCTTACTCAGAAGCTTACATTTTGACCAATTTCAGGCAGAGAAATGACTTTAAACACACTTATTTTAGTTGAAAAAGTAATAATTCACATCCAACAGTAATTTGCAGTCAAAAATTAAATGTTAAAATTTCATCAGAATTGACCATTTTGGGAACGTTCGACAGCTCCGCTGTCATCGTTTTTTGTCCGAAAATAGATTTTTTGGACTTTACCAAAAATGATTCAAAATGTCAATCGGGTCGTGCCTCATGTTGAATAACCACTTTTTAAACCCTCACCACAGTGACCGAAATTGCCATTTTTACAGAGTTTTGCTTACTCAGAAGCTTCAATTTTGACCAATTTCAGGCACAGAAATGACTTTAAACACACTTATTTTAGTTGAAAAAGTAATAATTCACATCCAACAGTAATTTGCAGTCAAAAGATTAAATGTTAAAATTTCATCAGAATTGACCATTTTGGGAACGTTCGACAGCTCCGCGGTCATCGTTTTTCGTCCGAAAATTGATTTTTTGAACGTTACCAAAAATTATTCAAAATGTCAATTGGGTCGTGAGTCATGTTGAATAACCACTTTTTAAAGCCTCACAGTGACCAAAATTGCCATTTTTACAGAGTTTTGCTTACTCAGAAGCTTCAATTTTCACCAATTTCAGGCAGAGAAATGACTTTAAACACACTTATTTTAGTTGAAAAAGTAATAATTCACATCCAACAGTAATTTGCGGTCAAAGGATTAAATGTTAATATTTCATCAGAATTGGCCATTTTGGGAACGTTCGACAGCTCCGCGGTCATCGTTTTTCGTCCGAAAATTGATTTTTTGGACTTTACCAAAATTATTCAAAATGTCAATTGGATCGTGCCTCATGTTGAATAACCACTTTTTAAACCCTCACAGTGACCAAAATTGCCATTTTTACAGAGTTTTGCTTACTCAGAAGCTTCAATTTTCTCCAATTTCAGGCAGAGAAATGACTTTAAACACACTTATTTTAGTTGAAAAAGTAATAATTCACATCCAACAGTAATTTGCAGTCAAAAGATTAAATGTTAAAATTTCATCAGAATTGACCATTTTGGGAACGTTCGACAGCTCCGCTGTCATCGTTTTTCGCCGAAAATTGATTTTTTGGACTTTACCAAAAATGATTCAAAATGTCAATCGGGTCGTGCCTCATGTTGAATAACCACTTTTTAAACCCTCACAGTGACCAAAATTGCCATTTTTACAGAGTTTTGCTTACTCAGAAGCTTCAATTTTCACCAATTTCAGGCAGAGAAATGACTTTAAACACACTTATTTTAGTTGAAAAGGTAATAATTCACATCCAACAGTAATTTGCATTCAAAAGATTAAATGTTAACATTTCATCAGAATTGACCATTTTGGGAACGTTCGACAGCTCCGCGGTCATCGTTTTTCGTCCGAAAATTGATTTTTTGGACTTTACCAAAAATGATTCAAAATGTCAATCGGGTCGTGCCTCATATTGAATAACCACTTTTTAAACCCTCACAGTGACCGAAATTGCCATTTTTACAGAGTTTTGCTTACTCAGAAGCTTACATTTTGACCAATTTCAGGCAGAGAAATGACTTTAAACACACTTATTTTAGTTGAAAAAGTAATAATTCACATCCAACAGTAATTTGCAGTCAAAAGATTAAATATTAATATTTCATCAGAATTGACCATTTTGGGAACGTTCGACAGCTCCGCGGTCATCGTTTTTTGTCCGAAAATTGATTTTTTGGACTTTACCAAAAATGATTCAAAATGTCAATTGGATCGTGCCTATGTTGAATTACCACTTTTTAAACCCTCACAGTGACCAAAATTGCCATTTTTACAGAGTTTTGCTTACTCAGAAGCTTCAATTTTCTCCAATTTCAGGCAGAGAAATGACTTTAAACACACTTATTTTAGTTGAAAAAGTAATAATTCACATCCAACAGTAATTTGCAGTCAAAAGATTAAATGTTAAAATTTCATCAGAATTGACCATTTTGGGAACGTTCGACAGCTCCGCTGTCATCGTTTTTCGTCCGAAAATTGATTTTTTGGACTTTACCCAAAATGATTCAAAATGTCAATCGGGTCGTGCCTCATGTTGAATAACCACTTTTTAAACCCTCACAGTGACCGAAATTGCCATTTATACAGAGTTTTGCTTACTCAGAAGCTTCAATTTTGACCAATTTCAGGCACAGAAATTACTTTAAACACACTTATTTTAGTTGAAAAAGTAATAATTCACATCCAACAGTAATTTGCAGTCAAAAGATTAAATGTTATATTTCATCAGAATTGACCATTTTGGGAACGTTCGACAGCTCCGCGGTCATCGTTTTTCGTCCGAAAATTGATTTTTGTGGACTTTACCCAAAATGATTCAAAATGTCAATCGGGTCGTGCCTCATGTTGAAAACCACTTTTTAAACCCTCACAGTGACCAAAATTGCCATTTTTACAGAGTTTTGCTTACTCAGAATCTTACATTTTGACCAATTTCAGGCAGAGAAATGACTTTAAACACACTTATTTTTGTTGAAAAAGTAATAATTCACATCCAACAGTAATTTGCAGTCAAAAGATTAAATGCTAAAATTTCATAAGAATTGACCATTTTGGGAACGTTCGACAGCTCCGCTGTTATCGTTTTTCGTCCGAAAATTGATTTTTTGGACTTTACCAAAAATGATTCAAAATGTCAATCGGGTCGTGCCTCATGTTGAATAACCACTTTTTAAACCCTCACAGTGACCAAAATTGCCATGTTTACAGAGTTTTGCTTACTCAGAAGCTTCAATTTTGACCAATTTTAGGCACAGAAATGACTTTAAACACACTTATTTTAGTTGAAAAAGTAATAATTCACATCCAACAGTAATTTGCAGTCAAAAGATTAAATGTTAAAATTTCATCAGAATTGACCATTTTGGGAACATTCGACAGCTCCGCGGTCATCGTTTTTCGTCCGAAAATTGATTTTTTGGACTTTACCAAAAATGATTCAAAATGTCAATTGGATCGTGCCTATGTTGAATTACCACTTTTTAAACCCTCACAGTGACCAAAATTGCAATTTTTACAGAGTTTTGCTTACTCAGAAGCTTCAATTTTCACCAATTTCAGGCAGAGAAATGACTTTAAACACACTTATTTTAGTTGGAAAAGTAATAATTCACATCCAACAGTAATTTGCAGTCAAAAGATTAAATGTTAAAATTTCATCAGAATTGACCATTTTGGGAACGTTCGACAGCTCCGCGTTCATAGTTTTTCGTCCGAAAATTGATTTTTTGGATTTTACCAAAAATGATTCAAAATGTCAATTGGGTCGTGCCTCATGTTGAATAACCACTTTTTAAACCCTCACAGTGACCAAAATTGCCATTTTTAGAGAGTTTTGCTTACTCAGAAGCTTAAATTTTGACCAATTTCAGGCACAGAAATGACTTTAAACACACTTATTTTAGTTGAAAAAGTAATAATTCACATCCAACAGTAATTTGCAGTCTGACTATTTTGGGAACATTCGACAGCTCCGCGGTCATCGTTTTTCGTCCAAAAATTGATTTTTTTGACTTTACCAAAAATGATTCAAAATGTCAATCGGGTCCGGCCTCATGTTGAATAACCACTTTTTAAACCCTCACAGTGACCAAAATTGCCATTTTTACAGAATTTTGCTTACTCAGAAGATTACATTTTCACCAATTTCAGGCAGAGAAATGACTTTAAACACACTTATTTTAGTTGAAAAAGTAATAATTCACATCCAACAGTAATTTGCAGTCAAAAGATTAAATGCTAAAATTTCATCAGAATTGACCATTTTGGGAACGTTCGGCAGCTCCGCTGTCATCGTTTTTCGTCCGAAAATTGATTTTTTGGACTTTACCAAAAATGATTCAAAATGTCAATCGGGTCGTGCCTCATGTTGAATAACCACTTTTTAAACCCTCACAGTGACCAAAATTGCCATGTTTACAGAGTTTTGCTTACTCAGAAGCTTCAATTTTGACCAATTTTAGGCACAGAAATGACTTTAAACACACTTATTTTAGTTGAAAAAGTAATAATTCACATCCAACAGTAATTTGCAGTCAAAAGATTAAATGTTAAAATTTCATCAGAATTGACCATTTTGGGAACGTTCGACAGCTCCGCGGTCATCGTTTTTCGTCCGAAAATTGATTTTTTGAACGTTACCAAAAATGATTCAAAATGTCAATTGGGTCGTGCGTCATGTTGAATAACCACTTTTTAAACCCTCACAGTGACCAAAATTGCCATTTTTACAGAGTTTTGCTTACTCAGAAGCTTCAATTTTCACCAATTTCAGGCAGAGAAATGACTTTAAACACACATATTTTAGTTTAAAAAGTAATAATTCACATCCAACAGTAATTTGCGGTCAAAGGATTAAATGTTAATATTTCATCAGAATTGGCCATTTTGGGAACGTTCGACAGCTCCGCGGTCATCGTTTTTCGTCCGAAAATTGATTTTTGGGACTTTACCCAAAATGATTCAAAATGTCAATCGGGTCGTGCCTCATGTTGAATAACCACTTTTTAAACCCTCACAGTGACCAAAATTGCCATTTTTACAGAGTTTTGCTTACTCAGAAGCTTAAATTTTGACCAATTTCAGGCACAGGAATGACTTTAAACACACTTATTTTAGTTGAAAAAGTAATAATTCACATCCAACAGTAATTTGCAGTCAAAAGATTAAATGTTAAAATTTCATCAGAATTGACCATTTTGGGAACGTTCGACAGCTCCGCGGTCATCGTTTTTCGTCCGAAAATTGATTTTTTGGACTTTACCAAAATGATTCAAAATGTCAATTGGATCGTGCCTCATGTTGAATAACCACTTTTTAAACCCTCACAGTGACCAAAATTGCCATTTTTACAGAGTTTTGCTTACTCAGAAGCTTCAATTTTCTCCAATTTCAGGCAGAGAAATGACTTTAAACACACTTATTTTAGTTGAAAAGGTAATAATTCACATCCAACAGTAATTTGGAGTCAAAAGATTAAATGTTAATATTTCATCAGAATTGACCATTGTGGGAACGTTCGACAGCTCCGCGGTCATCGTTTTTCGTCCGAAAATTGATTTTTTGGACTTTACCCAAAATGATTCAAAATGTCAATCGGGTCGTGCCTCATGTTGAATAACCACTTTTTAAACCCTCACAGTGACCAAAATTGCCATTTTTACAGAGTTTTGCTTACTCAGAAGCTTAGATTTTGACCAATTTCAGGCACAGGAATGACTTTAAACACACTTATTTTAGTTGAAAAAGTAATAATTCACATCCAACAGTAATTTGCAGTCAAAAGATTAAATGTTAAAATTTCATCAGAATTGACCATTTTGGGAACGTTCGACAGCTCCGCTGTCATCGTTTTTCGCCGAAAATTGATTTTTTGGACTTTACCAAAAATGATTCAAAATGTCAATCGGGTCGTGCCTCATGTTGAATAACCACTTTTTAAACCCTCACAGTGACCAAAATTGCCATTTTTACAGAGTTTTGCTTACTCAGAAGGTTCAATTTTCACCAATTTCAGGCAGAGAAATGACTTTAAACACACTTATTTTAGTTGAAAAGGTAATAATTCACATCCAACAGTAATTTGCATTCAAAAGATTAAATGTTAAAATTTCATCAGAATTGACCATTTTGGGAACGTTCGACAGCTCCGCGGTCATCGTTTTTCGTCCAAAAATTGATTTTTTGGACTTTACCAAAAATGATTCAAAATGTCAATCGGGTCGTGCCTCATATTGAATAACCACTTTTTAAACCCTCACAGTGACCGAAATTGCCATTTTTACAGAGTTTTGCTTACTCAGAAGCTTACATTTTGACCAATTTCAGGCAGAGAAATGACTTTAAACACACTTATTTTAGTTGAAAAAGTAATAATTCACATCCAACAGTAATTTGCAGTCAAAAGATTAAATGTTAATATTTCATCAGAATTGACCATTTTGGGAACGTTCGACAGCTCCACGGTCATCGTTTTTTGTCCGAAAATTGATTTTTTGGACTTTACCAAAAATGATTCAAAATGTCAATTGGATCGTGCCTATGTTGAATTACCACTTTTTAAACCCTCACAGTGACCAACATTGCCATTTTTACAGAGTTTTGCTTACTCAGAAGCTTAAATTTTCACCAATTTCACGCAGAGAAATGACTTTAAACACACTTATTTTAGTTGGAAAAGTAATAATTCACATCCAACAGTAATTTGCAGTCAAAAGATTAAATGTTAAAATTTCATCAGAATTGACCATTTTGGGAACGTTCGACAGATCCGCGGTCATCGTTTTTCGTCTGAAAATTGATTTTTTGGACTTTACCCAAAATGATTCAAAATGTCAATCGGGTCGTGCCTCATGTTGAATAACCACTTTTTAAACCCTCACCACAGTGACCGAAATTGCCATTTTTACAGAGTTTTGCTTACTCAGAAGCTTCAATTTTGACCAATTTCAGGCACAGAAATGACTTTAAACACACTTATTTTAGTTGAAAAAGTAATAATTCACATCCAACAGTAATTTGCAGTCAAAAGATTAAATGTTAAAATTTCATCAGAATTGACCATTTTGGGAACGTTCGACAGCTCCGCGGTCATCGTTTTTCGTCCGAAAATTGATTTTTTGAACGTTACCAAAAATGATTCAAAATGTCAATTGGGTCGTGAGTCATGTTGAATAACCACTTTTTAAACCCTCACAGTGACCAAAATTGCCATTTTTACAGAGTTTTGCTTACTCAGAAGCTTCAATTTTCACCAATTTCAGGCAGAGAAATGACTTTAAACACACTTATTTTAGTTTAAAAAGTAATAATTCACATCCAACAGTAATTTGCGGTCAAAGGATTAAATGTTAATATTTCATCAGAATTGGCCATTTTGGGAACGTTCGACAGCTCCGCGGTCATCGTTTTTCGTCCGAAAATTGATTTTTGGGACTTTACCCAAAATGATTCAAAATGTCAATCGGGTCGTGCCTCATGTTGAATAACCACTTTTTAAACCCTCACAGTGACCAAAATTGCCATTTTTACAGAGTTTTGCTTACTCAGAAGCTTAAATTTTGACCAATTTCAGGCACAGGAATGACTTTAAACACACTTATTTTAGTTGAAAAAGTAATAATTCACATCCAACAGTAATTTGCAGTCAAAAGATTAAATGTTAAAATTTCATCAGAATTGACCATTTTGGGAACGTTCGACAGCTCCGCGGTCATCGTTTTTCGTCCGAAAATTGATTTTTTGGACTTTACCAAAATTATTCAAAATGTCAATTGGATCGTGCCTCATGTTGAATAACCACTTTTTAAACCCTCACAGTGACCAAAATTGCCATTTTTACAGAGTTTTGCTTACTCAGAAGCTTCAATTTTCTCCAATTTCAGGCAGAGAAATGACTTTAAACACACTTATTTTAGTTGAAAAAGTAATAATTCACATCCAACAGTAATTTGCAGTCAAAAGATTAAATGTTAAAATTTCATCAGAATTGACCATTTTGGGAACGTTCGACAGCTCCGCTGTCATCGTTTTTCGCCGAAAATTGATTTTTTGGACTTTACCAAAAATTATTCAAAATGTCAATCGGGTCGTGCCTCATGTTGAATAACCACTTTTTAAACCCTCACAGTGACCAAAATTGCCATTTTTACAGAGTTTTGCTTACTCAGAAGCTTCAATTTTCACCAATTTCAGGCAGAGAAATGACTTTAAACACACTTATTTTAGTTGAAAAGGTAATAATTCACATCCAACAGTAATTTGCATTCAAAAGATTAAATGTTAACATTTCATCAGAATTGACCATTTTGGGAACGTTCGACAGCTCCGCGGTCATCGTTTTTCGTCCGAAAATTGATTTTTTGGACTTTACCAAAAATTATTCAAAATGTCAATCGGGTCGTGCCTCATATTGAATAACCACTTTTTAAACCCTCACAGTGACCGAAATTGCCATTTTTACAGAGTTTTGCTTACTCAGAAGCTTACATTTTGACCAATTTCAGGCAGAGAAATGACTTTAAACACACTTATTTTAGTTGAAAAAGTAATAATTCACATCCAACAGTAATTTGCAGTCAAAAGATTAAATGTTAATATTTCATCAGAATTGACCATTTTGGGAACGTTCGACAGCTCCGCGGTCATCGTTTTTTGTCCGAAAATTGATTTTTTGGACTTTACCAAAAATGATTCAAAATGTCAATTGGATCGTGCCTATGTTGAATTACCACTTTTTAAACCCTCACAGTGACCAAAATTGCCATTTTTACAGAGTTTTGCTTACTCAGAAGCTTCAATTTTCTCCAATTTCAGGCAGAGAAATGACTTTAAACACACTTATTTTAGTTGAAAAAGTAATAATTCACATCCAACAGTAATTTGCAGTCAAAAGATTAAATGTTAAAATTTCATCAGAATTGACCATTTTGGGAACGTTCGACAGCTCCGCTATCATCGTTTTTCGCCGAAAATTGATTTTTTGGACTTTACCAAAAATGATTCAAAATGTCAATCGGGTCGTGCCTCATGTTGAATAACCACTTTTTAAACCCTCACAGTGACCAAAATTGCCATTTTTACAGAGTTTTGCTTACTCAGAAGCTTCAATTTTCACCAATTTCAGGCAGAGAAATGACTTTAAACACACTTATTTTAGTTGAAAAGGTAATAATTCACATCCAACAGTAATTTGCATTCAAAAGATTAAATGTTAACATTTCATCAGAATTGACCATTTTGGGAACGTTCGACAGCTCCGCGGTCATCGTTTTTCGTCCGAAAATTGATTTTTTGGACTTTACCAAAAATGATTCAAAATGTCAATCGGGTCGTGCCTCATATTGAATAACCACTTTTTAAACCCTCACAGTGACCGAAATTGCCATTTTTACAGAGTTTTGCTTACTCAGAAGCTTCAATTTTCACCAATTTCAGGCAGAGAAATGACTTTAAACACACTTATTTTAGTTTAAAAAGTAATAATTCACATCCAACAGTAATTTGCGGTCAAAGGATTAAATGTTAATATTTCATCAGAATTGGCCATTTTGGGAACGTTCGACAGCTCCGCGGTCATCGTTTTTCGTCCGAAAATTGATTTTTGGGACTTTACCCAAAATGATTCAAAATGTCAATCGGGTCGTGCCTCATGTTGAATAACCACTTTTTAAACCCTCACAGTGACCAAAATTGCCATTTTTACAGAGTTTTGCTTACTCAGAAGCTTAAATTTTGACCAATTTCAGGCACAGGAATGACTTTAAACACACTTATTTTAGTTGAAAAAGTAATAATTCACATCCAACAGTAATTTGCAGTCAAAAGATTAAATGTTAAAATTTCATCAGAATTGACCATTTTGGGAACGTTCGACAGCTCCGCGGTCATCGTTTTTCGTCCGAAAATTGATTTTTTGGACTTTACCAAAATTATTCAAAATGTCAATTGGATCGTGCCTCATGTTGAATAACCACTTTTTAAACCCTCACAGTGACCAAAATTGCCATTTTTACAGAGTTTTGCTTACTCAGAAGCTTCAATTTTCTCCAATTTCAGGCAGAGAAATGACTTTAAACACACTTATTTTAGTTGAAAAAGTAATAATTCACATCCAACAGTAATTTGCAGTCAAAAGATTAAATGTTAAAATTTCATCAGAATTGACCATTTTGGGAACGTTCGACAGCTCCGCTGTCATCGTTTTTCGCCGAAAATTGATTTTTTGGACTTTACCAAAAATGATTCAAAATGTCAATCGGGTCGTGCCTCATGTTGAAAAACCACTTTTTAAACCCTCACAGTGACCAAAATTGCCATTTTTACAGAGTTTTGCTTACTCAGAAGCTTCAATTTTCACCAATTTCAGGCAGAGAAATGACTTTAAACACACTTATTTTAGTTGAAAAGGTAATAATTCACATCCAACAGTAATTTGCATTCAAAAGATTAAATGTTAACATTTCATCAGAATTGACCATTTTGGGAACTTTCGACAGCTCCGCGGTCATCGTTTTTCGTCCGAAAATTGATTTTTTGGACTTTACCAAAAATGATTCAAAATGTCAATCGGGTCGTGCCTCATATTGAATAACCACTTTTTAAACCCTCACAGTGACCGAAATTGCCATTTTTACAGAGTTTTGCTTACTCAGAAGCTTACATTTTGACCAATTTCAGGCAGAGAAATGACTTTAAACACACTTATTTTAGTTGAAAAAGTAATAATTCACATCCAACAGTAATTTGCAGTCAAAAGATTAAATGTTAATATTTCATCAGAATTGACCATTTTGGGAACATTCGGTCATCGTTTTTTGTCCGAAAATTGATTTTTTGGACTTTACCAAAAATGATTCAAAATGTCAATTGGATCGTGCCTATGTTGAATTACCACTTTTTAAACCCTCACAGTGACCAAAATTGCCATTTTTACAGAGTTTTGCTTACTCAGAAGCTTCAATTTTCTCCAATTTCAGGCAGAGAAATGACTTTAAACACACTTATTTTAGTTGAAAAAGTAATAATTCACATCCAACAGTAATTTGCAGTCAAAAGATTAAATGTTAAAATTTCATCAGAATTGACCATTTTGGGAACGTTCGACAGCTCCGCTATCATCGTTTTTCGCCGAAAATTGATTTTTTGGACTTTACCAAAAACGATTCAAAATGTCAATCGGGTCGTGCCTCATGTTGAATAACCACTTTTTAAACCCTCACAGTGACCAAAATTGCCATTTTTACAGAGTTTTGCTTACTCAGAAGCTTTAATTTTCACCAATTTCAGGCAGAGAAATGACTTTAAACACACTTATTTTAGTTGAAAAGGTAATAATTCACATCCAACAGTAATTTGCATTCAAAAGATTAAATGTTAACATTTCATCAGAATTGACCATTTTGGGAACGTTCGACAGCTCCGCGGTCATCGTTTTTCGTCCGAAAATTGATTTTTTGGACTTTACCAAAAATTATTCAAAATGTCAATCGGGTCGTGCCTCATATTGAATAACCACTTTTTAAACCCTCACAGTGACCGAAATTGCCATTTTTACAGAGTTTTGCTTACTCAGAAGCTTACATTTTGACCAATTTCAGGCAGAGAAATGACTTTAAACACACTTATTTTAGTTGGAAAAGTAATAATTCACATCCAACAGTAATTTGCAGTCAAAAGATTAAATGTTAAAATTTCATCAGAATTGACCATTTTGGGAACGTTCGACAGCTCCGCTGTCATCGTTTTTCGTCCGAAAATTGATTTTTTGGACTTTACCCAAAATGATTCAAAATGTCAATCGGGTCGTGCCTCATGTTGAATAACCACTTTTTAAACCCTCACAGTGACCGAAATTGCCATTTTTACAGAGTTTTGCTTACTCAGAAGCTTCAATTTTGACCAATTTCAGGCACAGAAATTACTTTAAACACACTTATTTTTGTTGAAAAAGTAATAATTCACATCCAACAGTAATTTGCAGTCAAAAGATTAAATGCTAAAATTTCATAAGAATTGACCATTTTGGGAGCGTTCGACAGCTCCGCTGTTATCGTTTTTCGTCCGAAAATTGATTTTTTGGACTTTACCAAAAATGATTCAAAATGTCAATCGGGTCGTGCCTCATGTTGAATAACCACTTTTTAAACCCTCACAGTGACCAAAATTGCCATGTTTACAGAGTTTTGCTTACTCAGAAGCTTCAATTTTGACCAATTTTAGGCACAGAAATGACTTTAAACACACTTATTTTAGTTGAAAAAGTAATAATTCACATCCAACAGTAATTTGCAGTCAAAAGATTAAATGTTAAAATTTCATCAGAATTGACCATTTTGGGAACATTCGACAGCTCCGCGGTCATCGTTTTTCGTCCGAAAATTGATTTTTTGGACTTTACCAAAAATGATTCAAAATGTCAATTGGATCGTGCCTATGTTGAATTACCACTTTTTAAACCCTCACAGTGACCAAAATTGCAATTTTTACAGAGTTTTGCTTACTCAGAAGCTTCAATTTTCACCTATTTCAGGCAGAGAAATGACTTTAAACACACTTATTTTAGTTGGAAAAGTAATAATTCACATCCAACAGTAATTTGCAGTCTGACCATTTTGGGAACATTCGACAGCTCCGCGGTCATCGTTTTTCGTCCAAAAATTGATTTTTTTGACTTTACCAAAAATGATTCAAAATGTCAATCGGGTCGTGCCTCATGTTGAATAACCACTTTTTAAACCCTCACAGTGACCAAAATTGCCATTTTTTCAGAGTTTTGTTTACTCAGAAGCTTCAATTTTCACCAATTTCAGGCAGAGAAATGACTTTAAACACACTTATTTTAGTTGAAAAGGTAATAATTCACATCCAACAGTAATTTGCAGTCAAAAGATTAAATGTTAAAATTTCATCAGAATTGACCATTTTGGGAACGTTCGACAGCTCCGCGGTCATCGTTTTTCGGCCGAAAATTGATTTTTTCGACTTTACCAAAAATGGTTCAAAATGTCAATCGGGTCGTGCCTCATGTTGAATAACCACTTTTTAAACCCTCACAGTGACCAAAATTGCCATTTTTAGAGAGTTTTGCTTACTCAGAAGCTTAAATTTTGACCAATTTCAGGCACAGAAATGACTTTAAACACACTTATTTTAGTTGAAAAAGTAATAATTCACATCCAACAGTAATTTGCAGTCTGACCATTTTGGGAACATTCGACAGCTCCGCGGTCATCGTTTTTCGTCCAAAAATTGATTTTTTTGACTTTACCAAAAATGATTCAAAATGTCAATCGGGTCCGGCCTCATGTTGAATAACCACTTTTTAAACCCTCACAGTGACCAAAATTGCCATTTTTACAGAATTTTGCTTACTCAGAAGATTAAATTTTCACCAATTTCAGGCAGAGAAATGACTTTAAACACACTTATTTTAGTTGAAAAGGTAATAATTCACATCCAACAGTAATTTGCAGTCAAAAGATTAAATGTTAAAATTTCATCAGAATTGACCATTTTGGGAACGTTCGACAGCTCCGCGGTCATCGTTTTTCGTCCGAAAATTGATTTTTTGAACGTTACCAAAAATGATTCAAAATGTCAATTGGGTCGTGCGTCATGTTGAATAACCACTTTTTAAACCCTCACAGTGACCAAAATTGCCATTTTTACAGAGTTTTGCTTACTCAGAAGCTTACATTTTGACCAATTTCAGGCAGAGAAATGACTTTAAACACACTTATTTTAGTTGAAAAAGTAATAATTCACATCCAACAGTAATTTGCAGTCAAAAGATTAAATGCTAAAATTTCATCAGAATTGACCATTTTGGGAACGTTCGGCAGCTCCGCTGTCATCGTTTTTCGTCCGAAAATTGATTTTTTGGACTTTACCAAAAATGATTCAAAATGTCAATCGGGTCGTGCCTCATGTTGAATAACCACTTTTTAAACCCTCACAGTGACCAAAATTGCCATGTTTACAGAGTTTTGCTTACTCAGAAGCTTCAATTTTGACCAATTTTAGGCACAGAAATGACTTTAAACACACTTATTTTAGTTGAAAAAGTAATAATTCACATCCAACAGTAATTTGCAGTCAAAAGATTAAATGTTAAAATTTCATCAGAATTGACCATTTTGGGAACGTTCGACAGCTCCGCGGTCATCGTTTTTCGTCCGAAAATTGATTTTTTGAACGTTACCAAAAATGATTCAAAATGTCAATTGGGTCGTGCGTCATGTTGAATAACCACTTTTTAAACCCTCACAGTGACCAAAATTGCCATTTTTACAGAGTTTTGCTTACTCAGAAGCTTCAATTTTCACCAATTTCAGGCAGAGAAATGACTTTAAACACACTTATTTTAGTTTAAAAAGTAATAATTCACATCCAACAGTAATTTGCGGTCAAAGGATTAAATGTTAATATTTCATCAGAATTGGCCATTTTGGGAACGTTCGACAGCTCCGCGGTCATCGTTTTTCGTCCGAAAATTGATTTTTGGGACTTTACCCAAAATGATTCAAAATGTCAATCGGGTCGTGCCTCATGTTGAATAACCACTTTTTAAACCCTCACAGTGACCAAAATTGCCATTTTTACAGAGTTTTGCTTACTCAGAAGCTTAAATTTTGACCAATTTCAGGCACAGGAATGACTTTAAACACACTTATTTTAGTTGAAAAAGTAATAATTCACATCCAACAGTAATTTGCAGTCAAAAGATTAAATGTTAAAATTTCATCAGAATTGACCATTTTGGGAACGTTCGACAGCTCCGCGGTCATCGTTTTTCGTCCGAAAATTGATTTTTTGGACTTTACCAAAATGATTCAAAATGTCAATTGGATCGTGCCTCATGTTGAATAACCACTTTTTAAACCCTCACAGTGACCAAAATTGCCATTTTTACAGAGTTTTGCTTACTCAGAAGCTTCAATTTTCTCCAATTTCAGGCAGAGAAATGACTTTAAACACACTTATTTTAGTTGAAAAGGTAATAATTCACATCCAACAGTAATTTGGAGTCAAAAGATTAAATGTTAATATTTCATCAGAATTGACCATTGTGGGAACGTTCGACAGCTCCGCGGTCATCGTTTTTCGTCCGAAAATAGATTTTTTGGACTTTACCCAAAATGATTCAAAATGTCAATCGGGTCGTGCCTCATGTTGAATAACCACTTTTTAAACCCTCACAGTGACCAAAATTGCCATTTTTACAGAGTTTTGCTTACTCAGAAGCTTAGATTTTGACCAATTTCAGGCACAGGAATGACTTTAAACACACTTATTTTAGTTGAAAAAGTAATAATTCACATCCAACAGTAATTTGCAGTCAAAAGATTAAATGTTAAAATTTCATCAGAATTGACCATTTTGGGAACGTTCGACAGCTCCGCTGTCATCGTTTTTCGCCGAAAATTGATTTTTTGGACTTTACCAAAAATGATTCAAAATGTCAATCGGGTCGTGCCTCATGTTGAATAACCACTTTTTAAACCCTCACAGTGACCAAAATTGCCATTTTTACAGAGTTTTGCTTACTCAGAAGCTTCAATTTTCACCAATTTCAGGCAGAGAAATGACTTTAAACACACTTATTTTAGTTGAAAAGGTAATAATTCACATCCAACAGTAATTTGCATTCAAAAGATTAAATGTTAACATTTCATCAGAATTGACCATTTTGGGAACGTTCGACAGCTCCGCGGTCATCGTTTTTCGTCCGAAAATTGATTTTTTGGACTTTACCAAAAATGATTCAAAATGTCAATCGGGTCGTGCCTCATATTGAATAACCACTTTTTAAACCCTCACAGTGACCGAAATTGCCATTTTTACAGAGTTTTGCTTAATCAGAAGCTTACATTTTGACCAATTTCAGGCAGAGAAATGACTTTAAACACACTTATTTTAGTTGAAAAAGTAATAATTCACATCCAACAGTAATTTGCAGTCAAAAGATTAAATGTTAATATTTCATCAGAATTGACCATTTTGGGAACGTTCGACAGCTCCGCGGTCATCGTTTTTTGTCCGAAAATTGATTTTTTGGACTTTACCAAAAATGATTCAAAATGTCAATTGGATCGTGCCTATGTTGAATTACCACTTTTTAAACCCTCACAGTGACCAACATTGCCATTTTTACAGAGTTTTGCTTACTCAGAAGCTTAAATTTTCACCAATTTCAGGCAGAGAAATGACTTTAAACACACTTATTTTAGTTGGAAAAGTAATAATTCACAGCCAACAGTAATTTGCAGTCAAAAGATTAAATGTTAAAATTTCATCAGAATTGACCATTTTGGGAACGTTCGACAGCTCCGCGGTCATCGTTTTTCGTCCGAAAATTGATTTTTTGAACGTTACCAAAAATGATTCAAAATGTCAATTGGGTCGTGCGTCATGTTGAATAACCACTTTTTAAACCCTCACAGTGACCAAAATTGCCATTTTTACAGAGTTTTGCTTACTCAGAAGCTTCAATTTTCACCAATTTCAGGCAGAGAAATGACTTTAAACACACTTATTTTAGTTGAAAAAGTAATAATTCACATCCAACAGTAATTTGCAGTCAAAAGATTAAATGCTAAAATTTCATCAGAATTGACCATTTTGGGAACGTTCGGCAGCTCCGCTGTCATCGTTTTTCGTCCGAAAATTGATTTTTTGGACTTTACCAAAAATGATTCAAAATGTCAATCGGGTCGTGCCTCATGTTGAATAACCACTTTTTAAACCCTCACAGTGACCAAAATTGCCATGTTTACAGAGTTTTGCTTACTCAGAAGCTTCAATTTTGACCAATTTTAGGCACAGAAATGACTTTAAACACACTTATTTTAGTTGAAAAAGTAATAATTCACATCCAACAGTAATTTGCAGTCAAAAGATTAAATGTTAAAATTTCATCAGAATTGACCATTTTGGGAACGTTCGACAGCTCCGCGGTCATCGTTTTTCGTCCGAAAATTGATTTTTTGAACGTTACCAAAAATGATTCAAAATGTCAATTGGGTCGTGCGTCATGTTGAATAACCACTTTTTAAACCCTCACAGTGACCAAAATTGCCATTTTTACAGAGTTTTGCTTACTCAGAAGCTTCAATTTTCACCAATTTCAGGCAGAGAAATGACTTTAAACACACTTATTTTAGTTTAAAAAGTAATAATTCACATCCAACAGTAATTTGCGGTCAAAGGATTAAATGTTAATATTTCATCAGAATTGGCCATTTTGGGAACGTTCGACAGCTCCGCGGTCATCGTTTTTCGTCCGAAAATTGATTTTTGGGACTTTACCCAAAATGATTCAAAATGTCAATCGGGTCGTGCCTCATGTTGAATAACCACTTTTTAAACCCTCACAGTGACCAAAATTGCCATTTTTACAGAGTTTTGCTTACTCAGAAGCTTAAATTTTGACCAATTTCAGGCACAGGAATGACTTTAAACACACTTATTTTAGTTGAAAAAGTAATAATTCACATCCAACAGTAATTTGCAGTCAAAAGATTAAATGTTAAAATTTCATCAGAATTGACCATTTTGGGAACGTTCGACAGCTCCGCGGTCATCGTTTTTCGTCCGAAAATTGATTTTTTGGACTTTACCAAAATGATTCAAAATGTCAATTGGATCGTGCCTCATGTTGAATAACCACTTTTTAAACCCTCACAGTGACCAAAATTGCCATTTTTACAGAGTTTTGCTTACTCAGAAGCTTCAATTTTCTCCAATTTCAGGCAGAGAAATGACTTTAAACACACTTATTTTAGTTGAAAAGGTAATAATTCACATCCAACAGTAATTTGGAGTCAAAAGATTAAATGTTAATATTTCATCAGAATTGACCATTGTGGGAACGTTCGACAGCTCCGCGGTCATCGTTTTTCGTCCGAAAATAGATTTTTTGGACTTTACCCAAAATGATTCAAAATGTCAATCGGGTCGTGCCTCATGTTGAATAACCACTTTTTAAACCCTCACAGTGACCAAAATTGCCATTTTTACAGAGTTTTGCTTACTCAGAAGCTTAGATTTTGACCAATTTCAGGCACAGGAATGACTTTAAACACACTTATTTTAGTTGAAAAAGTAATAATTCACATCCAACAGTAATTTGCAGTCAAAAGATTAAATGTTAAAATTTCATCAGAATTGACCATTTTGGGAACGTTCGACAGCTCCGCTGTCATCGTTTTTCGCCGAAAATTGATTTTTTGGACTTTACCAAAAATGATTCAAAATGTCAATCGGGTCGTGCCTCATGTTGAATAACCACTTTTTAAACCCTCACAGTGACCAAAATTGCCATTTTTACAGAGTTTTGCTTACTCAGAAGCTTCAATTTTCACCAATTTCAGGCAGAGAAATGACTTTAAACACACTTATTTTAGTTGAAAAGGTAATAATTCACATCCAACAGTAATTTGCATTCAAAAGATTAAATGTTAACATTTCATCAGAATTGACCATTTTGGGAACGTTCGACAGCTCCGCGGTCATCGTTTTTCGTCCGAAAATTGATTTTTTGGACTTTACCAAAAATGATTCAAAATGTCAATCGGGTCGTGCCTCATATTGAATAACCACTTTTTAAACCCTCACAGTGACCGAAATTGCCATTTTTACAGAGTTTTGCTTAATCAGAAGCTTACATTTTGACCAATTTCAGGCAGAGAAATGACTTTAAACACACTTATTTTAGTTGAAAAAGTAATAATTCACATCCAACAGTAATTTGCAGTCAAAAGATTAAATGTTAATATTTCATCAGAATTGACCATTTTGGGAACGTTCGACAGCTCCGCGGTCATCGTTTTTTGTCCGAAAATTGATTTTTTGGACTTTACCAAAAATGATTCAAAATGTCAATTGGATCGTGCCTATGTTGAATTACCACTTTTTAAACCCTCACAGTGACCAACATTGCCATTTTTACAGAGTTTTGCTTACTCAGAAGCTTAAATTTTCACCAATTTCAGGCAGAGAAATGACTTTAAACACACTTATTTTAGTTGGAAAAGTAATAATTCACAGCCAACAGTAATTTGCAGTCAAAAGATTAAATGTTAAAATTTCATCAGAATTGACCATTTTGGGAACGTTCGACAGCTCCGCGGTCATCGTTTTTCGTCCGAAAATTGATTTTTTGAACGTTACCAAAAATGATTCAAAATGTCAATTGGGTCGTGCGTCATGTTGAATAACCACTTTTTAAACCCTCACAGTGACCAAAATTGCCATTTTTACAGAGTTTTGCTTACTCAGAAGCTTCAATTTTCACCAATTTCAGGCAGAGAAATGACTTTAAACACACTTATTTTAGTTTAAAAAGTAATAATTCACATCCAACAGTAATTTGCGGTCAAAGGATTAAATGTTAATATTTCATCAGAATTGGCCATTTTGGGAACGTTCGACAGCTCCGCGGTCATCGTTTTTCGTCCGAAAATTGATTTTTGGGACTTTACCCAAAATGATTCAAAATGTCAATCGGGTCGTGCCTCATGTTGAATAACCACTTTTTAAACCCTCACAGTGACCAAAATTGCCATTTTTACAGAGTTTTGCTTACTCAGAAGCTTAAATTTTGACCAATTTCAGGCACAGGAATGACTTTAAACACACTTATTTTAGTTGAAAAAGTAATAATTCACATCCAACAGTAATTTGCAGTCAAAAGATTAAATGTTAAAATTTCATCAGAATTGACCATTTTGGGAACGTTCGACAGCTCCGCGGTCATCGTTTTTCGTCCGAAAATTGATTTTTTGGACTTTACCAAAATGATTCAAAATGTCAATTGGATCGTGCCTCATGTTGAATAACCACTTTTTAAACCCTCACAGTGACCAAAATTGCCATTTTTACAGAGTTTTGCTTACTCAGAAGCTTCACTTTTCTCCAATTTCAGGCAGAGAAATGACTTTAAACACACTTATTTTAGTTGAAAAGGTAATAATTCACATCCAACAGTAATTTGGAGTCAAAAGATTAAATGTTAATATTTCATCAGAATTGACCATTGTGGGAACGTTCGACAGCTCCGCGGTCATCGTTTTTCGTCCGAAAATTGATTTTTTGGACTTTACCCAAAATGATTCAAAATGTCAATCGGGTCGTGCCTCATGTTGAATAACCACTTTTTAAACCCTCACAGTGACCAAAATTGCCATTTTTACAGAGTTTTGCTTACTCAGAAGCTTAGATTTTGACCAATTTCAGGCACAGGAATGACTTTAAACACACTTATTTTAGTTGAAAAAGTAATAATTCACATCCAACAGTAATTTGCAGTCAAAAGATTAAATGTTAAAATTTCATCAGAATTGACCATTTTGGGAACGTTCGACAGCTCCGCTGTCATCGTTTTTCGCCGAAAATTGATTTTTTGGACTTTACCAAAAATGATTCAAAATGTCAATCGGGTCGTGCCTCATGTTGAATAACCACTTTTTAAACCCTCACAGTGACCAAAATTGCCATTTTTACAGAGTTTTGCTTACTCAGAAGCTTCAATTTTCACCAATTTCAGGCAGAGAAATGACTTTAAACACACTTATTTTAGTTGAAAAGGTAATAATTCACATCCAACAGTAATTTGCATTCAAAAGATTAAATGTTAACATTTCATCAGAATTGACCATTTTGGGAACGTTCGACAGCTCCGCGGTCATCGTTTTTCGTCCGAAAATTGATTTTTTGGACTTTACCAAAAATGATTCAAAATGTCAATCGGGTCGTGCCTCATATTGAATAACCACTTTTTAAACCCTCACAGTGACCGAAATTGCCATTTTTACAGAGTTTTGCTTACTCAGAAGCTTACATTTTGACCAATTTCAGGCAGAGAAATGACTTTAAACACACTTATTTTAGTTGAAAAAGTAATAATTCACATCCAACAGTAATTTGCAGTCAAAAGATTAAATGTTAATATTTCATCAGAATTGACCATTTTGGGAACGTTCGACAGCTCCGCGGTCATCGTTTTTTGTCCGAAAATTGATTTTTTGGACATTACCAAAAATGATTCAAAATGTCAATTGGATCGTGCCTATGTTGAATTACCACTTTTTAAACCCTCACAGTGACCAACATTGCCATTTTTACAGAGTTTTGCTTACTCAGAAGCTTAAATTTTCACCAATTTCAGGCAGAGAAATGACTTTAAACACACTTATTTTAATTGGAAAAGTAATAATTCACATCCAACAGTAATTTGCAGTCAAAAGATTAAATGTTAAAATTTCATCAGAATTGACCATTTTGGGAACGTTCGACAGCTCCGCGGTCATCGTTTTTCGTCTGAAAATTGATTTTTTGGACTTTACCCAAAATGATTCAAAATGTCAATCGGGTCGTCCCTCATGTTGAATAACCACTTTTTAAACCCTCACAGTGACCAAAATTGCCATTTTTACAGAGTTTTGCTTGCTCAGAAGATTAAATTTTGACCAATTTCAGGCACAGAAATAACTTTAAACACACTAATTTTAGTTGAAAAAGTAATAATGCACATCCAACAGTAATTTGCAGTCAAAAGATTGAATGTTAATATTTCATCAGAATTGACCATTTTGGGAACGTTCGACAGCTCCGCGGTCATCGTTTTTCGTCCGAAAATTGATTTTTTGGACTTTACCCAAAATGATTCAAAATGTCAATCGGGTCGTGCCTCATGTTGAATAACCATTTTTTAAACCCTCACAGTGACCAAAATTGCCATTTTTACAGAGTTTTGCTTACTCAGAAGCTTACATTTTGACCAATTTCAGGCACAGAAATGACTTTAAACACACTTATTTTAGTTGAAAAAGTAATAATTCACATCCAACAGTAATTTGCAGTCAAAAATTAAATGTTAAAATTTCATCAGAATTGACCATTTTGGGAACGTTCGACAGCTCCGCTGTCATCGTTTTTCGTCCGAAAATTGATTTTTTGGACTTTACCAAAAATGATTCAAAATGTCAATCGGGTCGTGCCTCATGTTGAATAACCACTTTTTAAACCCTCACAGTGACCGAAATTGCCATTTTTACAGAGTTTTGCTTACTCAGAAGCTTCAATTTTGACCAATTTCAGGCACATAAATTACTTTAAACACACTTATTTTAGTTGAAAAAGTAATAATTCACATCCAACAGTAATTTGCAGTCAAAAGATTAAATGTTATATTTCATCAGAATTGACCATTTTGGGAACGTTCGACAGCTCCGCGGTCATCGTTTTTCGTCCGAAAATTGATTTTTGTGGACTTTACCCAAAATGATTCAAAATGTCAATCGGGTCGTGCCTCATGTTGAATAACCACTTTTTAAACCCTCACAGTGACCAAAATTGCCATTTTTACAGAGTTTTGCTTAATCAGAAGCTTAAATTTTGACCAATTTCAGGCACAGGAATGACTTTAAACACACTTATTTTAGTTGAAAAAGTAATAATTCACATCCAACAGTAATTTGCAGTCAAAAGATTAAATGTTAAAATTTCATCAGAATTGACCATTTTGGGAACGTTCGCCAGCTCCGCGGTCATCGTTTTTCGTCCGAAAATTGATTTTTTGGACTTTACCAAAATGATTCAAAATGTCAATTGGATCGTGCCTCATGTTGAATAACCACTTTTTAAACCCTCACAGTGACCAAAATTGCCATTTTTACAGAGTTTTGCTTACTCAGAAGCTTCAATTTTCTCCAATTTCAGGCAGAGAAATGACTTTAAACACACTTATTTTAGTTGAAAAGGTAATAATTCACATCCAACAGTAATTTGGAGTCAAAAGATTAAATGTTAATATTTCATCAGAATTGACCATTGTGGGAACGTTCGACAGCTCCGCGGTCATCGTTTTTCGTCCGAAAATTGATTTTTTGGACTTTACCCAAAATGATTCAAAATGTCAATCGGGTCGTGCCTCATGTTGAATAACCACTTTTTAAACCCTCACAGTGACCAAAATTGCCATTTTTACAGAGTTTTGCTTACTCAGAAGCTTAGATTTTGACCAATTTCAGGCACAGGAATGACTTTAAACACACTTATTTTAGTTGAAAAAGTAATAATTCACATCCAACAGTAATTTGCAGTCAAAAGATTAAATGTTAAAATTTCATCAGAATTGACCATTTTGGGAACGTTCGACAGCTCCGCTGTCATCGTTTTTCGCCGAAAATTGATTTTTTGGACTTTACCAAAAATGATTCAAAATGTCAATCGGGTCGTGCCTCATGTTGAATAACCACTTTTTAAACCCTCACAGTGACCAAAATTGCCATTTTTACAGAGTTTTGCTTACTCAGAAGCTTCAATTTTCACCAATTTCAGGCAGAGAAATGACTTTAAACACACTTATTTTAGTTGAAAAGGTAATAATTCACATCCAACAGTAATTTGCATTCAAAAGATTAAATGTTAACATTTCATCAGAATTGACCATTTTGGGAACGTTCGACAGCTCCGCGGTCATCGTTTTTCGTCCGAAAATTGATTTTTTGGACTTTACCAAAAATGATTCAAAATGTCAATCGGGTCGTGCCCCATATTGAATAACCACTTTTTAAACCCTCACAGTGACCGAAATTGCCATTTTTACAGAGTTTTGCTTACTCAGAAGCTTACATTTTGACCAATTTCAGGCAGAGAAATGACTTTAAACACACTTATTTTAGTTGAAAAAGTAATAATTCACATCCAACAGTAATTTGCAGTCAAAAGATTAAATGTTAATATTTCATCAGAATTGACCATTTTGGGAACGTTCAACAGCTCCGCGGTCATCGTTTTTTGTCCGAAAATTGATTTTTTGGACTTTACCAAAAATGATTCAAAATGTCAATTGGATCGTGCCTATGTTGAATTACCACTTTTTAAACCCTCACAGTGACCAACATTGCCATTTTTACAGAGTTTTGCTTACTCAGAAGCTTAAATTTTCACCAATTTCAGGCAGAGAAATGACTTTAAACACACTTATTTTAGTTGGAAAAGTAATAATTCACATCCAACAGTAATTTGCAGTCAAAAGATTAAATGTTAAAATTTCATCAGAATTGACCATTTTGGGAACGTTCGACAGCTCCGCGGTCATCGTTTTTCGTCTGAAAATTGATTTTTTGGACTTTACCCAAAATGATTCAAAATGTCAATCGGGTCGTCCCTCATGTTGAATAACCACTTTTTAAACCCTCACAGTGACCAAAATTGCCATTTTTACAGAGTTTTGCTTGCTCAGAAGATTAAATTTTGACCAATTTCAGGCACAGAAATAACTTTAAACACACTAATTTTAGTTGAAAAAGTAATAATGCACATCCAACAGTAATTTGCAGTCAAAAGATTGAATGTTAATATTTCATCAGAATTGACCATTTTGGGAACGTTCGACAGCTCCGCGGTCATCGTTTTTCGTCCGAAAATTGATTTTTTGGACTTTACCCAAAATGATTCAAAATGTCAATCGGGTCGTGCCTCATGTTGAATAACCATTTTTTAAACCCTCACAGTGACCAAAATTGCCATTTTTACAGAGTTTTGCTTACTCAGAAGCTTACATTTTGACCAATTTCAGGCACAGAAATGACTTTAAACACACTTATTTTAGTTGAAAAAGTAATAATTCACATCCAACAGTAATTTGCAGTCAAAAATTAAATGTTAAAATTTCATCAGAATTGACCATTTTGGGAACGTTCGACAGCTCCGCTGTCATCGTTTTTTGTCCGAAAATTGATTTTTTGAACGTTACCAAAAATGATTCAAAATGTCAATTGGGTCTTGCGTCATGTTGAATAACCACTTTTTAAACCCTCACAGTGACCAAAATTGCCATTTTTACAGAGTTTTGCTTACTCAGAAGCTTCAATTTTCACCAATTTCAGGCAGAGAAATGACTTTAAACACACTTATTTTAGTTTAAAAAGTAATAATTCACATCCAACAGTAATTTGCGGTCAAAGGATTAAATGTTAATATTTCATCAGAATTGGCCATTTTGGGAACGTTCGACAGCTCCGCGGTCATCGTTTTTCGTCCGAAAATTGATTTTTGGGACTTTACCCAAAATGATTCAAAATGTCAATCGGGTCGTGCCTCATGTTGAATAACCACTTTTTAAACCCTCACAGTGACCAAAATTGCCATTTTTACAGAGTTTTGCTTACTCAGAAGCTTTAATTTTGACCAATTTCAGGCACAGGAATGACTTTAAACACACTTATTTTAGTTGAAAAAGTAATAATTCACATCCAACAGTAATTTGCAGTCAAAAGATTAAATGTTAAAATTTCATCAGAATTGACCATTTTGGGAACGTTCGACAGCTCCGCTGTCATCGTTTTTCGCCGAAAATTGATTTTTTGGACTTTACCAAAAATGATTCAAAATGTCAATCGGGTCGTGCCTCATGTTGAATAACCACTTTTTAAACCCTCACAGTGACCAAAATTGCCATTTTTACAGAGTTTTGCTTACTCAGAAGCTTCAATTTTCACCAATTTCAGGCAGAGAAATGACTTTAAACACACTTATTTTAGTTGAAAAGGTAATAATTCACATCCAACAGTAATTTGCATTCAAAAGATTAAATGTTAACATTTCATCAGAATTGACCATTTTGGGAACGTTCGACAGCTCCGCGGTCATCGTTTTTCGTCCGAAAATTGATTTTTTGGACTTTACCAAAAATGATTCAAAATGTCAATCGGGTCGTGCCTCATATTGAATAACCACTTTTTAAACCCTCACAGTGACCGAAATTGCCATTTTTACAGAGTTTTGCTTACTCAGAAGCTTACATTTTGACCAATTTCAGGCAGAGAAATGACTTTAAACACACTTATTTTAGTTGAAAAAGTAATAATTCACATCCAACAGTAATTTGCAGTCAAAAGATTAAATGTTAATATTTCATCAGAATTGACCATTTTGGGAACGTTCGACAGCTCCGCGGTCATCGTTTTTTGTCCGAAAATTGATTTTTTGGACTTTACCAAAAATGATTCAAAATGTCAATTGGATCGTGCCTATGTTGAATTACCACTTTTTAAACCCTCACAGTGACCAACATTGCCATTTTTACAGAGTTTTGCTTACTCAGAAGCTTAAATTTTCACCAATTTCAGGCAGAGAAATGACTTTAAACACACTTATTTTAGTTGGAAAAGTAATAATTCACATCCAACAGTAATTTGCAGTCAAAAGATTAAATGTTAAAATTTCATCAGAATTGACCATTTTGGGAACGTTCGACAGCTCCGCGGTCATCGTTTTTCGTCTGAAAATTGATTTTTTGGACTTTACCCAAAATGATTCAAAATGTCAATCGGGTCGTCCCTCATGTTGAATAACCACTTTTTAAACCCTCACAGTGACCAAAATTGCCATTTTTACAGAGTTTTGCTTGCTCAGAAGATTACATTTTGACCAATTTCAGGCACAGAAATAACTTTAAACACACTAATTTTAGTTGAAAAAGTAATAATGCACATCCAACAGTAATTTGCAGTCAAAAGATTGAATGTTAATATTTCATCAGAATTGACCATTTTGGGAACGTTCGACAGCTCCGCGGTCATCGTTTTTCGTCCGAAAATTGATTTTTTGGACTTTACCCAAAATGATTCAAAATGTCAATCGGGTCGTGCCTCATGTTGAATAACCATTTTTTAAACCCTCACAGTGACCAAAATTGCCATTTTTACAGAGTTTTGCTTACTCAGAAGCTTACATTTTGACCAATTTCAGGCACAGAAATGACTTTAAACACACTTATTTTAGTTGAAAAAGTAATAATTCACATCCAACAGTAATTTGCAGTCAAAAATTAAATGTTAAAATTTCATCAGAATTGACCATTTTGGGAACGTTCGACAGCTCCGCTGTCATCGTTTTTCGTCCGAAAATTGATTTTTTGGACTTTACCAAAAATGATTCAAAATGTCAATCGGGTCGTGCCTCATGTTGAATAACCACTTTTTAAACCCTCACAGTGACCGAAATTGCCATTTTTACAGAGTTTTGCTTACTCAGAAGCTTCAATTTTGACCAATTTCAGGCACATAAATTACTTTAAACACACTTATTTTAGTTGAAAAAGTAATAATTCACATCCAACAGTAATTTGCAGTCAAAAGATTAAATGTTATATTTCATCAGAATTGACCATTTTGGGAACGTTCGACAGCTCCGCGGTCATCGTTTTTCGTCCGAAAATTGATTTTTGTGGACTTTACCCAAAATGATTCAAAATGTCAATCGGGTCGTGCCTCATGTTGAATAACCACTTTTTAAACCCTCACAGTGACCAAAATTGCCATTTTTACAGAGTTTTGCTTACTCAGAAGCTTAAATTTTGACCAATTTCAGGCACAGGAATGACTTTAAACACACTTATTTTAGTTGAAAAAGTAATAATTCACATCCAACAGTAATTTGCAGTCAAAAGATTAAATGTTAAAATTTCATCAGAATTGACCATTTTGGGAACGTTCGACAGCTCCGCGGTCATCGTTTTTCGTCCGAAAATTGATTTTTTGGACTTTACCAAAATGATTCAAAATGTCAATTGGATCGTGCCTCATGTTGAATAACCACTTTTTAAACCCTCACAGTGACCAAAATTGCCATTTTTACAGAGTTTTGCTTACTCAGAAGCTTCAATTTTCTCCAATTTCAGGCAGAGAAATGACTTTAAACACACTTATTTTAGTTGAAAAGGTAATAATTCACATCCAACAGTAATTTGGAGTCAAAAGATTAAATGTTAATATTTCATCAGAATTGACCATTGTGGGAACGTTCGACAGCTCCGCGGTCATCGTTTTTCGTCCGAAAATTGATTTTTTGGACTTTACCCAAAATGATTCAAAATGTCAATCGGGTCGTGCCTCATGTTGAATAACCACTTTTTAAACCCTCACAGTGACCAAAATTGCCATTTTTAAAGAGTTTTGCTTACTCAGAAGCTTAGATTTTGACCAATTTCAGGCACAGGAATGACTTTAAACACACTTATTTTAGTTGAAAAAGTAATAATTCACATCCAACAGTAATTTGCAGTCAAAAGATTAAATGTTAAAATTTCATCAGAATTGACCATTTTGGGAACGTTCGACAGCTCCGCTGTCATCGTTTTTCGCCGAAAATTGATTTTTGGACTTTACCAAAAATGATTCAAAATGTCAATCGGGTCGTGCCTCATGTTGAATAACCACTTTTTAAACCCTCACAGTGACCAAAATTGCCATTTTTACAGAGTTTTGCTTACTCAGAAGCTTCAATTTTCACCAATTTCAGGCAGAGAAATGACTTTAAACACACTTATTTTAGTTGAAAAGGTAATAATTCACATCCAACAGTAATTTGCATTCAAAAGATTAAATGTTAACATTTCATCAGAATTGACCATTTTGGGAACGTTCGACAGCTCCGCGGTCATCGTTTTTCGTCCGAAAATTGATTTTTTGGACTTTACCAAAAATGATTCAAAATGTCAATCGGGTCGTGCCTCATATTGAATAACCACTTTTTAAACCCTCACAGTGACCGAAATTGCCATTTTTACAGAGTTTTGCTTACTCAGAAGCTTACATTTTGACCAATTTCAGGCAGAGAAATGACTTTAAACACACTTATTTTAGTTGAAAAAGTAATAATTCACATCCAACAGTAATTTGCAGTCAAAAGATTAAATGTTAATATTTCATCAGAATTGACCATTTTGGGAACGTTCGACAGCTCCGCGGTCATCGTTTTTTGTCCGAAAATTGATTTTTTGGACTTTACCAAAAATGATTCAAAATGTCAATTGGATCGTGCCTATGTTGAATTACCACTTTTTAAACCCTCACAGTGACCAACATTGCCATTTTTACAGAGTTTTGCTTACTCAGAAGCTTAAATTTTCACCAATTTCAGGCAGAGAAATGACTTTAAACACACTTATTTTAGTTGGAAAAGTAATAATTCACATCCAACAGTAATTTGCAGTCAAAAGATTAAATGTTAAAATTTCATCAGAATTGACCATTTTGGGAACGTTCGACAGCTCCGCGGTCATCGTTTTTCGTCTGAAAATTGATTTTTTGGACTTTACCCAAAATGATTCAAAATGTCAATCGGGTCGTCCCTCATGTTGAATAACCACTTTTTAAACCCTCACAGTGACCAAAATTGCCATTTTTACAGAGTTTTGCTTGCTCAGAAGATTAAATTTTGACCAATTTCAGGCACAGAAATAACTTTAAACACACTAATTTTAGTTGAAAAAGTAATAATGCACATCCAACAGTAATTTGCAGTCAAAAGATTGAATGTTAATATTTCATCAGAATTGACCATTTTGGGAACGTTCGACAGCTCCGCGGTCATCGTTTTTCGTCCGAAAATTGATTTTCTGGACTTTACCCAAAATGATTCAAAATGTCAATCGGGTCGTGCCTCATGTTGAATAACCATTTTTTAAACCCTCACAGTGACCAAAATTGCCATTTTTACAGAGTTTTGCTTACTCAGAAGCTTACATTTTGACCAATTTCAGGCACAGAAATGACTTTAAACACACTTATTTTAGTTGAAAAAGTAATAATTCACATCCAACAGTAATTTGCAGTCAAAAATTAAATGTTAAAATTTCATCAGAATTGACCATTTTGGGAACGTTCGACAGCTCCGCTGTCATCGTTTTTTGTCCGAAAATTGATTTTTTGGACTTTACCAAAAATGATTCAAAATGTCAATCGGGTCGTGCCTCATGTTGAATAACCACTTTTTAAACCCTCACAGTGACCGAAATTGCCATTTTTACAGAGTTTTGCTTACTCAGAAGCTTCAATTTTGACCAATTTCAGGCACAGAAATTACTTTAAACACACTTATTTTAGTTGAAAAAGTAATAATTCACATCCAACAGTAATTTGCAGTCAAAAGATTAAATGTTATATTTCATCAGAATTGACCATTTTGGGAACGTTCGACAGCTCCGCGGTCATCGTTTTTCGTCCGAAAATTGATTTTTGTGGACTTTACCCAAAATGATTCAAAATGTCAATCGGGTCGTGCCTCATGTTGAATAACCACTTTTTAAACCCTCACAGTGACCAAAATTGCCATTTTTACAGAGTTTTGCTTACTCAGAAGCTTACATTTTGACCAATTTCAGGCAGAGAAATGACTTTAAACACACTTATTTTAGTTGAAAAAGTAATAATTCACATCCAACAGTAATTTGCAGTCAAAAGATTAAATGCTAAAATTTCATAAGAATTGACCATTTTGGGAACGTTCGACAGCTCCGCTGTCATCGTTTTTCGTCCGAAAATTGATTTTTTGGACTTTACCAAAAATGATTCAAAATGTCAATCGGGTCGTGCCTCATGTTGAATAACCACTTTTTAAACCCTCACAGTGACCAAAATTGCCATGTTTACAGAGTTTCGCTTACTCAGAAGCTTCAATTTTGACCAATTTTAGGCACAGAAATGACTTTAAACACACTTATTTTAGTTGAAAAAGTAATAATTCACATCCAACAGTAATTTGCAGTCAAAAGATTAAATGTTAAAATTTCATCAGAATTGACCATTTTGGGAACATTCGACAGCTCCGCGGTCATCGTTTTTCGTCCGAAAATTGATTTTTTAGACTTTACCAAAAATGATTCAAAATGTCAATTGGATCGTGCCTATGTTGAATTACCACTTTTTAAACCCTCACAGTGACCAAAATTGCAATTTTTACAGAGTTTTGCTTACTCAGAAGCTTCAATTTTCACCAATTTCAGGCAGAGAAATGACTTTAAACACACTTATTTTAGTTGGAAAAGTAATAATTCACATCCAACAGTAATTTGCAGTCAAAAGATTAAATGTTAAAATTTCATCAGAATTGACCATTTTGGGAACGTTCGACAGCTCCGCGTTCATAGTTTTTCGTCCGAAAATTGATTTTTTGGATTTTACCAAAAATGATTCAAAATGTCAATTGGGTCGTGCCTCATGTTGAATAACCACTTTTTAAACCCTCACAGTGACCAAAATTGCCATTTTTACAGAGTTTTGCTTACTCAGAAGCTTACATTTTGACCAATTTCAGGCACAGAAATGACTTTAAACACACTTATTTTAGTTGAAAAAGTAATAATTCACATCCAACAGTAATTTGCAGTCTGACCATTTTGGGAACATTCGACAGCTCCGCGGTCATCGTTTTTCGTCCAAAAATTGATTTTTTTGACTTTACCAAAAATGATTCAAAATGTCAATCGGGTCCGGCCTCATGTTGAATAACCACTTTTTAAACCCTCACAGTGACCAAAATTGCCATTTTTACAGAATTTTGCTTACTCAGAAGATTAAATTTTCACCAATTTCAGGCAAAGAAATGACTTTAAACACACTTATTTTAGTTGAAAAGGTAATAATTCACATCCAACAGTAATTTGCAGTCAAAAGATTAAATGGTAAAATTTCATCAGAATTGACCATTTTGGGAAAATTCGACAGCTCCGCGGTCATCGTTTTTCGTCCGAAAATTGATTTTTTGAACGTTACCAAAAATGATTCAAAATGTCAATTGGGTCTTGCGTCATGTTGAATAACCACTTTTTAAACCCTCACAGTGACCAAAATTGCCATTTTTACAGAGTTTTGCTTACTCAGAAGCTTCAATTTTCACCAATTTCAGGCAGAGAAATGACTTTAAACACACTTATTTTAGTTTAAAAAGTAATAATTCACATCCAACAGTAATTTGCGGTCAAAGGATTAAATGTTAATATTTCATCAGAATTGGCCATTTTGGGAACGTTCGACAGCTCCGCGGTCATCGTTTTTCGTCCGAAAATTGATTTTTGGGACTTTACCCAAAATGATTCAAAATGTCAATCGGGTCGTGCCTCATGTTGAATAACCACTTTTTAAACCCTCACAGTGACCAAAATTGCCATTTTTACAGAGTTTTGCTTACTCAGAAGCTTTAATTTTGACCAATTTCAGGCACAGAAATGACTTTAAACACACTTATTTTAGTTGAAAAAGTAATAATTCACATCCAACAGTAATTTGCAGTCAAAAGATTAAATGTTAAAATTTCATCAGAATTGACCATTTTGGGAACGTTCGACAGCTCCGCGGTCATCGTTTTTCGTCCGAAAATTGATTTTTTGGACTTTACCAAAATGATTCAAAATGTCAATTGGATCGTGCCTCATGTTGAATAACCACTTTTTAAACCCTCACAGTGACCAAAATTGCCATTTTTACAGAGTTTTGCTTACTCAGAAGCTTCAATTTTCACCAATTTCAGGCAGAGAAATGACTTTAAACACAGTTATTTTAGTTGAAAAGGTAATAATTCACATCCAACAGTAATTTGCAGTCAAAAGATTAAATGTTAAAATTTCATCAGAATTGATCATTTTGGGAACGTTCGACATCTCCGCGGTCATCGTTTTTCGTCCGAAAATAGATTTTTTGGACTTTACCAAAAATGATTCAAAATGTCAATCGGGTCGTGCCTCATATTGAATAACCACTTTTTAAACCCTCACAGTGACCAAAATTGCCATTTTTACAGAGTTTTGCTTACTCAGAAGCTTACATTTTGACCAATTTCAGGCAGAGAAATGACTTTAAACACACTTATTTTATTTGGAAAAGTAATAATTCACATCCAACAGTAATTTGCAGTCAAAAGATTAAATGCAAAAATTTCATCAGAATTGACCATTTTGGGAACGTTCGACAGCTCCGCTGTCATCGTTTTTCGTCCAAAAATTGATTTTTTGGACTTTACCAAAAATGATTCAAAATGTCAATCGGGTCGTGGCTCATGTTGAATAACCTCTTTTTAAACCCTCACAGTGACCGAAATTGCCATTTTTACAGAGTTTTGCTTACTCAGAAGCTTCAATTTTGACCAATTTCAGGCACAGAAATTACTTTAAACACACTTATTTTAGTTGAAAAAGTAATAATTCACATCCAACAGTAATTTGCAGTCAAAAGATTAAATGTT
Source organism: Lissotriton helveticus (assembly GCF_964261635.1). Classification (NCBI taxonomy): domain Eukaryota; kingdom Metazoa; phylum Chordata; class Amphibia; order Caudata; family Salamandridae; genus Lissotriton; species Lissotriton helveticus. Next base: position 913,200,701 of record NC_136070.1, read on the forward strand.
AATATTTCATCAGAATTGACCATTTTGGGAACGTTCGACAGCTCCGCGGTCATCGTTTTTCGTCCGAAAATTGATTTTTTTGGACTTTACCCAAAATGATTCAAAATGTCAATCGGGTCGTGCCTCATGTTGAATAACCACTTTTTAAACCCTCACAGTGACCAAAATTGCCATTTTTACAGAGTTTTGCTTACTCAGAAGCTTACATTTTGACCAATTTCAGGCAGAGAAATGACTTTAAACACACTTATTTTAGTTGAAAAAGTAATAATTCACATCCAACAGTAATTTGCAGTCTGACCATTTTGGGAACATTCGACAGCTCCGCGGTCATCGTTTTTCGTCCAAAAATTGATTTTTTTGACTTTACCAAAAATGATTCAAAATGTCAATCGGGTCCGGCCTCATGTTGAATAACCACTTTTTAAACCCTCACAGTGACCAAAATTGCCATTTTTACAGAATTTTGCTTACTCAGAAGATTACATTTTCACCAATTTCAGGCAAAGAAATGACTTTAAACACACTTATTTTAGTTGAAAAGGTAATAATTCACATCCAACAGTAATTTGCAGTCAAAAGATTAAATGGTAAAATTTCATCAGAATTGACCATTTTGGGAAAATTCGACAGCTCCGCGGTCATCGTTTTTTCGTCCGAAAATTGATTTTTTGAACGTTACCAAAAATGATTCAAAATGTCAATTGGGTCTTGCGTCATGTTGAATAACCACTTTTTAAACCCTCACAGTGACCAAAATTGCCATTTTTACAGAGTTTTGCTTACTCAGAAGCTTACATTTTGACCAATTTCAGGCAGAGAAATGACTTTAAACACACTTATTTTAGTTGAAAAAGTAATAATTCACATCCAACAGTAATTTGCAGTCAAAAGATTAAATGTTAAAATTTCATGAGAATTGGCCATTTTGGGAACGTTCGACAGCTCCGCGGTCATCGTTTTTCGTCCGAAAATTGATTTTTTGGACTTTACCAAAAATGATTCAAAATGTCAATCGGGTCGTGCCTCATGTTGAATAACCACTTTTTAAACCCTCACAGTGACCAAAATTGCCATGTTTACAGAGTTTTGCTTACTCAGAAGCTTCAATTTTGACCAATTTTAGGCACAGAAATGACTTTAAACACACTTATTTTAGTTGAAAAAGTAATAATTCACATCCAACAGTAATTTGCAGTCAAAAGATTAAATGTTAAAATTTCATCAGAATTGACCATTTTGGGAACATTCGACAGCTCCGCGGTCATCGTTTTTCGTCCGAAAATTGATTTTTTAGACTTTACCAAAAATGATTCAAAATGTCAATTGGATCGTGCCTATGTTGAATTACCACTTTTTAAACCCTCACAGTGACCAAAATTGCAATTTTTACAGAGTTTTGCTTACTCAGAAGCTTCAATTTTCACCAATTTCAGGCAGAGAAATGACTTTAAACACACTTATTTTAGTTGGAAAAGTAATAATTCACATCCAACAGTAATTTGCAGTCAAAAGATTAAATGTTAAAATTTCATCAGAATTGACCATTTTGGGAACGTTCGACAGCTCCGCGTTCATAGTTTTTCGTCCGAAAATGGATTTTTTGGATTTTACCAAAAATGATTCAAAATGTCAATTGGGTCGTGCCTCATGTTGAATAACCACTTTTTAAACCCTCACAGTGACCAAAATTGCCATTTTTACAGAGTTTTGCTTACTCAGAAGCTTACATTTTGACCAATTTCAGGCACAGAAATGACTTTAAACACACTTATTTTAGTTGAAAAAGTAATAATTCACATCCAACAGTAATTTGCAGTCTGACCATTTTGGGAACATTCGACAGCTCCGCGGTCATCGTTTTTCGTCCAAAAATTGATTTTTTTGACTTTACCAAAAATGATTCAAAATGTCAATCGGGTCCGGCCTCATGTTGAATAACCACTTTTTAAACCCTCACAGTGACCAAAATTGCCATTTTTACAGAATTTTGCTTACTCAGAAGATTAAATTTTCACCAATTTCAGGCAAAGAAATGACTTTAAACACACTTATTTTAGTTGAAAAGGTAATAATTCACATCCAACAGTAATTTGCAGTCAAAAGATTAAATGGTAAAATTTCATCAGAATTGACCATTTTGGGAAAATTCGACAGCTCCGCGGTCATCGTTTTTCGTCCGAAAATTGATTTTTTGAACGTTACCAAAAATGATTCAAAATGTCAATTGGGTCTTGCGTCATGTTGAATAACCACTTTTTAAACCCTCACAGTGACCAAAATTGCCATTTTTACAGAGTTTTGCTTACTCAGAAGCTTCAATTTTCACCAATTTCAGGCAGAGAAATGACTTTAAACACACTTATTTTAGTTTAAAAAGTAATAATTCACATCCAACAGTAATTTGCGGTCAAAGGATTAAATGTTAATATTTCATCAGAATTGGCCATTTTGGGAACGTTCGACAGCTCCGCGGTCATCGTTTTTCGTCCGAAAATTGATTTTTGGGACTTTACCCAAAATGATTCAAAATGTCAATCGGGTCGTGCCTCATGTTGAATAACCACTTTTTAAACCCTCACAGTGACCAAAATTGCCATTTTTACAGAGTTTTGCTTACTCAGAAGCTTACATTTTGACCAATTTCAGGCAGAGAAATGACTTTAAACACACTTATTTTAGTTGAAAAAGTAATAATTCACATCCAACAGTAATTTGCAGTCTGACCATTTTGGGAACATTCGACAGCTCCGCGGTCATCGTTTTTCGTCCAAAAATTGATTTTTTTGACTTTACCAAAAATGATTCAAAATGTCAATCGGGTCCGGCCTCATGTTGAATAACCACTTTTTAAACCCTCACAGTGACCAAAATTGCCATTTTTACAGAATTTTGCTTACTCAGAAGATTAAATTTTCACCAATTTCAGGCAAAGAAATGACTTTAAACACACTTATTTTAGTTGAAAAGGTAATAATTCACATCCAACAGTAATTTGCAGTCAAAAGATTAAATGGTAAAATTTCATCAGAATTGACCATTTTGGGAAAATTCGACAGCTCCGCGGTCATCGTTTTTCGTCCGAAAATTGATTTTTTGAACGTTACCAAAAATGATTCAAAATGTCAATTGGGTCTTGCGTCATGTTGAATAACCACTTTTTAAACCCTCACAGTGACCAAAATTGCCATTTTTACAGAGTTTTGCTTACTCAGAAGCTTACATTTTGACCAATTTCAGGCAGAGAAATGACTTTAAACACACTTATTTTAGTTGAAAAAGTAATAATTCACATCCAACAGTAATTTGCAGTCAAAAGATTAAATGTTAAAATTTCATGAGAATTGGCCATTTTGGGAACGTTCGACAGCTCCGCGGTCATCGTTTTTCGTCCGAAAATTGATTTTTTGGACTTTACCAAAAATGATTCAAAATGTCAATCGGGTCGTGCCTCATGTTGAATAACCACTTTTTAAACCCTCACAGTGACCAAAATTGCCATGTTTACAGAGTTTTGCTTACTCAGAAGCTTCAATTTTGACCAATTTTAGGCACAGAAATGACTTTAAACACACTTATTTTAGTTGAAAAAGTAATAATTCACATCCAACAGTAATTTGCAGTCAAAAGATTAAATGTTAAAATTTCATCAGAATTGACCATTTTGGGAACATTCGACAGCTCCGCGGTCATCGTTTTTCGTCCGAAAATTGATTTTTTAGACTTTACCAAAAATGATTCAAAATGTCAATTGGATCGTGCCTATGTTGAATTACCACTTTTTAAACCCTCACAGTGACCAAAATTGCAATTTTTACAGAGTTTTGCTTACTCAGAAGCTTCAATTTTCACCAATTTCAGGCAGAGAAATGACTTTAAACACACTTATTTTAGTTGGAAAAGTAATAATTCACATCCAACAGTAATTTGCAGTCAAAAGATTAAATGTTAAAATTTCATCAGAATTGACCATTTTGGGAACGTTCGACAGCTCCGCGTTCATAGTTTTTCGTCCGAAAATTGATTTTTGGGATTTTACCAAAAATGATTCAAAATGTCAATTGGGTCGTGCCTCATGTTGAATAACCACTTTTTAAACCCTCACAGTGACCAAAATTGCCATTTTTACAGAGTTTTGCTTACTCAGAAGCTTACATTTTGACCAATTTCAGGCACAGAAATGACTTTAAACACACTTATTTTAGTTGAAAAAGTAATAATTCACATCCAACAGTAATTTGCAGTCTGACCATTTTGGGAACATTCGACAGCTCCGCGGTCATCGTTTTTCGTCCAAAAATTGATTTTTTTGACTTTACCAAAAATGATTCAAAATGTCAATTGGGTCTTGCGTCATGTTGAATAACCACTTTTTAAACCCTCACAGTGACCAAAATTGCCATTTTTACAGAGTTTTGCTTACTCAGAAGCTTCAATTTTCACCAATTTCAGGCAGAGAAATGACTTTAAACACACTTATTTTAGTTTAAAAAGTAATAATTCACATCCAACAGTAATTTGCGGTCAAAGGATTAAATGTTAATATTTCATCAGAATTGGCCATTTTGGGAACGTTCGACAGCTCCGCGGTCATCGTTTTTCGTCCGAAAATTGATTTTTGGGACTTTACCCAAAATGATTCAAAATGTCAATCGGGTCGTGCCTCATGTTGAATAACCACTTTTTAAACCCTCACAGTGACCAAAATTGCCATTTTTACAGAGTTTTGCTTACTCAGAAGCTTTAATTTTGACCAATTTCAGGCACAGAAATGACTTTAAACACACTTATTTTAGTTGAAAAAGTAATAATTCACATCCAACAGTAATTTGCAGTCAAAAGATTAAATGTTAAAATTTCATCAGAATTGACCATTTTGGGAACGTTCGACAGCTCCGCGGTCATCGTTTTTCGTCCGAAAATTGATTTTTTGGACTTTACCAAAATGATTCAAAATGTCAATTGGATCGTGCCTCATGTTGAATAACCACTTTTTAAACCCTCACAGTGACCAAAATTGCCATTTTTACAGAGTTTTGCTTACTCAGAAGCTTCAATTTTCACCAATTTCAGGCAGAGAAATGACTTTAAACACAGTTATTTTAGTTGAAAAGGTAATAATTCACATCCAACAGTAATTTGCAGTCAAAAGATTAAATGTTAAAATTTCATCAGAATTGATCATTTTGGGAACGTTCGACATCTCCGCGGTCATCGTTTTTCGTCCGAAAATTGATTTTTTGGACTTTACCAAAAATGATTCAAAATGTCAATCGGGTCGTGCCTCATATTGAATAACCACTTTTTAAACCCTCACAGTGACCAAAATTGCCATTTTTACAGAGTTTTGCTTACTCAGAAGCTTACATTTTGACCAATTTCAGGCAGAGAAATGACTTTAAACACACTTATTTTATTTGGAAAAGTAATAATTCACATCCAACAGTAATTTGCAGTCAAAAGATTAAATGCAAAAATTTCATCAGAATTGACCATTTTGGGAACGTTCGACAGCTCCGCTGTCATCGTTTTTCGTCCGAAAATTGATTTTTTGGACTTTACCAAAAATGATTCAAAATGTCAATCGGGTCGTGGCTCATGTTGAATAACCTCTTTTTAAACCCTCACAGTGACCGAAATTGCCATTTTTACAGAGTTTTGCTTACTCAGAAGCTTCAATTTTGACCAATTTCAGGCACAGAAATTACTTTAAACACACTTATTTTAGTTGAAAAAGTAATAATTCACATCCAACAGTAATTTGCAGTCAAAAGATTAAATGTTAATATTTCATCAGAATTGACCATTTTGGGAACGTTCGACAGCTCCGCGGTCATCGTTTTTCGTCCGAAAATTGATTTTTTTGGACTTTACCCAAAATGATTCAAAATGTCAATCGGGTCGTGCCTCATGTTGAATAACCACTTTTTAAACCCTCACAGTGACCAAAATTGCCATTTTTACAGAGTTTTGCTTACTCAGAAGCTTACATTTTGACCAATTTCAGGCAGAGAAATGACTTTAAACACACTTATTTTAGTTGAAAAAGTAATAATTCACATCCAACAGTAATTTGCAGTCTGACCATTTTGGGAACATTCGACAGCTCCGCGGTCATCGTTTTTCGTCCAAAAATTGATTTTTTTTGACTTTACCAAAAATGATTCAAAATGTCAATCGGGTCCGGCCTCATGTTGAATAACCACTTTTTAAACCCTCACAGTGACCAAAATTGCCATTTTTACAGAATTTTGCTTACTCAGAAGATTAAATTTTCACCAATTTCAGGCAAAGAAATGACTTTAAACACACTTATTTTAGATGAAAAGGTAATAATTCACATCCAACAGTAATTTGCAGTCAAAAGATTAAATGGTAAAATTTCATCAGAATTGACCATTTTGGGAAAATTCGACAGCTCCGCGGTCATCGTTTTTCGTCCGAAAATTGATTTTTTGAACGTTACCAAAAATGATTCAAAATGTCAATTGGGTCTTGCGTCATGTTGAATAACCACTTTTTAAACCCTCACAGTGACCAAAATTGCCATTTTTACAGAGTTTTGCTTACTCAGAAGCTTACATTTTGACCAATTTCAGGCAGAGAAATGACTTTAAACACACTTATTTTAGTTGAAAAAGTAATAATTCACATCCAACAGTAATTTGCAGTCAAAAGATTAAATGTTAAAATTTCATGAGAATTGGCCATTTTGGGAACGTTCGACAGCTCCGCGGTCATCGTTTTTCGTCCGAAAATTGATTTTTTGGACTTTACCAAAAATGATTCAAAATGTCAATCGGGTCGTGCCTCATGTTGAATAACCACTTTTTAAACCCTCACAGTGACCAAAATTGCCATGTTTACAGAGTTTTGCTTACTCAGAAGCTTCAATTTTGACCAATTTTAGGCACAGAAATTACTTTAAACACACTTATTTTAGTTGAAAAAGTAATAATTCACATCCAACAGTAATTTGCAGTCAAAAGATTAAATGTTAAAATTTCATGAGAATTGGCCATTTTGGGAACGTTCGACAGCTCCGCGGTCATCGTTTTTCGTCCGAAAATTGATTTTCGGGACTTTACCCAAAATGATTCAAAATGTCAATCGGGTCGTGCCTCATGTTGAATAACCACTTTTTAAACCCTCACAGTGACCAAAATTGCCATTTTTACAGAGTTTTGCTTACTCAGAAGCTTAAATTTTGACCAATTTCAGGCACAGGAATGACTTTAAACACACTTATTTTAGTTGAAAAAGTAATAATTCACATCCAACAGTAATTTGCAGTCAAAAGATTAAATGTTAAAATTTCATCAGAATTGACCATTTTGGGAACGTTCGACAGCTCCGCGGTCATCGTTTTTCGTCCGAAAATTGATTTTTTGGACTTTACCAAAATGATTCAAAATGTCAATTGGATCGTGCCTCATGTTAAATAACCACTTTTTAAACCCTCACAGTGACCAAAATTGCAATTTTTACAGAGTTTTGCTTACTCAGAAGCTTCAATTTTCACCAATTTCAGGCAGAGAAATGACTTTAAACACACTTATTTTAGTTGGAAAAGTAATAATTCACATCCAACAGTAATTTGCAGTCAAAAGATTAAATGTTAAAATTTCATCAGAATTGACCATTTTGGGAACGTTCGACAGCTCCGCGGTCATCGTTTTTCGTCTGAAAATGGATTTTTTGGACTTTACCCAAAATGATTCAAAATGTCAATCGGGTCGTCCCTCATGTTGAATAACCACTTTTTAAACCCTCACAGTGACCAAAATTGCCATTTTTACAGAGTTTTGCTTGCTCAGAAGATTAAATTTTGACCAATTTCAGGCACAGAAATAACTTTAAACACACTTATTTTAGTTGAAAAAGTAATAATGCACATCCAACAGTAATTTGCAGTCAAAAGATTGAATGTTAATATTTCATCAGAATTGACCATTTTGGGAACGTTCGACAGCTCCGCGGTCATCGTTTTTCGTCCGAAAATTGATTTTTTGGACTTTACCCAAAATGATTCAAAATGTCAATCGGTTCGTGCCTCATGTTGAATAACCATTTTTTAAACCCTCACAGTGACCAAAATTGCCATTTTTACAGAGTTTTGCTTACTCAGAAGCTTACATTTTGACCAATTTCAGGCACAGAAATGACTTTAAACACACTTATTTTAGTTGAAAAAGTAATAATTCACATCCAACAGTAATTTGCAGTCAAAAATTAAATGTTAAAATTTCATCAGAATTGACCATTTTGGGAACGTTCGACAGCTCCGCTGTCATCGTTTTTCGTCCGAAAATTGATTTTTTGGACTTTACCAAAAATGATTCAAAATGTCAATCGGGTCGTGCCTCATGTTGAATAACCACTTTTTAAACCCTCACAGTGACCGAAATTGCCATTTTTACAGAGTTTTGCTTACTCAGAAGCTTACATTTTGACCAATTTCAGGCAGAGAAATGACTTTAAACACACTTATTTTAGTTGAAAAAGTAATAATTCACATCCAACAGTAATTTGCAGTCAAAAGATTAAATGCTAAAATTTCATAAGAATTGACCATTTTGGGAACGTTCGACAGCTCCGCTGTCATCGTTTTTCGTCCGAAAATTGATTTTTTGGACTTTACCAAAAATGATTCAAAATGTCAATCGGGTCGTGCCTCATGTTGAATAACCACTTTTTAAACCCTCACAGTGACCAAAATTGCCATGTTTACAGAGTTTTGCTTACTCAGAAGCTTCAATTTTGACCAATTTTAGGCACAGAAATGACTTTAAACACACTTATTTTAGTTGAAAAAGTAATAATTCACATCCAACAGTAATTTGCAGTCAAAAGATTAAATGTTAAAATTTCATCAGAATTGACCATTTTGGGAACATTCGACAGCTCCGCGGTCATCGTTTTTCGTCCGAAAATTGATTTTTTAGACTTTACCAAAAATGATTCAAAATGTCAATTGGATCGTGCCTACGTTGAATTACCACTTTTTAAACCCTCACAGTGACCAAAATTGCAATTTTTACAGAGTTTTGCTTACTCAGAAGCTTCAATTTTCACCAATTTCAGGCAGAGAAATGACTTTAAACACACTTATTTTAGTTGGAAAAGTAATAATTCACATCCAACAGTAATTTGCAGTCAAAAGATTAAATGTTAAAATTTCATCAGAATTGACCATTTTGGGAACGTTCGACAGCTCCGCGTTCATAGTTTTTCGTCCGAAAATTGATTTTTTGGATTTTACCAAAAATGATTCAAAATGTCAATTGGGTCGTGCCTCATGTTGAATAACCACTTTTTAAACCCTCACAGTGACCAAAATTGCCATTTTTACAGAGTTTTGCTTACTCAGAAGCTTACATTTTGACCAATTTCAGGCACAGAAATGACTTTAAACACACTTATTTTAGTTGAAAAAGTAATAATTCACATCCAACAGTAATTTGCAGTCTGACCATTTTGGGAACATTCGACAGCCCCGCGGTCATCGTTTTTCGTCCAAAAATTGATTTTTTTGACTTTACCAAAAATGATTCAAAATGTCAATCGGGTCCGGCCTCATGTTGAATAACCACTTTTTAAACCCTCACAGTGACCAAAATTGCCATTTTTACAGAATTTTGCTTACTCAGAAGATTACATTTTCACCAATTTCAGGCAAAGAAATGACTTTAAACACACTTATTTTAGTTGAAAAGGTAATAATTCACATCCAACAGTAATTTGCAGTCAAAAGATTAAATGGTAAAATTTCATCAGAATTGACCATTTTGGGAAAATTCGACAGCTCCGCGGTCATCGTTTTTCGTCCGAAAATTGATTTTTTGAACGTTACCAAAAATGATTCAAAATGTCAATTGGGTCTTGCGTCATGTTGAATAACCACTTTTTAAACCCTCACAGTGACCAAAATTGCCATTTTTACAGAGTTTTGCTTACTCAGAAGCTTCAATTTTCACCAATTTCAGGCAGAGAAATGACTTTAAACACACTTATTTTAGTTTAAAAAGTAATAATTCACATCCAACAGTAATTTGCGGTCAAAGGATTAAATGTTAATATTTCATCAGAATTGGCCATTTTGGGAACGTTCGACAGCTCCGCGGTCATCGTTTTTCGTCCGAAAATTGATTTTTGGGACTTTACCCAAAATGATTCAAAATGTCAATCGGGTCGTGCCTCATGTTGAATAACCACTTTTTAAACCCTCACAGTGACCAAAATTGCCATTTTTACAGAGTTTTGCTTACACAGAAGCTTTAATTTTGACCAATTTCAGGCACAGAAATGACTTTAAACACACTTATTTTAGTTGAAAAAGTAATAATTCACATCCAACAGTAATTTGCAGTCAAAAGATTAAATGTTAAAATTTCATCAGAATTGACCATTTTGGGAACGTTCGACAGCTCCGCGGTCATCGTTTTTCGTCCGAAAATTGATTTTTTGGACTTTACCAAAATGATTCAAAATGTCAATTGGATCGTGCCTCATGTTGAATAACCACTTTTTAAACCCTCACAGTGACCAAAATTGCCATTTTTACAGAGTTTTGCTTACTCAGAAGCTTCAATTTTCACCAATTTCAGGCAGAGAAATGACTTTAAACACAGTTATTTTAGTTGAAAAGGTAATAATTCACATCCAACAGTAATTTGCAGTCAAAAGATTAAATGTTAAAATTTCATCAGAATTGATCATTTTGGGAACGTTCGACATCTCCGCGGTCATCGTTTTTCGTCCGAAAATTGATTTTTTGGACTTTACCAAAAATGATTCAAAATGTCAATCGGGTCGTGCCTCATATTGAATAACCACTTTTTAAACCCTCACAGTGACCAAAATTGCCATTTTTACAGAGTTTTGCTTACTCAGAAGCTTACATTTTGACCAATTTCAGGCAGAGAAATGACTTTAAACACACTTATTTTAGTTGAAAAAGTAATAATTCACATCCAACAGTAATTTGCAGTCAAAAGATTAAATGCAAAAATTTCATCAGAATTGACCATTTTGGGAACGTTCGACAGCTCCGCTGTCATCATTTTTCGTCCGAAAATTGATTTTTTGGACTTTACCAAAAATGATTCAAAATGTCAATCGGGTCGTGGCTCATGTTGAATAACCTCTTTTTAAACCCTCACAGTGACCGAAATTGCCATTTTTACAGAGTTTTGCTTACTCAGAAGCTTCAATTTTGACCAATTTCAGGCACAGAAATTACTTTAAACACACTTATTTTAGTTGAAAAAGTAATAATTCACATCCAACAGTAATTTGCAGTCAAAAGATTAAATGTTAATATTTCATCAGAATTGACCATTTTGGGAACGTTCGACAGCTCCGCGGTCATCGTTTTTCGTCCGAAAATTGATTTTTTGGGACTTTACCCAAAATGATTCAAAATGTCAATCGGGTCGTGCCTCATGTTGAATAACCACTTTTTAAACCCTCACAGTGACCACAATTGCCATTTTTACAGAGTTTTGCTTACTCAGAAGCTTACATTTTGACCAATTTCAGGCAGAGAAATGACTTTAAACACACTTATTTTAGTTGAAAAAGTAATAATTCACATCCAACAGTAATTTGCAGTCAATAGATTAAATGCTAAAATTTCATCAGAATTGACCATTTTGGGAACGTTCGGCAGCTCCGCTGTCATCGTTTTTCGTCCGAAAATTGATTTTTTGGACTTTACCAAAAATGATTCAAAATGTCAATCGGGTCGTGCCTCATGTTGAATAACCACTTTTTAAACCCTCACAGTGACCAAAATTGCCATGTTTACAGAGTTTTGCTTACTCAGAAGCTTCAATTTTGACCAATTTTAGGCACAGAAATTACTTTAAACACACTTATTTTAGTTGAAAAAGTAATAATTCACATCCAACAGTAATTTGCAGTCAAAAGATTAAATGTTAAAATTTCATGAGAATTGGCCATTTTGGGAACGTTCGACAGCTCCGCGGTCATCGTTTTTCGTCCGAAAATTGATTTTCGGGACTTTACCCAAAATGATTCAAAATGTCAATCGGGTCGTGCCTCATGTTGAATAACCACTTTTTAAACCCTCACAGTGACCAAAATTGCAGTTTTTACAGAGTTTTGCTTACTCAGAAGCTTAAATTTTGACCAATTTCAGGCACAGGAATGACTTTAAACACACTTATTTTAGTTGAAAAAGTAATAATTCACATCCAACAGTAATTTGCAGTCAAAAGATTAAATGTTAAAATTTCATCAGAATTGACCATTTTGGGAACGTTCGACAGCTCCGCGGTCATCGTTTTTCGTCCGAAAATTGATTTTTTGGACTTTACCAAAATGATTCAAAATGTCAATTGGATCGTGCCTCATGTTGAATAACCACTTTTTAAACCCTCACAGTGACCAAAATTGCCATTTTTACAGAGTTTTGCTTACTCAGAAGCTTCAATTTTCACCAATTTCAGGCAGAGAAATGACTTTAAACACACTTATTTTAGTTGAAAAGGTAATAATTCACATCCAACAGTAATTTGCATTCAAAAGATTAAATGTTAAAATTTCATCAGAATTGACCATTTTGGGAACGTTCGACAGCTCCGCGGTCATCGTTTTTCGTCCGAAAATTGATTTTTTGGACTTTACCAAAAATGATTCAAAATGTCAATCGGGTCGTGCCTCATATTGAATAACCACTTTTTAAACCCTCACAGTGACCGAAATTGCCATTTTTACAGAGTTTTGCTTACTCAGAAGCTTACATTTTGACCAATTTCAGGCAGAGAAATAACTTTAAACACACTTATTTTAGTTGAAAAAGTAATAATTCACATCCAACAGTAATTTGCAGTCAAAAGATTAAATGTTAATATTTCATCAGAATTGACCATTTTGGGAACGTTCGACAGCTCCGCGGTCATCGTTTTTCGTCCGAAAATTGATTTTTTTGGACTTTACCCAAAATGATTCAAAATGTCAATCGGGTCGTGCCTCATGTTGAATAACCACTTTTTAAACCCTCACAGTGACCAAAATTGCCATTTTTACAGAGTTTTGCTTACTCAGAAGCTTACATTTTGACCAATTTCAGGCAGAGAAATGACTTTAAACACACTTATTTTAGTTGAAAAAGTAATAATTCACATCCAACAGTAATTTGCAGTCAAAAGATTAAATGCTAAAATTTCATCAGAATTGACCATTTTGGGAACGTTCGGCAGCTCCGCTGTCATCGTTTTTCGTCCGAAAATTGATTTTTTGGACTTTACCAAAAATGATTCAAAATGTCAATCGGGTCGTGCCTCATGTTGAATAACCACTTTTTAAACCCTCACAGTGACCAAAATTGCCATGTTTACAGAGTTTTGCTTACTCAGAAGCTTCAATTTTGACCAATTTTAGGCACAGAAATTACTTTAAACACACTTATTTTAGTTGAAAAAGTAATAATTCACATCCAACAGTAATTTGCAGTCAAAAGATTAAATGTTAAAATTTCATGAGAATTGGCCATTTTGGGAACGTTCGACAGCTCCGCGGTCATCGTTTTTCGTCCGAAAATTGATTTTTTGGACTTTACCCAAAATGATTCAAAATGTCAATCGGGTCGTGCCTCATGTTGAATAACCACTTTTTAAACCCTCACAGTGACCAAAATTACCATTTTTACAGAGTTTTGCTTACTCAGAAGCTTAAATTTTGACCAATTTCAGGCACAGGAATGACTTTAAACACACTTATTTTAGTTGAAAAAGTAATAATTCACATCTAACAGTAATTTGCAGTCAAAAGATTAAATGTTAAAATTTCAACAGAATTGACCATTTTGGGAACGTTCGACAGCTCCGCGGTCATCGTTTTTCGTCCGAAAATTGATTTTTTGGACTTTACCAAAATGATTCAAAATGTCAATTGGATCGTGCCTCATGTTGAATAACCACTTTTTAAACCCTCACAGTGACCAAAATTGCCATTTTTACAGAGTTTTGCTTACTCAGAAGCAACAATTTTGACCAATTTCAGGCACAGAAATGACTTTAAACACACTTATTTTAGTTGAAAAAGTAATAATTCACATCCAACAGTAATTTGCAGTCAAAAGATTAAATGTTAATATTTCATCAGAATTGACCATTTTGGGAACGTTCGACAGCTCCGCGGTCATCGTTTTTTGTCCGAAAATTGATTTTTTGGACTTTACCAAAAATGATTCAAAATGTCAATTGGATCGTGCCTATGTTGAATTACCACTTTTTAAACCCTCACAGTGACCAACATTGCCATTTTTACAGAGTTTTGCTTACTCAGAAGCTTAAATTTTCACCAATTTCAGGCAGAGAAATGACTTTAAACACACTTATTTTAGTTGGAAAAGTAATAATTCACATCCAACAGTAATTTGCAGTCAAAAGATTAAATGTTAAAATTTCATCAGAATTGACCATTTTGGGAACGTTCGACAGCTCCGCGGTCATCGTTTTTCGTCCGAAAATTGATTTTTTGAACGTTACCAAAAATGATTCAAAATGTCAATTGGGTCGTGCGTCATGTTGAATAACCACTTTTTAAACCCTCACAGTGACCAAAATTGCCATTTTTACAGAGTTTTGCTTACTCAGAAGCTTCAATTTTCACCAATTTCAGGCAGAGAAATGACTTTAAACACACTTATTTTAGTTTAAAAAGTAATAATTCACATCCAACAGTAATTTGCGGTCAAAGGATTAAATGTTAATATTTCATCAGAATTGCCCATTTTGGGAACGTTCGACAGCTCCGCGGTCATCGTTTTTCGTCCGAAAATTGATTTTTGGGACTTTACCCAAAATGATTCAAAATGTCAATCGGGTCGTGCCTCATGTTGAATAACCACTTTTTAAACCCTCACAGTTACCAAAATTGCCATTTTTACAGAGTTTTGCTTACTCAGAAGCTTCAATTTTGACCAATTTCAGGCACAGAAATGACTTTAAACACACTTATTTTAGTTGAAAAAGTAATAATTCACATCCAACAGTATTTTGCAGTCAAAAGATTAAATGTTAAAATTTCATCAGAATTGACCGTTTTGGGAACGTTCGACAGATCCGCGGTCATCGTTTTTCGTCTGAAAATTGATTTTTTGGACTTTACCAAAATGATTCAAAATGTCAATTGGATCGTGCCTCATGTTGAATAACCACTTTTTAAACCCTCACAGTGACCAAAATTGCCATTTTTACAGAGTTTTGCTTACTCAGAAGCTTCAATTTTCACCAATTTCAGGCAGAGAAATGACTTTAAACACACTTATTTTAGTTGAAAAGGTAATAATTCACATCCAACAGTAATTTGCAGTCAAAATATTAAATGTTAATATTTCATCAGAATTGACCATTTTGGGAACGTTCGACAGCTCCGCGGTCATCGTTTTTCGTCCGAAAATTGATTTTTTTGGACTTTACCCAAAATGATTCAAAATGTCAATCGGGTCGTGCCTCATGTTGAATAACCACTTTTTAAACCCTCACAGTGACCAAAATTGCCATTTTTACAGAGTTTTGCTTACTCAGAAGCTTACATTTTGACCAATTTCAGGCAGAGAAATGACTTTAAACACACTTATTTTAGTTGAAAAAGTAATAATTCACATCCAACAGTAATTTGCAGTCAAAAGATTAAATGTTGAAATTTCATGAGAATTGGCCATTTTGGGAACGTTCGACAGCTCCGCGGTCATCGTTTTTCGTCCGAAAATTGATTTTTTGGACTTTACCAAAAATGATTCAAAATGTCAATCGGGTCGTGCCTCATGTTGAATAACCACTTTTTAAACCCTCACAGTGACCAAAATTGCCATGTTTACAGAGTTTTGCTTACTCAGAAGCTTCAATTTTGACCAATTTCAGGTACAGAAATTACTTTAAACACACTTATTTTAGTTGAAAAAGTAATAATTCACATCCAACAGTAATTTGCAGTCAAAAGATTAAATGTTAATATTTCATCAGAATTGACCATTTTGGGAACGTTCGACAGCTCCGCGGTCATCGTTTTTCGTCCGAAAATTGATTTTTTGGGACTTTACCCAAAATGATTCAAAATGTCAATCGGGTCGTGCCTCATGTTGAATAACCACTTTTTAAACCCTCACAGTGACCAAAATTGCCATTTTTACAGAGTTTTGCTTACTCAGAAGCTTACATTTTGACCAATTTCAGGCAGAGAAATGACTTTAAACACACTTATTTTAGTTGAAAAAGTAATAATTCACATCCAACAGTAATTTGCAGTCAAAAGATTAAATGCTAAAATTTCATCAGAATTGACCATTTTGGGAACGTTCGACAGCTCGGCGGTCATCGTTTTTCGTCCGAAAATTGATTTTTGTGGACTTTACCCAAAATGATTCAAAATGTCAATCGGGTCGTGCCTCATGTTGAATAACCACTTTTTAAACCCTCACAGTGACCAAAATTGCCATTTTTACAGAGTTTTGCTTACTCAGAAGCTTAAATTTTGACCAATTTCAGGCACAGGAATGACTTTAAACACACTTATTTTAGTTGAAAAAGTAATAATTCACATCCAACAGTAATTTGCAGTCAAAAGATTAAATGTTAAAATTTCATCAGAATTGACCATTTTGGGAACGTTCGACAGCTCCGCGGTCATCGTTTTTCGTCCGAAAATTGATTTTTTGGACTTTACCAAAATGATTCAAAATGTCAATTGGATCGTGCCTCATGTTGAATAACCACTTTTTAAACCCTCACAGTGACCAAAATTGCCATTTTTACAGAGTTTTGCTTACTCAGAAGCTTCAATTTTCACCAATTTCAGGCAGAGAAATGACTTTAAACACACTTATTTTAGTTGAAAAGGTAATAATTCACATCCAACAGTAATTTGCATTCAAAAGATTAAATGTTAAAATTTCATCAGAATTGACCATTTTGGGAACGTTCGACAGCTCCGCGGTCATCGTTTTTCGTCCGAAAATTGATTTTTTGGACTTTACCAAAAATGATTCAAAATGTCAATCGGGTCGTGCCTCATATTGAATAACCACTTTTTAAACCCTCACAGTGACCGAAATTGCCATTTTTACAGAGTTTTGCTTACTCAGAAGCTTACATTTTGACCAATTTCAGGCAGAGAAATGACTTTAAACACACTTATTTTAGTTGAAAAAGTAATAATTCACATCCAACAGTAATTTGCAGTCAAAAGATTAAATGTTAATATTTCATCAGAATTGACCATTTTGGGAACGTTCGGCAGCTCCGCTGTCATCGTTTTTCGTCCGAAAATTGATTTTTTGGACTTTACCAAAAATGATTCAAAATGTCAATCGGGTCGTGCCTCATGTTGAATAACCACTTTTTAAACCCTCACAGTGACCAAAATTGCCATGTTTACAGAGTTTTGCTTACTCAGAAGCTTCAATTTTGACCAATTTTAGGCACAGAAATTACTTTAAACACACTTATTTTAGTTGAAAAAGTAATAATTCACATCCAACAGTAATTTGCAGTCAAAAGATTAAATGTTAAAATTTCATGAGAATTGGCCATTTTGGGAACGTTCGACAGCTCCGCGGTCATCGTTTTTCGTCCGAAAATTGATTTTTGGGACTTTACCCAAAATGATTCAAAATGTCAATCGGGTCGTGCCTCATGTTGAATAACCACTTTTTAAACCCTCACAGTGACCAAAATTACCATTTTTACAGAGTTTTGCTTACTCAGATGCTTCAATTTTCACCAATTTCAGGCAGAGAAATGACTTTAAACACACTTATTTTAGTTGAAAAGGTAATAATTCACATCCAACAGTAATTTGCATTCAAAAGATTAAATGTTAAAATTTCATCAGAATTGACCATTTTGGGAACGTTCGACAGCTCCGCGGTCATCGTTTTTCGTCCGAAAATTGATTTTTTGGACTTTACCAAAAATGATTCAAAATGTCAATCGGGTCGTGCCTCATATTGAATAACCACTTTTTAAACCCTCACAGTGACCGAAATTGCCATTTTTACAGAGTTTTGCTTACTCAGAAGCAACAATTTTGACCAATTTCAGGCACAGAAATGACTTTAAACACACTTATTTTAGTTGAAAAAGTAATATTACACATCCAACAGTAATTTGCAGTCAAAAGATTAAATGTTAAAATTTCATCAGAATTTACCATTTTTGGAACGTTCGACAGCTCCGCGGTCATCGTTTTTTGTCCGAAAATTGATTTTTTGGACTTTACCAAAAATGATTCAAAATGTCAATCGGGTCGTGCCTCATGTTGAATAACCACTTTTTAAACCCTCACAGTGACCAAAATTGCCATGTTTACAGAGTTTTGCTTACTCAGAAGCTTCAATTTTCACCAATTTCAGGCAGAGAAATGACTTTAAACACACTTATTTTAGTTTAAAAAGTAATAATTCACATCCAACAGTAATTTGCGGTCAAAGGATTAAATGTTAATATTTCATCAGAATTGCCCATTTTGGGAACGTTCGACAGCTCCGCGGTCATCGTTTTTCGTCCGAAAATTGATTTTTGGGACTTTACCCAAAATGATTCAAAATGTCAATCGGGTCGTGCCTCATGTTGAATAACCACTTTTTAAACCCTCACAGTTACCAAAATTGCCATTTTTACAGAGTTTTGCTTACTCAGAAGCTTCAATTTTGACCAATTTCAGGCACAGAAATGACTTTAAACACACTTATTTTAGTTGAAAAAGTAATAATTCACATCCAACAGTATTTTGCAGTCAAAAGATTAAATGTTAAAATTTCATCAGAATTGACCGTTTTGGGAACGTTCGACAGATCCGCGGTCATCGTTTTTCGTCTGAAAATTGATTTTTTGGACTTTACCAAAATGATTCAAAATGTCAATTGGATCGTGCCTCATGTTGAATAACCACTTTTTAAACCCTCACAGTGACCAAAATTGCCATTTTTACAGAGTTTTGCTTACTCAGAAGCTTCAATTTTCACCAATTTCAGGCAGAGAAATGACTTTAAACACACTTATTTTAGTTGAAAAGGTAATAATTCACATCCAACAGTAATTTGCAGTCAAAATATTAAATGTTAATATTTCATCAGAATTGACCATTTTGGGAACGTTCGACAGCTCCGCGGTCATCGTTTTTCGTCCGAAAATTGATTTTTTTGGACTTTACCCAAAATGATTCAAAATGTCAATCGGGTCGTGCCTCATGTTGAATAACCACTTTTTAAACCCTCACAGTGACCAAAATTGCCATTTTTACAGAGTTTTGCTTACTCAGAAGCTTACATTTTGACCAATTTCAGGCAGAGAAATGACTTTAAACACACTTATTTTAGTTGAAAAAGTAATAATTCACATCCAACAGTAATTTGCAGTCAAAAGATTAAATGTTAAAATTTCATGAGAATTGGCCATTTTGGGAACGTTCGACAGCTCCGCGGTCATCGTTTTTCGTCCGAAAATTGATTTTTTGGACTTTACCAAAAATGATTCAAAATGTCAATCGGGTCGTGCCTCATGTTGAATAACCACTTTTTAAACCCTCACAGTGACCAAAATTGCCATGTTTACAGAGTTTTGCTTACTCAGAAGCTTCAATTTTGACCAATTTCAGGTACAGAAATTACTTTAAACACACTTATTTTAGTTGAAAAAGTAATAATTCACATCCAACAGTAATTTGCAGTCAAAAGATTAAATGTTAATATTTCATCAGAATTGACCATTTTGGGAACGTTCGACAGCTCCGCGGTCATCGTTTTTCGTCCGAAAATTGATTTTTTGGGACTTTACCCAAAATGATTCAAAATGTCAATCGGGTCGTGCCTCATGTTGAATAACCACTTTTTAAACCCTCACAGTGACCAAAATTGCCATTTTTACAGAGTTTTGCTTACTCAGAAGCTTACATTTTGACCAATTTCAGGCAGAGAAATGACTTTAAACACACTTATTTTAGTTGAAAAAGTAATAATTCACATCCAACAGTAATTTGCAGTCAAAAGATTAAATGTTAAAATTTCATCAGAATTGACCATTTTGGGAACGTTCGACAGCTCCGCGGTCATTGTTTTTCGTCCGAAAATTGATTTTTTGGACTTTACCAAAATGATTCAAAATGTCAATTGGATCGTGCCTCATGTTGAATAACCACTTTTTAAACCCTCACAGTGACCAAAATTGCCATTTTTACAGAGTTTTGCTTACTCAGAAGCTTCAATTTTCACCAATTTCAGGCAGAGAAATGACTTTAAACACACTTATTTTAGTTGAAAAGGTAATAATTCACATCCAACAGTAATTTGCATTCAAAAGATTAAATGTTAAAATTTCATCAGAATTGACCATTTTGGGAATGTTCGACAGCTCCGCGGTCATCGTTTTTCGTCCGAAAATTGATTTTTTGGACTTTACCAAAAATGATTCAAAATGTCAATCGGGTCGTGCCTCATATTGAATAACCACTTTTTAAACCCTCACAGTGACCGAAATTGCCATTTTTACAGAGTTTTGCTTACTCAGAAGCTTACATTTTGACCAATTTCAGGCAGAGAAATGACTTTAAACACACTTATTTTAGTTGAAAAAGTAATAATTCACATCCAACAGTAATTTGCAGTCA
Organism: Lissotriton helveticus; assembly: GCF_964261635.1. Classification (NCBI taxonomy): domain Eukaryota; kingdom Metazoa; phylum Chordata; class Amphibia; order Caudata; family Salamandridae; genus Lissotriton; species Lissotriton helveticus. Next base: position 913,221,335 of record NC_136070.1, read on the forward strand.
AAAGATTAAATGTTAATATTTCATCAGAATTGACCATTTTGGGAACGTTCGGCAGCTCCGCTGTCATCGTTTTTCGTCCGAAAATTGATTTTTTGGACTTTACCAAAAATGATTCAAAATGTCAATCGGGTCGTGCCTCATGTTGAATAACCACTTTTTAAACCCTCACAGTGACCAAAATTGCCATGTTTACAGAGTTTTGCTTACTCAGAAGCTTCAATTTTGACCAATTTTAGGCACAGAAATTACTTTAAACACACTTATTTTAGTTGAAAAAGTAATAATTCACATCCAACAGTAATTTGCAGTCAAAAGATTAAATGTTAAAATTTCATGAGAATTGGCCATTTTGGGAACGTTCGACAGCTCCGCGGTCATCGTTTTTCGTCCGAAAATAGATTTTTGGGACTTTACCCAAAATGATTCAAAATGTCAATCGGGTCGTGCCTCATGTTGAATAACCACTTTTTAAACCCTCACAGTGACCAAAATTACCATTTTTACAGAGTTTTGCTTACTCAGATGCTTCAATTTTCACCAATTTCAGGCAGAGAAATGACTTTAAACACACTTATTTTAGTTGAAAAGGTAATAATTCACATCCAACAGTAATTTGCATTCAAAAGATTAAATGTTAAAATTTCATCAGAATTGACCATTTTGGGAACGTTCGACAGCTCCGCGGTCATCGTTTTTCGTCCGAAAATTGATTTTTTGGACTTTACCAAAAATGATTCAAAATGTCAATCGGGTCGTGCCTCATATTGAATAACCACTTTTTAAACCCTCACAGTGACCGAAATTGCCATTTTTACAGAGTTTTGCTTACTCAGAAGCAACAATTTTGACCAATTTCAGGCACAGAAATGACTTTAAACACACTTATTTTAGTTGAAAAAGTAATATTACACATCCAACAGTAATTTGCAGTCAAAAGATTAAATGTTAAAATTTCATCAGAATTTACCATTTTTGGAACGTTCGATTGCTCCGCGGTCATCGTTTTTCGTCCGAAAATTGATTTTTTGGACTTTACCAAAAATGATTCAAAATGTCAATCGGGTCATGCCTCATATTGAATAACCACTTTTTAAACCCTCACAGTGACCAAAATTGCCATTTTTACAGAGTTTTGCTTACTCAGAAGCTTACATTTTGACCAATTTCAGGCAGAGAAATGACTTTAAACACACTTATTTTAGTTGAAAAAGTAATAATTCACATCCAACAGTAATTTGCAGTCAAAAGATTAAATGTTAATATTTCATCAGAATTGACCATTTTGGGAACGTTCGACAGCTCCGCGGTCATCGTTTTTTGTCCGAAAATTGATTTTTTGGACTTTACCAAAAATGATTCAAAATGTCAATTGGATCGTGCCTATGTTGAATTACCACTTTTTAAACCCTCACAGTGACCAACATTGCCATTTTTACAGAGTTTTGCTTACTCAGAAGCTTAAATTTTCACCAATTTCAGGCAGAGAAATGACTTTAAACACACTTATTTTAGTTGGAAAAGTAATAATTCACATCCAACAGTAATTTGCAGTCAAAAGATTAAATGTTAAAATTTCATCAGAATTGACCATTTTGGGAACGTTCGACAGCTCCGCGGTCATCGTTTTTCGTCCGAAAATTGATTTTTTGAACGTTACCAAAAATGATTCAAAATGTCAATTGGGTCGTGCGTCATGTTGAATAACCACTTTTTAAACCCTCACAGTGACCAAAATTGCCATTTTTACAGAGTTTTGCTTACTCAGAAGCTTCAATTTTCACCAATTTCAGGCAGAGAAATGACTTTAAACACACTTATTTTAGTTTAAAAAGTAATAATTCACATCCAACAGTAATTTGCGGTCAAAGGATTAAATGTTAATATTTCATCAGAATTGCCCATTTTGGGAACGTTCGACAGCTCCGCGGTCATCGTTTTTCGTCCGAAAATTGATTTTTGGGACTTTACCCAAAATGATTCAAAATGTCAATCGGGTCGTGCCTCATGTTGAATAACCACTTTTTAAACCCTCACAGTGACCAAAATTGCCATTTTTACAGAGTTTTGCTTACTCAGAAGCTTCAATTTTGACCAATTTCAGGCACAGAAATGACTTTAAACACACTTATTTTAGTTGAAAAAGTAATAATTCACATCCAACAGTATTTTGCAGTCAAAAGATTAAATGTTAAAATTTCATCAGAATTGACCGTTTTGGGAACGTTCGACAGATCCGCGGTCATCGTTTTTCGTCTGAAAATTGATTTTTTGGACTTTACCAAAATGATTCAAAATGTCAATTGGATCGTGCCTCATGTTGAATAACCACTTTTTAAACCCTCACAGTGACCAAAATTGCCATTTTTACAGAGTTTTGCTTACTCAGAAGCTTCAATTTTCACCAATTTCAGGCAGAGAAATGACTTTAAACACACTTATTTTAGTTGAAAAGGTAATAATTCACATCCAACAGTAATTTGCAGTCAAAATATTAAATGTTAATATTTCATCAGAATTGACCATTTTGGGAACGTTCGACAGCTCCGCGGTCATCGTTTTTCGTCCGAAAATTGATTTTTTTGGACTTTACCCAAAATGATTCAAAATGTCAATCGGGTCGTGCCTCATGTTGAATAACCACTTTTTAAACCCTCACAGTGACCAAAATTGCCATTTTTACAGAGTTTTGCTTACTCAGAAGCTTACATTTTGACCAATTTCAGGCAGAGAAATGACTTTAAACACACTTATTTTAGTTGAAAAAGTAATAATTCACATCCAACAGTAATTTGCAGTCAAAAGATTAAATGTTAAAATTTCATGAGAATTGGCCATTTTGGGAACGTTCGACAGCTCCGCGGTCATCGTTTTTCGTCCGAAAATTGATTTTTTGGACTTTACCAAAAATGATTCAAAATGTCAATCGGGCCGTGCCTCATGTTGAATAACCACTTTTTAAACCCTCACAGTGACCAAAATTGCCATGTTTACAGAGTTTTGCTTACTCAGAAGCTTCAATTTTGACCAATTTCAGGTACAGAAATTACTTTAAACACACTTATTTTAGTTGAAAAAGTAATAATTCACATCCAACAGTAATTTGCAGTCAAAAGATTAAATGTTAATATTTCATCAGAATTGACCATTTTGGGAACGTTCGACAGCTCCGCGGTCATCGTTTTTCGTCCGAAAATTGATTTTTTGGGACTTTACCCAAAATGATTCAAAATGTCAATCGGGTCGTGCCTCATGTTGAATAACCACTTTTTAAACCCTCACAGTGACCAAAATTGCCATTTTTACAGAGTTTTGCTTACTCAGAAGCTTACATTTTGACCAATTTCAGGCAGAGAAATGACTTTAAACACACTTATTTTAGTTGAAAAGGTAATAATTCACATCCAACAGTAATTTGCATTCAAAAGATTAAATGTTAAAATTTCATGAGAATTGACCATTTTGGGAACGTTCGACAGCTCCGCGGTCATCGTTTTTCGTCCGAAAATTGATTTTTTGGACTTTACCAAAAATGATTCAAAATGTCAATCGGGTCGTGCCTCATATTGAATAACCACTTTTTAAACCCTCACAGTGACCGAAATTGCCATTTTTACAGAGTTTTGCTTACTCAGAAGCAACAATTTTGACCAATTTCAGGCACAGAAATGACTTTAAACACACTTATTTTAGTTGAAAAAGTAATATTACACATCCAACAGTAATTTGCAGTCAAAAGATTAAATGTTAAAATTTCATCAGAATTTACCATTTTTGGAACGTTCGATTGCTCCGCGGTCATCGTTTTTCGTCCGAAAATTGATTTTTGGGACTTTACCAAAAATGATTCAAAATGTCAATCGGGTCATGCCTCATATTGAATAACCACTTTTTAAACCCTCACAGTGACCAAAATTGCCATTTTTACAGAGTTTTGCTTACTCAGAAGCTTACATTTTGACCAATTTCAGGCAGAGAAATGACTTTAAACACACTTATTTTAGTTGAAAAAGTAATAATTCACATCCAACAGTAATTTGCAGTCAAAAGATTAAATGTTAATATTTCATCAGAATTGACCATTTTGGGAACGTTCGACAGCTCCGCGGTCATCGTTTTTTGTCCGAAAATTGATTTTTTGGACTTTACCAAAAATGATTCAAAATGTCAATTGGATCGTGCCTATGTTGAATTACCACTTTTTAAACCCTCACAGTGACCAACATTGCCATTTTTACAGAGTTTTGCTTACTCAGAAGCTTAAATTTTCACCAATTTCAGGCAGAGAAATGACTTTAAACACACTTATTTTAGTTGGAAAAGTAATAATTCACATCCAACAGTAATTTGCAGTCAAAAGATTAAATGTTAAAATTTCATCAGAATTGACCATTTTGGGAACGTTCGACAGCTCCGCGGTCATCGTTTTTCGTCCGAAAATTGATTTTTTGAACGTTACCAAAAATGATTCAAAATGTCAATTGGGTCGTGCGTCATGTTGAATAACCACTTTTTAAACCCTCACAGTGACCAAAATTGCCATTTTTACAGAGTTTTGCTTACTCAGAAGCTTCAATTTTCACCAATTTCAGGCAGAGAAATGACTTTAAACACACTTATTTTAGTTTAAAAAGTAATAATTCACATCCAACAGTAATTTGCGGTCAAAGGATTAAATGTTAATATTTCATCAGAATTGCCCATTTTGGGAACGTTCGACAGCTCCGCGGTCATCGTTTTTCGTCCGAAAATTGATTTTTGGGACTTTACCCAAAATGATTCAAAATGTCAATCGGGTCGTGCCTCATGTTGAATAACCACTTTTTAAACCCTCACAGTTACCAAAATTGCCATTTTTACAGAGTTTTGCTTACTCAGAAGCTTCAATTTTGACCAATTTCAGGCACAGAAATGACTTTAAACACACTTATTTTAGTTGAAAAAGTAATAATTCACATCCAACAGTATTTTGCAGTCAAAAGATTAAATGTTAAAATTTCATCAGAATTGACCGTTTTGGGAACGTTCGACAGATCCGCGGTCATCGTTTTTCGTCTGAAAATTGATTTTTTGGACTTTACCAAAATGATTCAAAATGTCAATTGGATCGTGCCTCATGTTGAATAACCACTTTTTAAACCCTCACAGTGACCAAAATTGCCATTTTTACAGAGTTTTGCTTACTCAGAAGCTTCAATTTTCACCAATTTCAGGCAGAGAAATGACTTTAAACACACTTATTTTAGTTGAAAAGGTAATAATTCACATCCAACAGTAATTTGCAGTCAAAATATTAAATGTTAATATTTCATCAGAATTGACCATTTTGGGAACGTTCGACAGCTCCGCGGTCATCGTTTTTCGTCCGAAAATTGATTTTTTTGGACTTTACCCAAAATGATTCAAAATGTCAATCGGGTCGTGCCTCATGTTGAATAACCACTTTTTAAACCCTCACAGTGACCAAAATTGCCATTTTTACAGAGTTTTGCTTACTCAGAAGCTTACATTTTGACCAATTTCAGGCAGAGAAATGACTTTAAACACACTTATTTTAGTTGAAAAAGTAATAATTCACATCCAACTGTAATTTGCAGTCAAAAGATTAAATGTTAAAATTTCATGAGAATTGGCCATTTTGGGAACGTTCGACAGCTCCGCGGTCATCGTTTTTCGTCCGAAAATTGATTTTTTGGACTTTACCAAAAATGATTCAAAATGTCAATCGGGTCGTGCCTCATGTTGAATAACCACTTTTTAAACCCTCACAGTGACCAAAATTGCCATGTTTACAGAGTTTTGCTTACTCAGAAGCTTCAATTTTGACCAATTTCAGGTACAGAAATTACTTTAAACACACTTATTTTAGTTGAAAAAGTAATAATTCACATCCAACAGTAATTTGCAGTCAAAAGATTAAATGTTAATATTTCATCAGAATTGACCATTTTGGGAACGTTCGACAGCTCCGCGGTCATCGTTTTTCGTCCGAAAATTGATTTTTTGGGACTTTACCCAAAATGATTCAAAATGTCAATCGGGTCGTGCCTCATGTTGAATAACCACTTTTTAAACCCTCACAGTGACCAAAATTGCCATTTTTACAGAGTTTTGCTTACTCAGAAGCTTACATTTTGACCAATTTCAGGCAGAGAAATGACTTTAAACACACTTATTTTAGTTGAAAAAGTAATAATTCACATCCAACAGTAATTTGCAGTCAAAAGATTAAATGTTAAAATTTCATCAGAATTGACCATTTTGGGAACGTTCGACAGCTCCGCGGTCATCGTTTTTCGTCCGAAAATTGATTTTTTGGACTTTACCAAAATGATTCAAAATGTCAATTGGATCGTGCCTCATGTTGAATAACCACTTTTTAAACCCTCACAGTGACCAAAATAGCCATTTTTACAGAGTTTTGCTTACTCAGAAGCTTCAATTTTCACCAATTTCAGGCAGAGAAATGACTTTAAACACACTTATTTTAGTTGAAAAGGTAATAATTCACATCCAACAGTAATTTGCATTCAAAAGATTAAATGTTAAAATTTCATCAGAATTGACCATTTTGGGAACGTTCGACAGCTCCGCGGTCATCGTTTTTCGTCCGAAAATTGATTTTTTGGACTTTACCAAAAATGATTCAAAATGTCAATCGGGTCGTGCCTCATATTGAATAACCACTTTTTAAACCCTCACAGTGACCGAAATTGCCATTTTTACAGAGTTTTGCTTACTCAGAAGCTTACATTTTGACCAATTTCAGGCAGAGAAATGACTTTAAACACAATTATTTTAGTTGAAAAAGTAATAATTCACATCCAACAGTAATTTGCAGTCAAAAGATTAAATGTTAATATTTCATCAGAATTGACCATTTTGGGAACGTTCGGCAGCTCCGCTGTCATCGTTTTTCGTCCGAAAATTGATTTTTTGGACTTTACCAAAAATGATTCAAAATGTCAATCGGGTCGTGCCTCACGTTGAATAACCACTTTTTAAACCCTCACAGTGACCAAAATTGCCATGTTTACAGAGTTTTGCTTACTCAGAAGCTTCAATTTTGACCAATTTTAGGCACAGAAATTACTTTAAACACACTTATTTTAGTTGAAAAAGTAATAATTCACATCCAACAGTAATTTGCAGTCAAAAGATTAAATGTTAAAATTTCATGAGAATTGGCCATTTTGGGAACGTTCGACAGCTCCGCGGTCATCGTTTTTCGTCCGAAAATAGATTTTTGGGACTTTACCCAAAATGATTCAAAATGTCAATCGGGTCGTGCCTCATGTTGAATAACCACTTTTTAAACCCTCACAGTGACCAAAATTACCATTTTTACAGAGTTTTGCTTACTCAGATGCTTCAATTTTCACCAATTTCAGGCAGAGAAATGACTTTAAACACACTTATTTTAGTTGAAAAGGTAATAATTCACATCCAACAGTAATTTGCATTCAAAAGATTAAATGTTAAAATTTCATCAGAATTGACCATTTTGGGAACGTTCGACAGCTCCGCGGTCATCGTTTTTCGTCCGAAAATTGATTTTTTGGACTTTACCAAAAATGATTCAAAATGTCAATCGGGTCGTGCCTCATATTGAATAACCACTTTTTAAACCCTCACAGTGACCGAAATTGCCATTTTTACAGAGTTTTGCTTACTCAGAAGCAACAATTTTGACCAATTTCAGGCACAGAAATGACTTTAAACACACTTATTTTAGTTGAAAAAGTAATATTACACATCCAACAGTAATTTGCAGTCAAAAGATTAAATGTTAAAATTTCATCAGAATTTACCATTTTTGGAACGTTCGATTGCTCCGCGGTCATCGTTTTTCGTCCGAAAATTGATTTTTTGGACTTTACCAAAAATGATTCAAAATGTCAATCGGGTCATGCCTCATATTGAATAACCACTTTTTAAACCCTCACAGTGACCAAAATTGCCATTTTTACAGAGTTTTGCTTACTCAGAAGCTTACATTTTGACCAATTTCAGGCAGAGAAATGACTTTAAACACACTTATTTTAGTTGAAAAAGTAATAATTCACATCCAACAGTAATTTGCAGTCAAAAGATTAAATGATAATATTTCATCAGAATTGACCATTTTGGGAACGTTCGACAGCTCCGCGGTCATCGTTTTTTGTCCGAAAATTGATTTTTTGGACTTTACCAAAAATGATTCAAAATGTCAATTGGATCGTGCCTATGTTGAATTACCACTTTTTAAACCCTCACAGTGACCAACATTGCCATTTTTACAGAGTTTTGCTTACTCAGAAGCTTAAATTTTCACCAATTTCAGGCAGAGAAATGACTTTAAACACACTTATTTTAGTTGGAAAAGTAATAATTCACATCCAACAGTAATTTGCAGTCAAAAGATTAAATGTTAAAATTTCATCAGAATTGACCATTTTGGGAACGTTCGACAGCTCCGCGGTCATCGTTTTTCGTCCGAAAATTGATTTTTTGAACGTTACCAAAAATGATTCAAAATGTCAATTGGGTCGTGCGTCATGTTGAATAACCACTTTTTAAACCCTCACAGTGACCAAAATTGCCATTTTTACAGAGTTTTGCTTACTCAGAAGCTTCAATTTTCACCAATTTCAGGCAGAGAAATGACTTTAAACACACTTATTTTAGTTTAAAAAGTAATAATTCACATCCAACAGTAATTTGCGGTCAAAGGATTAAATGTTAATATTTCATCAGAATTGCCCATTTTGGGAACGTTCGACAGCTCCGCGGTCATCGTTTTTCGTCCGAAAATTGATTTTTGGGACTTTACCCAAAATGATTCAAAATGTCAATCGGGTCGTGCCTCATGTTGAATAACCACTTTTTAAACCCTCACAGTGACCAAAATTGCCATTTTTACAGAGTTTTGCTTACTCAGAAGCTTCAATTTTGACCAATTTCAGGCACAGAAATGACTTTAAACACACTTATTTTAGTTGAAAAAGTAATAATTCACATCCAACAGTATTTTGCAGTCAAAAGATTAAATGTTAAAATTTCATCAGAATTGACCGTTTTGGGAACGTTCGACAGATCCGCGGTCATCGTTTTTCGTCTGAAAATTGATTTTTTGGACTTTACCAAAATGATTCAAAATGTCAATTGGATCGTGCCTCATGTTGAATAACCACTTTTTAAACCCTCACAGTGACCAAAATTGCCATTTTTACAGAGTTTTGCTTACTCAGAAGCTTCAATTTTCACCAATTTCAGGCAGAGAAATGACTTTAAACACACTTATTTTAGTTGAAAAGGTAATAATTCACATCCAACAGTAATTTGCAGTCAAAATATTAAATGTTAATATTTCATCAGAATTGACCATTTTGGGAACGTTCGACAGCTCCGCGGTCATCGTTTTTCGTCCGAAAATTGATTTTTTTGGACTTTACCCAAAATGATTCAAAATGTCAATCGGGTCGTGCCTCATGTTGAATAACCACTTTTTAAACCCTCACAGTGACCAAAATTGCCATTTTTACAGAGTTTTGCTTACTCAGAAGCTTACATTTTGACCAATTTCAGGCAGAGAAATGACTTTAAACACACTTATTTTAGTTGAAAAAGTAATAATTCACATCCAACAGTAATTTGCAGTCAAAAGATTAAATGTTAAAATTTCATGAGAATTGGCCATTTTGGGAACGTTCGACAGCTCCGCGGTCATCGTTTTTCGTCCGAAAATTGATTTTTTGGACTTTACCAAAAATGATTCAAAATGTCAATCGGGCCGTGCCTCATGTTGAATAACCACTTTTTAAACCCTCACAGTGACCAAAATTGCCATGTTTACAGAGTTTTGCTTACTCAGAAGCTTCAATTTTGACCAATTTCAGGTACAGAAATTACTTTAAACACACTTATTTTAGTTGAAAAAGTAATAATTCACATCCAACAGTAATTTGCAGTCAAAAGATTAAATGTTAATATTTCATCAGAATTGACCATTTTGGGAACGTTCGACAGCTCCGCGGTCATCGTTTTTCGTCCGAAAATTGATTTTTTGGGACTTTACCCAAAATGATTCAAAATGTCAATCGGGTCGTGCCTAATGTTGAATAACCACTTTTTAAACCCTCACAGTGACCAAAATTGCCATTTTTACAGAGTTTTGCTTACTCAGAAGCTTACATTTTGACCAATTTCAGGCAGAGAAATGACTTTAAACACACTTATTTTAGTTGAAAAAGTAATAATTCACATCCAACAGTAATTTGCAGTCAAAAGATTAAATGCTAAAATTTCATCAGAATTGACCATTTTGGGAACGTTCGACAGCTCCGCGGTCATCGTTTTTCGTCCGAAAATTGATTTTTGTGGACTTTACCCAAAATGATTCAAAATGTCAATCGGGTCGTGCCTCATGTTGAATAACCACTTTTTAAACCCTCACAGTGACCAAAATTGCCATTTTTACAGAGTTTTGCTTACTCAGAAGCTTACATTTTGACCAATTTCAGGCAGAGAAATGACTTTAAACACACTTATTTTAGTTGAAAAAGTAATAATTCACATCCAACAGTAATTTGCAGTCAAAAGATTAAATGTTAAAATTTCATCAGAATTGACCATTTTGGGAACGTTCGACAGCTCCGCGGTCATCGTTTTTCGTCCGAAAATTGATTTTTTGGACTTTACCAAAATGATTCAAAATGTCAATTGGATCGTGCCTCATGTTGAATAACCACTTTTTAAACCCTCACAGTGACCAAAATAGCCATTTTTACAGAGTTTTGCTTACTCAGAAGCTTCAATTTTCACCAATTTCAGGCAGAGAAATGACTTTAAACACACTTATTTTAGTTGAAAAGGTAATAATTCACATCCAACAGTAATTTGCATTCAAAAGATTAAATGTTAAAATTTCATCAGAATTGACCATTTTGGGAACGTTCGACAGCTCCGCGGTCATCGTTTTTCGTCCGAAAATTGATTTTTTGGACTTTACCAAAAATGATTCAAAATGTCAATCGGGTCGTGCCTCATATTGAATAACCACTTTTTAAACCCTCACAGTGACCGAAATTGCCATTTTTACAGAGTTTTGCTTACTCAGAAGCTTACATTTTGACCAATTTCAGGCAGAGAAATGACTTTAAACACAATTATTTTAGTTGAAAAAGTAATAATTCACATCCAACAGTAATTTGCAGTCAAAAGATTAAATGTTAATATTTCATCAGAATTGACCATTTTGGGAACGTTCGGCAGCTCCGCTGTCATCGTTTTTCGTCCGAAAATTGATTTTTTGGACTTTACCAAAAATGATTCAAAATGTCAATCGGGTCGTGCCTCACGTTGAATAACCACTTTTTAAACCCTCACAGTGACCAAAATTGCCATGTTTACAGAGTTTTGCTTACTCAGAAGCTTCAATTTTGACCAATTTTAGGCACAGAAATTACTTTAAACACACTTATTTTAGTTGAAAAAGTAATAATTCACATCCAACAGTAATTTGCAGTCAAAAGATTAAATGTTAAAATTTCATGAGAATTGGCCATTTTGGGAACGTTCGACAGCTCCGCGGTCATCGTTTTTCGTCCGAAAATAGATTTTTGGGACTTTACCCAAAATGATTCAAAATGTCAATCGGGTCGTGCCTCATGTTGAATAACCACTTTTTAAACCCTCACAGTGACCAAAATTACCATTTTTACAGAGTTTTGCTTACTCAGATGCTTCAATTTTCACCAATTTCAGGCAGAGAAATGACTTTAAACACACTTATTTTAGTTGAAAAGGTAATAATTCACATCCAACAGTAATTTGCATTCAAAAGATTAAATGTTAAAATTTCATCAGAATTGACCATTTTGGGAACGTTCGACAGCTCCGCGGTCATCGTTTTTCGTCCGAAAATTGATTTTTTGGACTTTACCAAAAATGATTCAAAATGTCAATCGGGTCGTGCCTCATATTGAATAACCACTTTTTAAACCCTCACAGTGACCGAAATTGCCATTTTTACAGAGTTTTGCTTACTCAGAAGCAACAATTTTGACCAATTTCAGGCACAGAAATGACTTTAAACACACTTATTTTAGTTGAAAAAGTAATATTACACATCCAACAGTAATTTGCAGTCAAAAGATTAAATGTTAAAATTTCATCAGAATTTACCATTTTTGGAACGTTCGATTGCTCCGCGGTCATCGTTTTTCGTCCGAAAATTGATTTTTTGGACTTTACCAAAAATGATTCAAAATGTCAATCGGGTCATGCCTCATATTGAATAACCACTTTTTAAACCCTCACAGTGACCAAAATTGCCATTTTTACAGAGTTTTGCTTACTCAGAAGCTTACATTTTGACCAATTTCAGGCAGAGAAATGACTTTAAACACACTTATTTTAGTTGAAAAAGTAATAATTCACATCCAACAGTAATTTGCAGTCAAAAGATTAAATGATAATATTTCATCAGAATTGACCATTTTGGGAACGTTCGACAGCTCCGCGGTCATCGTTTTTTGTCCGAAAATTGATTTTTTGGACTTTACCAAAAATGATTCAAAATGTCAATTGGATCGTGCCTATGTTGAATTACCACTTTTTAAACCCTCACAGTGACCAACATTGCCATTTTTACAGAGTTTTGCTTACTCAGAAGCTTAAATTTTCACCAATTTCAGGCAGAGAAATGACTTTAAACACACTTATTTTAGTTGGAAAAGTAATAATTCACATCCAACAGTAATTTGCAGTCAAAAGATTAAATGTTAAAATTTCATCAGAATTGACCATTTTGGGAACGTTCGACAGCTCCGCGGTCATCGTTTTTCGTCCGAAAATTGATTTTTTGAACGTTACCAAAAATGATTCAAAATGTCAATTGGGTCGTGCGTCATGTTGAATAACCACTTTTTAAACCCTCACAGTGACCAAAATTGCCATTTTTACAGAGTTTTGCTTACTCAGAAGCTTCAATTTTCACCAATTTCAGGCAGAGAAATGACTTTAAACACACTTATTTTAGTTTAAAAAGTAATAATTCACATCCAACAGTAATTTGCGGTCAAAGGATTAAATGTTAATATTTCATCAGAATTGCCCATTTTGGGAACGTTCGACAGCTCCGCGGTCATCGTTTTTCGTCCGAAAATTGATTTTTGGGACTTTACCCAAAATGATTCAAAATGTCAATCGGGTCGTGCCTCATGTTGAATAACCACTTTTTAAACCCTCACAGTGACCAAAATTGCCATTTTTACAGAGTTTTGCTTACTCAGAAGCTTCAATTTTGACCAATTTCAGGCACAGAAATGACTTTAAACACACTTATTTTAGTTGAAAAAGTAATAATTCACATCCAACAGTATTTTGCAGTCAAAAGATTAAATGTTAAAATTTCATCAGAATTGACCGTTTTGGGAACGTTCGACAGATCCGCGGTCATCGTTTTTCGTCTGAAAATTGATTTTTTGGACTTTACCAAAATGATTCAAAATGTCAATTGGATCGTGCCTCATGTTGAATAACCACTTTTTAAACCCTCACAGTGACCAAAATTGCCATTTTTACAGAGTTTTGCTTACTCAGAAGCTTCAATTTTCACCAATTTCAGGCAGAGAAATGACTTTAAACACACTTATTTTAGTTGAAAAGGTAATAATTCACATCCAACAGTAATTTGCAGTCAAAATATTAAATGTTAATATTTCATCAGAATTGACCATTTTGGGAACGTTCGACAGCTCCGCGGTCATCGTTTTTCGTCCGAAAATTGATTTTTTTGGACTTTACCCAAAATGATTCAAAATGTCAATCGGGTCGTGCCTCATGTTGAATAACCACTTTTTAAACCCTCACAGTGACCAAAATTGCCATTTTTACAGAGTTTTGCTTACTCAGAAGCTTACATTTTGACCAATTTCAGGCAGAGAAATGACTTTAAACACACTTATTTTAGTTGAAAAAGTAATAATTCACATCCAACAGTAATTTGCAGTCAAAAGATTAAATGTTAAAATTTCATGAGAATTGGCCATTTTGGGAACGTTCGACAGCTCCGCGGTCATCGTTTTTCGTCCGAAAATTGATTTTTTGGACTTTACCAAAAATGATTCAAAATGTCAATCGGGCCGTGCCTCATGTTGAATAACCACTTTTTAAACCCTCACAGTGACCAAAATTGCCATGTTTACAGAGTTTTGCTTACTCAGAAGCTTCAATTTTGACCAATTTCAGGTACAGAAATTACTTTAAACACACTTATTTTAGTTGAAAAAGTAATAATTCACATCCAACAGTAATTTGCAGTCAAAAGATTAAATGTTAATATTTCATCAGAATTGACCATTTTGGGAACGTTCGACAGCTCCGCGGTCATCGTTTTTCGTCCGAAAATTGATTTTTTGGGACTTTACCCAAAATGATTCAAAATGTCAATCGGGTCGTGCCTAATGTTGAATAACCACTTTTTAAACCCTCACAGTGACCAAAATTGCCATTTTTACAGAGTTTTGCTTACTCAGAAGCTTACATTTTGACCAATTTCAGGCAGAGAAATGACTTTAAACACACTTATTTTAGTTGAAAAAGTAATAATTCACATCCAACAGTAATTTGCAGTCAAAAGATTAAATGCTAAAATTTCATCAGAATTGACCATTTTGGGAACGTTCGACAGCTCCGCGGTCATCGTTTTTCGTCCGAAAATTGATTTTTGTGGACTTTACCCAAAATGATTCAAAATGTCAATCGGGTCGTGCCTCATGTTGAATAACCACTTTTTAAACCCTCACAGTGACCAAAATTGCCATTTTTACAGAGTTTTGCTTACTCAGAAGCTTAAATTTTGACCAATTTCAGGCACAGGAATGACTTTAAACACACTTATTTTAGTTGAAAAAGTAATAATTCACATCCAACAGTAATTTGCAGTCAAAAGATTAAATGTTAAAATTTCATCAGAATTGACCATTTTGGGAACGTTCGACAGCTCCGCGGTCATCGTTTTTCGTCCGAAAATTGATTTTTTGGACTTTACCAAAATGATTCAAAATGTCAATTGGATCGTGCCTCATGTTGAATAACCACTTTTTAAACCCTCACAGTGACCAAAATTGCCATTTTTACAGAGTTTTGCTTACTCAGAAGCTTCAATTTTCACCAATTTCAGGCAGAGAAATGACTTTAAACACACTTATTTTAGTTGAAAAGGTAATAATTCACATCCAACAGTAATTTGCATTCAAAAGATTAAATGTTAAAATTTCATCAGAATTGACCATTTTGGGAACGTTCGACAGCTCCGCGGTCATCGTTTTTCGTCCGAAAATTGATTTTTTGGACTTTACCAAAAATGATTCAAAATGTCAATCGGGTCGTGCCTCATATTGAATAACCACTTTTTAAACCCTCACAGTGACCGAAATTGCCATTTTTACAGAGTTTTGCTTACTCAGAAGCTTACATTTTGACCAATTTCAGGCAGAGAAATGACTTTAAACACACTTATTTTAGTTGAAAAAGTAATAATTCACATCCAACAGTAATTTGCAGTCAAAAGATTAAATGTTAATATTTCATCAGAATTGACCATTTTGGGAACGTTCGGCAGCTCCGCTGTCATCGTTTTTCGTCCGAAAATTGATTTTTTGGACTTTACCAAAAATGATTCAAAATGTCAATCGGGTCGTGCCTCATGTTGAATAACCACTTTTTAAACCCTCACAGTGACCAAAATTGCCATGTTTACAGAGTTTTGCTTACTCAGAAGCTTCAATTTTGACCAATTTTAGGCACAGAAATTACTTTAAACACACTTATTTTAGTTGAAAAAGTAATAATTCACATCCAACAGTAATTTGCAGTCAAAAGATTAAATGTTAAAATTTCATGAGAATTGGCCATTTTGGGAACGTTCGACAGCTCCGCGGTCATCGTTTTTCGTCCGAAAATTGATTTTTGGGACTTTACCAAAAATGATTCAAAATGTCAATCGGGTCGTGCCTCATGTTGAATAACCACTTTTTAAACCCTCACAGTGACCAAAATTACCATTTTTACAGAGTTTTGCTTACTCAGAAGCTTAAATTTTGACCAATTTCAGGCACAGGAATGACTTTAAACACACTTATTTTAGTTGAAAAAGTAATAATTCACATCTAACAGTAATTTGCATTCAAAAGATTAAATGTTAAAATTTCATGAGAATTGACCATTTTGGGAACGTTCGACAGCTCCGCGGTCATCGTTTTTCGTCCGAAAATTGATTTTTTGGACTTTACCAAAAATGATTCAAAATGTCAATCGGGTCGTGCCTCATATTGAATAACCACTTTTTAAACCCTCACAGTGACCGAAATTGCCATTTTTACAGAGTTTTGCTTACTCAGAAGCAACAATTTTGACCAATTTCAGGCACAGAAATGACTTTAAACACACTTATTTTAGTTGAAAAAGTAATATTACACATCCAACAGTAATTTGCAGTCAAAAGATTAAATGTTAAAATTTCATCAGAATTTACCATTTTTGGAACGTTCGATTGCTCCGCGGTCATCGTTTTTCGTCCGAAAATTGATTTTTGGGACTTTACCAAAAATGATTCAAAATGTCAATCGGGTCATGCCTCATATTGAATAACCACTTTTTAAACCCTCACAGTGACCAAAATTGCCATTTTTACAGAGTTTTGCTTACTCAGAAGCTTACATTTTGACCAATTTCAGGCAGAGAAATGACTTTAAACACACTTATTTTAGTTGAAAAAGTAATAATTCACATCCAACAGTAATTTGCAGTCAAAAGATTAAATGTTAATATTTCATCAGAATTGACCATTTTGGGAACGTTCGACAGCTCCGCGGTCATCGTTTTTTGTCCGAAAATTGATTTTTTGGACTTTACCAAAAATGATTCAAAATGTCAATTGGATCGTGCCTATGTTGAATTACCACTTTTTAAACCCTCACAGTGACCAACATTGCCATTTTTACAGAGTTTTGCTTACTCAGAAGCTTAAATTTTCACCAATTTCAGGCAGAGAAATGACTTTAAACACACTTATTTTAGTTGGAAAAGTAATAATTCACATCCAACAGTAATTTGCAGTCAAAAGATTAAATGTTAAAATTTCATCAGAATTGACCATTTTGGGAACGTTCGACAGCTCCGCGGTCATCGTTTTTCGTCCGAAAATTGATTTTTTGAACGTTACCAAAAATGATTCAAAATGTCAATTGGGTCGTGCGTCATGTTGAATAACCACTTTTTAAACCCTCACAGTGACCAAAATTGCCATTTTTACAGAGTTTTGCTTACTCAGAAGCTTCAATTTTCACCAATTTCAGGCAGAGAAATGACTTTAAACACACTTATTTTAGTTTAAAAAGTAATAATTCACATCCAACAGTAATTTGCGGTCAAAGGATTAAATGTTAATATTTCATCAGAATTGGCCATTTTGGGAACGTTCGACAGCTCCGCGGTCATCGTTTTTCGTCCGAAAATTGATTTTTGGGACTTTACCCAAAATGATTCAAAATGTCAATCGGGTCGTGCCTCATGTTGAATAACCACTTTTTAAACCCTCACAGTGACCAAAATTGCCATTTTTACAGAGTTTTGCTTACTCAGAAGCTTCAATTTTGACCAATTTCAGGCACAGAAATGACTTTAAACACACTTATTTTAGTTGAAAAAGTAATAATTCACATCCAACAGTATTTTGCAGTCAAAAGATTAAATGTTAAAATTTCATCAGAATTGACCGTTTTGGGAACGTTCGACAGCTCCGCGGTCATCGTTTTTCGTCTGAAAATTGATTTTTTGGACTTTACCAAAATGATTCAAAATGTCAATTGGATCGTGCCTCATGTTGAATAACCACTTTTTAAACCCTCACAGTGACCAAAATTGCCATGTTTACAGAGTTTTGCTTACTCAGAAGCTTCAATTTTGACCAATTTCAGGCACAGAAATTACTTTAAACACACTTATTTTAGTTGAAAAAGTAATAATTCACATCCAACAGTAATTTGCAGTCAAAAGATTAAATGTTAATATTTCATCAGAATTGACCATTTTGGGAACGTTCGACAGCTCCGCGGTCATCGTTTTTCGTCCGAAAATTGATTTTTTGGGACTTTACCCAAAATGATTCAAAATGTCAATCGGGTCGTGCCTCATGTTGAATAACCACTTTTTAAACCCTCACAGTGACCAAAATTGCCATTTTTACAGAGTTTTGCTTACTCAGAAGCTTACATTTTGACCAATTTCAGGCAGAGAAATGACTTTAAACACACTTATTTTAGTTGAAAAAGTAATAATTCACATCCAACAGTAATTTGCAGTCAAAAGATTAAATGCTAAAATTTCATCAGAATTGACCATTTTGGGAACGTTCGGCAGCTCCGCTGTCATCGTTTTTCGTCCGAAAATTGATTTTTTGGACTTTACCAAAAATGATTCAAAATGTCAATCGGGTCGTGCCTCATGTTGAATAACCACTTTTTAAACCCTCACAGTGACCAAAATTGCCATGTTTACAGAGTTTTGCTTACTCAGAAGCTTCAATTTTGACGAATTTTAGGCACAGAAATTACTTTAAACACACTTATTTTAGTTGAAAAAGTAATAATTCACATCCAACAGTAATTTGCAGTCAAAAGATTAAATGTTAAAATTTCATGAGAATTGGCCATTTTGGGAACGTTCGACAGCTCCGCGGTCATCGTTTTTCGTCCGAAAATTGATTTTCGGGACTTTACCCAAAATGATTCAAAATGTCAATCGGGTCGTGCCTCATGTTGAATAACCACTTTTTAAACCCTCACAGTGACCAAAATTGCCATTTTTACAGAGTTTTGCTTACTCAGAAGCTTAAATTTTGACCAATTTCAGGCACAGGAATGACTTTAAACACACTTATTTTAGTTGAAAAAGTAATAATTCACATCCAACAGTAATTTGCAGTCAAAAGATTAAATGTTAAAATTTCATCAGAATTGACCATTTTGGGAACGTTCGACAGCTCCGCGGTCATCGTTTTTCGTCCGAAAATTGATTTTTTGGACTTTACCAAAATGATTCAAAATGTCAATTGGATCGTGCCTCATGTTGAATAACCACTTTTTAAACCCTCACAGTGACCAAAATTGCCATTTTTACAGAGTTTTGCTTACTCAGAAGCTTACATTTTGACCAATTTCAGGCAGAGAAATGACTTTAAACACACTTATTTTAGTTGAAAAAGTAATAATTCACATCCAACAGTAATTTGCAGTCAAAAGATTAAATGCTAAAATTTCATCAGAATTGACCATTTTGGGAACGTTCGGCAGCTCCGCTGTCATCGTTTTTCGTCCGAAAATTGATTTTTTGGACTTTACCAAAAATGATTCAAAATGTCAATCGGGTCGTGCCTCATGTTGAATAACCACTTTTTAAACCCTCACAGTGACCAAAATTGCCATGTTTACAGAGTTTTGCTTACTCAGAAGCTTCAATTTTGACGAATTTTAGGCACAGAAATTACTTTAAACACACTTATTTTAGTTGAAAAAGTAATAATTCACATCCAACAGTAATTTGCAGTCAAAAGATTAAATGTTAAAATTTCATGAGAATTGGCCATTTTGGGAACGTTCGACAGCTCCGCGGTCATCGTTTTTCGTCCGAAAATTGATTTTCGGGACTTTACCCAAAATGATTCAAAATGTCAATCGGGTCGTGCCTCATGTTGAATAACCACTTTTTAAACCCTCACAGTGACCAAAATTGCCATTTTTACAGAGTTTTGCTTACTCAGAAGCTTAAATTTTGACCAATTTCAGGCACAGGAATGACTTTAAACACACTTATTTTAGTTGAAAAAGTAATAATTCACATCCAACAGTAATTTGCAGTCAAAAGATTAAATGTTAAAATTTCATCAGAATTGACCATTTTGGGAACGTTCGACAGCTCCGCGGTCATCGTTTTTCGTCCGAAAATTGATTTTTTGGACTTTACCAAAATGATTCAAAATGTCAATTGGATCGTGCCTCATGTTGAATAACCACTTTTTAAACCCTCACAGTGACCAAAATTGCCATTTTTACAGAGTTTTGCTTACTCAGAAGCTTCAATTTTCACCAATTTCAGGCAGAGAAATGACTTTAAACACACTTATTTTAGTTGAAAAGGTAATAATTCACATCCAACAGTAATTTGCATTCAAAAGATTAAATGTTAAAATTTCATCAGAATTGACCATTTTGGGAACGTTCAACAGCTCCGCGGTCATCGTTTTTCGTCCGAAAATTGATTTTTTGGACTTTACCAAAAATGATTCAAAATGTCAATCGGGTCGTGCCTCATATTGAATAACCACTTTTTAAACCCTCACAGTGACCGAAATTGCCATTTTTACAGAGTTTTGCTTACTCAGAAGCTTACATTTTGACCAATTTCAGGCAGAGAAATGACTTTAAACACACTTATTTTAGTTGAAAAAGTAATAATTCACATCCAACAGTAATTTGCAGTCAAAAGATTAAATGTTAATATTTCATCAGAATTGACCATTTTGGGAACGTTCGACAGCTCCGCGGTCATCGTTTTTCGTCCGAAAATTGATTTTTTTGGACTTTACCCAAAATGATTCAAAATGTCAATCGGGTCGTGCCTCATGTTGAATAACCACTTTTTAAACCCTCACAGTGACCAAAATTGCCATTTTTACAGAGTTTTGCTTACTCAGAAGCTTCAATTTTGACCAATTTCAGGCACAGAAATGACTTTAAACACACTTATTTTAGTTGAAAAAGTAATAATTCACATCCAACAGTATTTTGCAGTCAAAAGATTAAATGTTAAAATTTCATCAGAATTGACCGTTTTGGGAACGTTCGACAGATCCGCGGTCATCGTTTTTCGTCTGAAAATTGATTTTTTGGACTTTACCAAAATGATTCAAAATGTCAATTGGATCGTGCCTCATGTTGAATAACCACTTTTTAAACCCTCACAGTGACCAAAATTGCCATTTTTACAGAGTTTTGCTTACTCAGAAGCTTCAATTTTCACCAATTTCAGGCAGAGAAATGACTTTAAACACACTTATTTTAGTTGAAAAGGTAATAATTCACATCCAACAGTAATTTGCAGTCAAAATATTAAATGTTAATATTTCATCAGAATTGACCATTTTGGGAACGTTCGACAGCTCCGCGGTCATCGTTTTTCGTCCGAAAATTGATTTTTTTGGACTTTACCCAAAATGATTCAAAATGTCAATCGGGTCGTGCCTCATGTTGAATAACCACTTTTTAAACCCTCACAGTGACCAAAATTGCCATTTTTACAGAGTTTTGCTTACTCAGAAGCTTACATTTTGACCAATTTCAGGCAGAGAAATGACTTTAAACACACTTATTTTAGTTGAAAAAGTAATAATTCACATCCAACAGTAATTTGCAGTCAAAAGATTAAATGTTAAAATTTCATGAGAATTGGCCATTTTGGGAACGTTCGACAGCTCCGCGGTCATCGTTTTTCGTCCGAAAATTGATTTTTTGGACTTTACCAAAAATGATTCAAAATGTCAATCGGGTCGTGCCTCATGTTGAATAACCACTTTTTAAACCCTCACAGTGACCAAAATTGCCATGTTTACAGAGTTTTGCTTACTCAGAAGCTTCAATTTTGACCAATTTCAGGCACAGAAATTACTTTAAACACACTTATTTTAGTTGAAAAAGTAATAATTCACATCCAACAGTAATTTGCAGTCAAAAGATTAAATGTTAATATTTCATCAGAATTGACCATTTTGGGAACGTTCGACAGCTCCGCGGTCATCGTTTTTCGTCCGAAAATTGATTTTTTGGGACTTTACCCAAAATGATTCAAAATGTCAATCGGGTCGTGCCTCATGTTGAATAACCACTTTTTAAACCCTCACAGTGACCAAAATTGCCATTTTTACAGAGTTTTGCTTACTCAGAAGCTTACATTTTGACCAATTTCAGGCAGAGAAATGACTTTAAACACACTTATTTTAGTTGAAAAAGTAATAATTCACATCCAACAGTAATTTGCAGTCAAAAGATTAAATGCTAAAATTTCATCAGAATTGACCATTTTGGGAACGTTCGGCAGCTCCGCTGTCATCGTTTTTCGTCCGAAAATTGATTTTTTGGACTTTACCAAAAATGATTCAAAATGTCAATCGGGTCGTGCCTCATGTTGAATAACCACTTTTTAAACCCTCACAGTGACCAAAATTGCCATGTTTACAGAGTTTTGCTTACTCAGAAGCTTCAATTTTGACGAATTTTAGGCACAGAAATTACTTTAAACACACTTATTTTAGTTGAAAAAGTAATAATTCACATCCAACAGTAATTTGCAGTCAAAAGATTAAATGTTAAAATTTCATCAGAATTGACCATTTTGGGAACGTTCGACAGCTCCGCGGTCATCGTTTTTCGTCCGAAAATTGATTTTTTGGACTTTACCAAAATGATTCAAAATGTCAATTGGATCGTGCCTCATGTTGAATAACCACTTTTTAAACCCTCACAGTGACCAAAATTGCCATTTTTACAGAGTTTTGCTTACTCAGAAGCTTCAATTTTCACCAATTTCAGGCAGAGAAATGACTTTAAACACACTTATTTTAGTTGAAAAGGTAATAATTCACATCCAACAGTAATTTGCATTCAAAAGATTAAATGTTAAAATTTCATCAGAATTGACCATTTTGGGAACGTTCGACAGCTCCGCGGTCATCGTTTTTCGTCCGAAAATTGATTTTTTGGACTTTACCAAAAATGATTCAAAATGTCAATCGGGTCGTGCCTCATATTGAATAACCACTTTTTAAACCCTCACAGTGACCGAAATTGCCATTTTTACAGAGTTTTGCTTACTCAGAAGCTTACATTTTGACCAATTTCAGGCAGAGAAATGACTTTAAACACACTTATTTTAGTTGAAAAAGTAATAATTCACATCCAACAGTAATTTGCAGTCAAAAGATTAAATGTTAATATTTCATCAGAATTGACCATTTTGGGAACGTTCGGCAGCTCCGCTGTCATCGTTTTTCGTCCGAAAATTGATTTTTTGGACTTTACCAAAAATGATTCAAAATGTCAATCGGGTCGTGCCTCATGTTGAATAACCACTTTTTAAACCCTCACAGTGACCAAAATTGCCATGTTTACAGAGTTTTGCTTACTCAGAAGCTTCAATTTTGACCAATTTTAGGCACAGAAATTACTTTAAACACACTTATTTTAGTTGAAAAAGTAATAATTCACATCCAACAGTAATTTGCAGTCAAAAGATTAAATGTTAAAATTTCATGAGAATTGGCCATTTTGGGAACGTTCGACAGCTCCGCGGTCATCGTTTTTCGTCCGAAAATTGATTTTTGGGACTTTACCCAAAATGATTCAAAATGTCAATCGGGTCGTGCCTCATGTTGAATAACCACTTTTTAAACCCTCACAGTGACCAAAATTACCATTTTTACAGAGTTTTGCTTACTCAGAAGCTTAAATTTTGACCAATTTCAGGCACAGGAATGACTTTAAACACACTTATTTTAGTTGAAAAAGTAATAATTCACATCTAACAGTAATTTGCAGTCAAAAGATTAAATGTTAAAATTTCAACAGAATTGACCATTTTGGGAACGTTCGACAGCTCCGCGGTCATCGTTTTTCGTCCGAAAATTGATTTTTTGGACTTTACCAAAATGATTCAAAATGTCAATTGGATCGTGCCTCATGTTGAATAACCACTTTTTAAACCCTCACAGTGACCAAAATTGCCATTTTTACAGAGTTTTGCTTACTCAGATGCTTCAATTTTCACCAATTTCAGGCAGAGAAATGACTTTAAACACACTTATTTTAGTTGAAAAGGTAATAATTCACATCCAACAGTAATTTGCATTCAAAAGATTAAATGTTAAAATTTCATCAGAATTGACCATTTTGGGAACGTTCGACAGCTCCGCGGTCATCGTTTTTCGTCCGAAAATTGATTTTTTGGACTTTACCAAAAATGATTCAAAATGTCAATCGGGTCGTGCCTCATATTGAATAACCACTTTTTAAACCCTCACAGTGACCGAAATTGCCATTTTTACAGAGTTTTGCTTACTCAGAAGCAACAATTTTGACCAATTTCAGGCACAGAAATGACTTTAAACACACTTATTTTAGTTGAAAAAGTAATATTACACATCCAACAGTAATTTGCAGTCAAAAGATTAAATGTTAAAATTTCATCAGAATTTACCATTTTTGGAACGTTCGATTGCTCCGCGGTCATCGTTTTTTGTCCGAAAATTGATTTTTTAGACTTTACCAAAAATGATTCAAAATGTCAATTGGATCGTGCCTATGTTGAATTACCACTTTTTAAACCCTCACAGTGACCAACATTGCCATTTTTACAGAGTTTTGCTTACTCAGAAGCTTAAATTTTCACCAATTTCAGGCAGAGAAATGACTTTAAACACACTTATTTTAGTTGGAAAAGTAATAATTCACATCCAACAGTAATTTGCAGTCAAAAGATTAAATGTTAAAATTTCATCAGAATTGACCATTTTGGGAACGTTCGACAGCTCCGCGGTCATCGTTTTTCGTCCGAAAATTGATTTTTTGAACGTTACCAAAAATGATTCAAAATGTCAATTGGGTCGTGCGTCATGTTGAATAACCACTTTTTAAACCCTCACAGTGACCAAAATTGCCATTTTTACAGAGTTTTGCTTACTCAGAAGCTTCAATTTTCACCAATTTCAGGCAGAGAAATGACTTTAAACACACTTATTTTAGTTTAAAAAGTAATAATTCACATCCAACAGTAATTTGCGGTCAAAGGATTAAATGTTAATATTTCATCAGAATTGGCCATTTTGGGAACGTTCGACAGCTCCGCGGTCATCGTTTTTCGTCCGAAAATTGATTTTTGGGACTTTACCCAAAATGATTCAAAATGTCAATCGGGTTGTGCCTCATGTTGAATAACCACTTTTTAAACCCTCACAGTGACCAAAATTGCCATTTTTACAGAGTTTTGCTTACTCAGAAGCTTCAATTTTGACCAATTTCAGGCACAGAAATGACTTTAAACACACTTATTTTAGTTGAAAAAGTAATAATTCACATCCAACAGTATTTTGCAGTCAAAAGATTAAATGTTAAAATTTCATCAGAATTGACCGTTTTGGGAACGTTCGACAGCTCCGCGGTCATCGTTTTTCGTCTGAAAATTGATTTTTTGGACTTTACCAAAATGATTCAAAATGTCAATTGGATCGTGCCTCATGTTGAATAACCACTTTTTAAACCCTCACAGTGACCAAAATTGCCATTTTTACAGAGTTTTGCTTACTCAGAAGCTTCAATTTTCACCAATTTCAGGCAGAGAAATGACTTTAAACACACTTATTTTAGTTGAAAAGGTAATAATTCACATCCAACAGTAATTTGCAGTCAAAAGATTAAATGTTAATATTTCATCAGAATTGACCATTTTGGGAACGTTCGACAGCTCCGCGGTCATCGTTTTTCGTCCGAAAATTGATTTTTTTGGACTTTACCCAAAATGATTCAAAATGTCAATCGGGTCGTGCCTCATGTTGAATAACCACTTTTTAAACCCTCACAGTGACCAAAATTGCCATTTTTACAGAGTTTTGCTTACTCAGAAGCTTACATTTTGACCAATTTCAGGCAGAGAAATGACTTTAAACACACTTATTTTAGTTGAAAAAGTAATAATTCACATCCAACAGTAATTTGCAGTCAAAAGATTAAATGTTAAAATTTCATGAGAATTGGCCATTTTGGGAACGTTCGACAGCTCCGCGGTCATCGTTTTTCGTCCGAAAATTGATTTTTTGGACTTTACCAAAAATGATTCAAAATGTCAATCGGGTCGTGCCTCATGTTGAATAACCACTTTTTAAACCCTCACAGTGACCAAAATTGCCATGTTTACAGAGTTTTGCTTACTCAGAAGCTTCAATTTTGACCAATTTCAGGCACAGAAATTACTTTAAACACACTTATTTTAGTTGAAAAAGTAATAATTCACATCCAACAGTAATTTGCAGTCAAAAGATTAAATGTTAATATTTCATCAGAATTGACCATTTTGGGAACGTTCGACAGCTCCGCGGTCATCGTTTTTCGTCCGAAAATTGATTTTTTGGGACTTTACCCAAAATGATTCAAAATGTCAATCGGGTCGTGCCTCATGTTGAATAACCACTTTTTAAACCCTCACAGTGACCAAAATTGCCATTTTTACAGAGTTTTGCTTACTCAGAAGCTTACATTTTGACCAATTTCAGGCAGAGAAATGACTTTAAACACACTTATTTTAGTTGAAAAAGTAATAATTCACATCCAACAGTAATTTGCAGTCAAAAGATTAAATGCTAAAATTTCATCAGAATTGACCATTTTGGGAACGTTCGGCAGCTCCGCTGTCATCGTTTTTCGTCCGAAAATTGATTTTTTGGACTTTACCAAAAATGATTCAAAATGTCAATCGGGTCGTGCCTCATGTTGAATAACCACTTTTTAAACCCTCACAGTGACCAAAATTGCCATGTTTACAGAGTTTTGCTTACTCAGAAGCTTCAATTTTGACGAATTTTAGGCACAGAAATTACTTTAAACACACTTATTTTAGTTGAAAAAGTAATAATTCACATCCAACAGTAATTTGCAGTCAAAAGATTAAATGTTAAAATTTCATGAGAATTGGCCATTTTGGG
Organism: Lissotriton helveticus; assembly: GCF_964261635.1. Classification (NCBI taxonomy): domain Eukaryota; kingdom Metazoa; phylum Chordata; class Amphibia; order Caudata; family Salamandridae; genus Lissotriton; species Lissotriton helveticus. The sequence goes on from NC_136070.1 coordinate 913,248,120, forward strand.
AACGTTCGACAGCTCCGCGGTCATCGTTTTTCGTCCGAAAATTGATTTTCGGGACTTTACCCAAAATGATTCAAAATGTCAATCGGGTCGTGCCTCATGTTGAATAACCACTTTTTAAACCCTCACAGTGACCAAAATTGCCATTTTTACAGAGTTTTGCTTACTCAGAAGCTTAAATTTTGACCAATTTCAGGCACAGGAATGACTTTAAACACACTTATTTTAGTTGAAAAAGTAATAATTCACATCCAACAGTAATTTGCAGTCAAAAGATTAAATGTTAAAATTTCATCAGAATTGACCATTTTGGGAACGTTCGACAGCTCCGCGGTCATCGTTTTTCGTCCGAAAATTGATTTTTTGGACTTTACCAAAATGATTCAAAATGTCAATTGGATCGTGCCTCATGTTGAATAACCACTTTTTAAACCCTCACAGTGACCAAAATTGCCATTTTTACAGAGTTTTGCTTACTCAGAAGCTTCAATTTTCACCAATTTCAGGCAGAGAAATGACTTTAAACACACTTATTTTAGTTGAAAAGGTAATAATTCACATCCAACAGTAATTTGCATTCAAAAGATTAAATGTTAAAATTTCATCAGAATTGACCATTTTGGGAACGTTCAACAGCTCCGCGGTCATCGTTTTTCGTCCGAAAATTGATTTTTTGGACTTTACCAAAAATGATTCAAAATGTCAATCGGGTCGTGCCTCATATTGAATAACCACTTTTTAAACCCTCACAGTGACCGAAATTGCCATTTTTACAGAGTTTTGCTTACTCAGAAGCTTACATTTTGACCAATTTCAGGCAGAGAAATGACTTTAAACACACTTATTTTAGTTGAAAAAGTAATAATTCACATCCAACAGTAATTTGCAGTCAAAAGATTAAATGTTAATATTTCATCAGAATTGACCATTTTGGGAACGTTCGACAGCTCCGCGGTCATCGTTTTTCGTCCGAAAATTGATTTTTTTGGACTTTACCCAAAATGATTCAAAATGTCAATCGGGTCGTGCCTCATGTTGAATAACCACTTTTTAAACCCTCACAGTGACCAAAATTGCCATTTTTACAGAGTTTTGCTTACTCAGAAGCTTACATTTTGACCAATTTCAGGCAGAGAAATGACTTTAAACACACTTATTTTAGTTGAAAAAGTAATAATTCACATCCAACAGTAATTTGCAGTCAAAAGATTAAATGCTAAAATTTCATCAGAATTGACCATTTTGGGAATGTTCGGCAGCTCCGCTGTCATCGTTTTTCGTCCGAAAATTGATTTTTTGGACTTTACCAAAAATGATTCAAAATGTCAATCGGGTCGTGCCTCATGTTGAATAACCACTTTTTAAACCCTCACAGTGACCAAAATTGCCATGTTTACAGAGTTTTGCTTACTCAGAAGCTTCAATTTTGACCAATTTTAGGCACAGAAATTACTTTAAACACACTTATTTTAGTTGAAAAAGTAATAATTCACATCCAACAGTAATTTGCAGTCAAAAGATTAAATGTTAAAATTTCATGAGAATTGGCCATTTTGGGAACGTTCGACAGCTCCGCGGTCATCGTTTTTCGTCCGAAAATTGATTTTTGGGACTTTACCCAAAATGATTCAAAATGTCAATCGGGTCGTGCCTCATGTTGAATAACCACTTTTTAAACCCTCACAGTGACCAAAATTGCCATTTTTACAGAGTTTTGCTTACTCAGAAGCTTAAATTTTGACCAATTTCAGGCACAGGAATGACTTTAAACACACTTATTTTAGTTGAAAAAGTAATAATTCACATCTAACAGTAATTTGCAGTCAAAAGATTAAATGTTAAAATTTCAACAGAATTGACCATTTTGGGAACGTTCGACAGCTCCGCGGTCATCGTTTTTCGTCCGAAAATTGATTTTTTGGACTTTACCAAAATGATTCAAAATGTCAATTGGATCGTGCCTCATGTTGAATAACCACTTTTTAAACCCTCACAGTGACCAAAATTGCCATTTTTACAGAGTTTTGCTTACTCAGATGCTTCAATTTTCACCAATTTCAGGCAGAGAAATGACTTTAAACACACTTATTTTAGTTGAAAAGGTAATAATTCACATCCAACAGTAATTTGCATTCAAAAGATTAAATGTTAAAATTTCATCAGAATTGACCATTTTGGGAACGTTCGACAGCTCCGCGGTCATCATTTTTCGTCCGAAAATTGATTTTTTGGACTTTACCAAAAATGATTAAAAATGTCAATCGGGTCGTGCCTCATATTGAATAACCACTTTTTAAACCCTCACAGTGACCAAAATTGCCATTTTTACAGAGTTTTGCTTACTCAGAAGCTTACATTTTGACCAATTTCAGGCAGAGAAATGACTTTAAACACACTTATTTTAGTTGAAAAAGTAATAATTCACATCCAACAGTAATTTGCAGTCAAAAGATTAAATGTTAAAATTTCATGAGAATTGGCCATTTTGGGAACGTTCGACAGCTCCGCGGTCATCGTTTTTCGTCCGAAAATTGATTTTTTGGACTTTACCAAAAATGATTCAAAATGTCAATCGGGTCGTGCCTCATGTTGAATAACCACTTTTTAAACCCTCACAGTGACCAAAATTGCCATGTTTACAGAGTTTTGCTTACTCAGAAGCTTCAATTTTGACCAATTTCAGGCACAGAAATTACTTTAAACACACTTATTTTAGTTGAAAAAGTAATAATTCACATCCAACAGTAATTTGCAGTCAAAAGATTAAATGTTAATATTTCATCAGAATTGACCATTTTGGGAACGTTCGACAGCTCCGCGGTCATCGTTTTTCGTCCGAAAATTGATTTTTTGGGACTTTACCCAAAATGATTCAAAATGTCAATCGGGTCGTGCCTCATGTTGAATAACCACTTTTTAAACCCTCACAGTGACCAAAATTGCCATTTTTACAGAGTTTTGCTTACTCAGAAGCTTACATTTTGACCAATTTCAGGCAGAGAAATGACTTTAAACACACTTATTTTAGTTGAAAAAGTAATAATTCACATCCAACAGTAATTTGCAGTCAAAAGATTAAATGCTAAAATTTCATCAGAATTGACCATTTTGGGAACGTTCGGCAGCTCCGCTGTCATCGTTTTTCGTCCGAAAATTGATTTTTTGGACTTTACCAAAAATGATTCAAAATGTCAATCGGGTCGTGCCTCATGTTGAATAACCACTTTTTAAACCCTCACAGTGACTAAAATTGCCATGTTTACAGAGTTTTGCTTACTCAGAAGCTTCAATTTTGACGAATTTTAGGCACAGAAATTACTTTAAACACACTTATTTTAGTTGAAAAAGTAATAATTCACATCCAACAGTAATTTGCAGTCAAAAGATTAAATGTTAAAATTTCATGAGAATTGGCCATTTTGGGAACGTTCGACAGCTCCGCGGTCATCGTTTTTCGTCCGAAAATTGATTTTCGGGACTTTACCCAAAATGATTCAAAATGTCAATCGGGTCGTGCCTCATGTTGAATAACCACTTTTTAAACCCTCACAGTGACCAAAATTGCCATTTTTACAGAGTTTTGCTTACTCAGAAGCTTAAATTTTGACCAATTTCAGGCACAGGAATGACTTTAAACACACTTATTTTAGTTGAAAAAGTAATAATTCACATCCAACAGTAATTTGCAGTCAAAAGATTAAATGTTAAAATTTCATCAGAATTGACCATTTTGGGAACGTTCGACAGCTCCGCGGTCATCGTTTTTCGTCCGAAAATTGATTTTTTGGACTTTACCAAAATGATTCAAAATGTCAATTGGATCGTGCCTCATGTTGAATAACCACTTTTTAAACCCTCACAGTGACCAAAATTGCCATTTTTACAGAGTTTTGCTTACTCAGAAGCTTCAATTTTCACCAATTTCAGGCAGAGAAATGACTTTAAACACACTTATTTTAGTTGAAAAGGTAATAATTCACATCCAACAGTAATTTGCATTCAAAAGATTAAATGTTAAAATTTCATCAGAATTGACCATTTTGGGAACGTTCAACAGCTCCGCGGTCATCGTTTTTCGTCCGAAAATTGATTTTTTGGACTTTACCAAAAATGATTCAAAATGTCAATCGGGTCGTGCCTCATATTGAATAACCACTTTTTAAACCCTCACAGTGACCGAAATTGCCATTTTTACAGAGTTTTGCTTACTCAGAAGCTTACATTTTGACCAATTTCAGGCAGAGAAATGACTTTAAACACACTTATTTTAGTTGAAAAAGTAATAATTCACATCCAACAGTAATTTGCAGTCAAAAGATTAAATGTTAATATTTCATCAGAATTGACCATTTTGGGAACGTTCGACAGCTCCGCGGTCATCGTTTTTCGTCCGAAAATTGATTTTTTTGGACTTTACCCAAAATGATTCAAAATGTCAATCGGGTCGTGCCTCATGTTGAATAACCACTTTTTAAACCCTCACAGTGACCAAAATTGCCATTTTTACAGAGTTTTGCTTACTCAGAAGCTTACATTTTGACCAATTTCAGGCAGAGAAATGACTTTAAACACACTTATTTTAGTTGAAAAAGTAATAATTCACATCCAACAGTAATTTGCAGTCAAAAGATTAAATGCTAAAATTTCATCAGAATTGACCATTTTGGGAATGTTCGGCAGCTCCGCTGTCATCGTTTTTCGTCCGAAAATTGATTTTTTGGACTTTACCAAAAATGATTCAAAATGTCAATCGGGTCGTGCCTCATGTTGAATAACCACTTTTTAAACCCTCACAGTGACCAAAATTGCCATGTTTACAGAGTTTTGCTTACTCAGAAGCTTCAATTTTGACCAATTTTAGGCACAGAAATTACTTTAAACACACTTATTTTAGTTGAAAAAGTAATAATTCACATCCAACAGTAATTTGCAGTCAAAAGATTAAATGTTAAAATTTCATGAGAATTGGCCATTTTGGGAACGTTCGACAGCTCCGCGGTCATCGTTTTTCGTCCGAAAATTGATTTTTGGGACTTTACCCAAAATGATTCAAAATGTCAATCGGGTCGTGCCTCATGTTGAATAACCACTTTTTAAACCCTCACAGTGACCAAAATTGCCATTTTTACAGAGTTTTGCTTACTCAGAAGCTTAAATTTTGACCAATTTCAGGCACAGGAATGACTTTAAACACACTTATTTTAGTTGAAAAAGTAATAATTCACATCTAACAGTAATTTGCAGTCAAAAGATTAAATGTTAAAATTTCAACAGAATTGACCATTTTGGGAACGTTCGACAGCTCCGCGGTCATCGTTTTTCGTCCGAAAATTGATTTTTTGGACTTTACCAAAATGATTCAAAATGTCAATTGGATCGTGCCTCATGTTGAATAACCACTTTTTAAACCCTCACAGTGACCAAAATTGCCATTTTTACAGAGTTTTGCTTACTCAGATGCTTCAATTTTCACCAATTTCAGGCAGAGAAATGACTTTAAACACACTTATTTTAGTTGAAAAGGTAATAATTCACATCCAACAGTAATTTGCATTCAAAAGATTAAATGTTAAAATTTCATCAGAATTGACCATTTTGGGAACGTTCGACAGCTCCGCGGTCATCGTTTTTCGTCCGAAAATTGATTTTTTGGACTTTACCAAAAATGATTCAAAATGTCAATCGGGTCGTGCCTCATATTGAATAACCACTTTTTAAACCCTCACAGTGACCGAAATTGCCATTTTTACAGAGTTTTGCTTACTCAGAAGCAACAATTTTGACCAATTTCAGGCACAGAAATGACTTTAAACACACTTATTTTAGTTGAAAAAGTAATATTACACATCCAACAGTAATTTGCAGTCAAAAGATTAAATGTTAAAATTTCATCAGAATTTACCATTTTTGGAACGTTCGATTGCTCCGCGGTCATCGTTTTTCGTCCGAAAATTGATTTTTTGGACTTTACCAAAAATGATTCAAAATGTCAATCGGGTCATGCCTCATATTGAATAACCACTTTTTAAACCCTCACAGTGACCAAAATTGCCATTTTTACAGAGTTTTGCTTACTCAGAAGCTTACATTTTGACCAATTTCAGGCAGAGAAATGACTTTAAACACACTTATTTTAGTTGAAAAAGTAATAATTCACATCCAACAGTAATTTGCAGTCAAAAGATTAAATGTTAATATTTCATCAGAATTGACCATTTTGGGAACGTTCGACAGCTCCGCGGTCATCGTTTTTTGTCCGAAAATTGATTTTTTGGACTTTACCAAAAATGATTCAAAATGTCAATTGGATCGTGCCTATGTTGAATTACCACTTTTTAAACCCTCACAGTGACCAACATTGCCATTTTTACAGAGTTTTGCTTACTCAGAAGCTTAAATTTTCACCAATTTCAGGCAGAGAAATGACTTTAAACACACTTATTTTAGTTGGAAAAGTAATAATTCACATCCAACAGTAATTTGCAGTCAAAAGATTAAATGTTAAAATTTCATCAGAATTGACCATTTTGGGAACGTTCGACAGCTCCGCGGTCATCGTTTTTCGTCCGAAAATTGATTTTTTGAACGTTACCAAAAATTATTCAAAATGTCAATTGGGTCGTGCGTCATGTTGAATAACCACTTTTTAAACCCTCACAGTGACCAAAATTGCCAGTTTTTACAGAGTTTTGCTTACTCAGAAGCTTCAATTTTCACCAATTTCAGGCAGAGAAATGACTTTAAACACACTTATTTTAGTTTAAAAAGTAATAATTCACATCCAACAGTAATTTGCGGTCAAAGGATTAAATGTTAATATTTCATCAGAATTGGCCATTTTGGGAACGTTCGACAGCTCCGCGGTCATCGTTTTTCGTCCGAAAATTGATTTTTGGGACTTTACCCAAAATGATTCAAAATGTCAATCGGGTCGTGCCTCATGTTGAATAACCACTTTTTAAACCCTCACAGTGACCAAAATTGCCATTTTTACAGAGTTTTGCTTACTCAGAAGCTTCAATTTTGACCAATTTCAGGCACAGAAATGACTTTAAACACACTTATTTTAGTTGAAAAAGTAATAATTCACATCCAACAGTATTTTGCAGTCAAAAGATTAAATGTTAAAATTTCATCAGAATTGACCGTTTTGGGAACGTTCGACAGCTCCGCGGTCATCGTTTTTCGTCTGAAAATTGATTTTTTGGACTTTACCAAAATGATTCAAAATGTCAATTGGATCGTGCCTCATGTTGAATAACCACTTTTTAAACCCTCACAGTGACCAAAATTGCCATTTTTACAGAGTTTTGCTTACTCAGAAGCTTCAATTTTCACCAATTTCAGGCAGAGAAATGACTTTAAACACACTTATTTTAGTTGAAAAGGTAATATTTCACATCCAACAGTAATTTGCAGTCAAAAGATTAAATGTTAATATTTCATCAGAATTGACCATTTTGGGAACGTTCGACAGCTCCGCGGTCATCGTTTTTCGTCCGAAAATTGATTTTTTTGGACTTTACCCAAAATGATTCAAAATGTCAATCGGGTCGTGCCTCATGTTGAATAACCACTTTTTAAACCCTCACAGTGACCAAAATTGCCATTTTTACAGAGTTTTGCTTACTCAGAAGCTTACATTTTGACCAATTTCAGGCAGAGAAATGACTTTAAACAAACTTATTTTAGTTGAAAAAGTAATAATTCACATCCAACAGTAATTTGCAGTCAAAAGATTAAATGTTAAAATTTCATGAGAATTGGCCATTTTGGGAACGTTCGACAGCTCCGCGGTCATCGTTTTTCGTCCGAAAATTGATTTTTTGGACTTTACCAAAAATGATTCAAAATGTCAATCGGGTCGTGCCTCATGTTGAATAACCACTTTTTAAACCCTCACAGTGACCAAAATTGCCATGTTTACAGAGTTTTGCTTACTCAGAAGCTTCAATTTTGACCAATTTCAGGCACAGAAATTACTTTAAACACACTTATTTTAGTTGAAAAAGTAATAATTCACATCCAACAGTAATTTGCAGTCAAAAGATTAAATGTTAATATTTCATCAGAATTGACCATTTTGGGAACGTTCGACAGCTCCGCGGTCATCGTTTTTCGTCCGAAAATTGATTTTTTGGGACTTTACCCAAAATGATTCAAAATGTCAATCGGGTTGTGCCTCATGTTGAATAACCACTTTTTAAACCCTCACAGTGACCGAAATTGCCATTTTTACAGAGTTTTGCTTACTCAGAAGCTTACATTTTGACCAATTTCAGGCAGAGAAATGACTTTAAACACACTTATTTTAGTTGAAAAAGTAATAATTCACATCCAACAGTAATTTGCAGTCAAAAGATTAAATGTTAATATTTCATCAGAATTGACCATTTTGGGAACGTTCGACAGCTCCGCGGTCATCGTTTTTCGTCCGAAAATTGATTTTTTTGGACTTTACCCAAAATGATTCAAAATGTCAATCGGGTCGTGCCTCATGTTGAATAACCACTTTTTAAACCCTCACAGTGACCAAAATTGCCATTTTTACAGAGTTTTGCTTACTCAGAAGCTTACATTTTGACCAATTTCAGGCAGAGAAATGACTTTAAACACACTTATTTTAGTTGAAAAAGTAATAATTCACATCCAACAGTAATTTGCAGTCAAAAGATTAAATGCTAAAATTTCATCAGAATTGACCATTTTGGGAACGTTCGGCAGCTCCGCTGTCATCGTTTTTCGTCCGAAAATTGATTTTTTGGACTTTACCAAAAATGATTCAAAATGTCAATCGGGTCGTGCCTCATGTTGAATAACCACTTTTTAAACCCTCACAGTGACCAAAATTGCCATGTTTACAGAGTTTTGCTTACTCAGAAGCTTCAATTTTGACCAATTTTAGGCACAGAAATTACTTTAAACACACTTATTTTAGTTGAAAAAGTAATAATTCACATCCAACAGTAATTTGCAGTCAAAAGATTAAATGTTAAAATTTCATGAGAATTGGCCATTTTGGGAACGTTCGACAGCTCCGCTGTCATCGTTTTTCGTCCGAAAATTGATTTTTGGGACTTTACCCAAAATGATTCAAAATGTCAATCGGGTCGTGCCTCATGTTGAATAACCACTTTTTAAACCCTCACAGTGACCAAAATTGCCATTTTTACAGAGTTTTGCTTACTCAGAAGCTTAGATTTTGACCAATTTCAGGCACAGGAATGACTTTAAACACACTTATTTTAGTTGAAAAAGTAATAATTCACATCTAACAGTAATTTGCAGTCAAAAGATTAAATGTTAAAATTTCAACAGAATTGACCATTTTGGGAACGTTCGACAGCTCCGCGGTCATCGTTTTTCGTCCGAAAATTGATTTTTTGGACTTTACCAAAATGATTCAAAATGTCAATTGGATCGTGCCTCATGTTGAATAACCACTTTTTAAACCCTCACAGTGACCAAAATTGCCATTTTTACAGAGTTTTGCTTACTCAGATGCTTCAATTTTCACCAATTTCAGGCAGAGAAATGACTTTAAACACACTTATTTTAGTTGAAAAGGTAATAATTCACATCCAACAGTAATTTGCATTCAAAAGATTAAATGTTAAAATTTCATCAGAATTGACCATTTTGGGAACGTTCGACAGCTCCGCGGTCATCGTTTTTCGTCCGAAAATTGATTTTTTGGACTTTACCAAAAATGATTCAAAATGTCAATCGGGTCGTGCCTCATATTGAATAACCACTTTTTAAACCCTCACAGTGACCGAAATTGCCATTTTTACAGAGTTTTGCTTACTCAGAAGCAACAATTTTGACCAATTTCAGGCACAGAAATGACTTTAAACACACTTATTTTAGTTGAAAAAGTAATATTACACATCCAACAGTAATTTGCAGTCAAAAGATTAAATGTTAAAATTTCATCAGAATTTACCATTTTTGGAACGTTCGATTGCTCCGCGGTCATCGTTTTTCGTCCGAAAATTGATTTTTTGGACTTTACCAAAAATTATTCAAAATGTCAATCGGGTCATGCCTCATATTGAATAACCACTTTTTAAACCCTCACAGTGACCAAAATTGCCATTTTTACAGAGTTTTGCTTACTCAGAAGCTTACATTTTGACCAATTTCAGGCAGAGAAATGACTTTAAACACACTTATTTTAGTTGAAAAAGTAATAATTCACATCCAACAGTAATTTGCAGTCAAAAGATTAAATGTTAATATTTCATCAGAATTGACCATTTTGGGAACGTTCGACAGCTCCGCGGTCATCGTTTTTTGTCCGAAAATTGATTTTTTGGACTTTACCAAAAATGATTCAAAATGTCAATTGGATCGTGCCTATGTTGAATTACCACTTTTTAAACCCTCACAGTGACCAACATTGCCATTTTTACAGAGTTTTGCTTACTCAGAAGCTTAAATTTTCACCAATTTCAGGCAGAGAAATGACTTTAAACACACTTATTTTAGTTGGAAAAGTAATAATTCACATCCAACAGTAATTTGCAGTCAAAAGATTAAATGTTAAAATTTCATCAGAATTGACCATTTTGGGAACGTTCAACAGCTCCGCGGTCATCGTTTTTCGTCCGAAAATTGATTTTTTGAACGTTACCAAAAATGATTCAAAATGTCAATTGGGTCGTGCGTCATGTTGAATAACCACTTTTTAAACCCTCACAGTGACCAAAATTGCCATTTTTACAGAGTTTTGCTTACTCAGAAGCTTCAATTTTCACCAATTTCAGGCAGAGAAATGACTTTAAACACACTTATTTCAGTTTAAAAAGTAATAATTCACATCCAACAGTAATTTGCGGTCAAAGGATTAAATGTTAATATTTCATCAGAATTGGCCATTTTGGGAACGTTCGACAGCTCCGCGGTCATCGTTTTTCGTCCGAAAATTGATTTTTGGGACTTTACCCAAAATGATTCAAAATGTCAATCGGGTCGTGCCTCATGTTGAATAACCACTTTTTAAACCCTCACAGTGACCAAAATTGCCATTTTTACAGAGTTTTGCTTACTCAGAAGCTTCAATTTTGACCAATTTCAGGCACAGAAATGACTTTAAACACACTTATTTTAGTTGAAAAAGTAATAATTCACATCCAACAGTATTTTGCAGTCAAAAGATTAAATGTTAAAATTTCATCAGAATTGACCGTTTTGGGAACGTTCGACAGCTCCGCGGTCATCGTTTTTCGTCTGAAAATTGATTTTTTGGACTTTACCAAAATGATTCAAAATGTCCATTGGATCGTGCCTCATGTTGAATAACCACTTTTTAAACCCTCACAGTGACCAAAATTGCCATTTTTACAGAGTTTTGCTTACTCAGAAGCTTCAATTTTCACCAATTTCAGGCAGAGAAATGACTTTAAACACACTTATTTTAGTTGAAAAGGTAATAATTCACATCCAACAGTAATTTGCAGTCAAAAGATTAAATGTTAATATTTCATCAGAATTGACCATTTTGGGAACGTTCGACAGCTCCGCGGTCATCGTTTTTCGTCCGAAAATTGATTTTTTTGGACTTTACCCAAAATGATTCAAAATGTCAATCGGGTCGTGCCTCATGTTGAATAACCACTTTTTAAACCCTCACAGTGACCAAAATTGCCATTTTTACAGAGTTTTGCTTACTCAGAAGCTTACATTTTGACCAATTTCAGGCAGAGAAATGACTTTAAACACACTTATTTTAGTTGAAAAAGTAATAATTCACATCCAACAGTAATTTGCAGTCAAAAGATTAAATGTTAAAATTTCATGAGAATTGGCCATTTTGGGAACGTTCGACAGCTCCGCGGTCATCGTTTTTCGTCCGAAAATTGATTTTTTGGACTTTACCAAAAATGATTCAAAATGTCAATCGGGTCGTGCCTCATGTTGAATAACCACTTTTTAAACCCTCACAGTGACCAAAATTGCCATGTTTACAGAGTTTTGCTTACTCAGAAGCTTCAATTTTGACCAATTTCAGGCACAGAAATTACTTTAAACACACTTATTTTAGTTGAAAAAGTAATAATTCACATCCAACAGTAATTTGCAGTCAAAAGATTAAATGTTAATATTTCATCAGAATTGACCATTTTGGGAACGTTCGACAGCTCCGCGGTCATCGTTTTTCGTCCGAAAATTGATTTTTTGGGACTTTACCCAAAATGATTCAAAATGTCAATCGGGTCGTGCCTCATGTTGAATAACCACTTTTTAAACCCTCACAGTGACCAAAATTGCCATTTTTACAGAGTTTTGCTTACTCAGAAGCTTACATTTTGACCAATTTCAGGCAGAGAAATGACTTTAAACACACTTATTTTAGTTGAAAAAGTAATAATTCACATCCAACAGTAATTTGCAGTCAAAAGATTAAATGCTAAAATTTCATCAGAATTGACCATTTTGGGAACGTTCGGCAGCTCCGCTGTCATCGTTTTTCGTCCGAAAATTGATTTTTTGGACTTTACCAAAAATGATTCAAAATGTCAATCGGGTCGTGCCTCATGTTGAATAACCACTTTTTAAACCCTCACAGTGACCAAAATTGCCATGTTTACAGAGTTTTGCTTACTCAGAAGCTTCAATTTTGACGAATTTTAGGCACAGAAATTACTTTAAACACACTTATTTTTGTTGAAAAAGTAATAATTCACATCCAACAGTAATTTGCAGTCAAAAGATTAAATGTTAAAATTTCATGAGAATTGGCCATTTTGGGAACGTTCGACAGCTCCGCGGTCATCGTTTTTCGTCCGAAAATTGATTTTCGGGACTTTACCCAAAATGATTCAAAATGTCAATCGGGTCGTGCCTCATGTTGAATAACCACTTTTTAAACCCTCACAGTGACCAAAATTGCCATTTTTACAGAGTTTTGCTTACTCAGAAGCTTCAATTTTCACCAATTTCAGGCAGAGAAATGACTTTAAACACACTTATTTTAGTTGAAAAGGTAATAATTCACATCCAACAGTAATTTGCATTCAAAAGATTAAATGTTAAAATTTCATCAGAATTGACCATTTTGGGAACGTTCGACAGCTCCGCGGTCATCGTTTTTCGTCCGAAAATTGATTTTTTGGACTTTACCAAAAATGATTCAAAATGTCAATCGGGTCGTGCCTCATATTGAATAACCACTTTTTAAACCCTCACAGTGACCGAAATTGCCATTTTTACAGAGTTTTGCTTACTCAGAAGCTTACATTTTGACCAATTTCAGGCAGAGAAATGACTTTAAACACACTTATTTTAGTTGAAAAAGTAATAATTCACATCCAACAGTAATTTGCAGTCAAAAGATTAAATGTTAATATTTCATCAGAATTGACCATTTTGGGAACGTTCGACAGCTCCGCGGTCATCGTTTTTCGTCCGAAAATTGATTTTTTTGGACTTTACCCAAAATGATTCAAAATGTCAATCGGGTCGTGCCTCATGTTGAATAACCACTTTTTAAACCCTCACAGTGACCAAAATTGCCATTTTTACAGAGTTTTGCTTACTCAGAAGCTTACATTTTGACCAATTTCAGGCAGAGAAATGACTTTAAACACACTTATTTTAGTTGAAAAAGTAATAATTCACATCCAACAGTAATTTGCAGTCAAAAGATTAAATGCTAAAATTTCATCAGAATTGACCATTTTGGGAACGTTCGGCAGCTCCGCTGTCATCGTTTTTCGTCCGAAAATTGATTTTTTGGACTTTACCAAAAATGATTCAAAATGTCAATCGGGTCGTGCCTCATGTTGAATAACCACTTTTTAAACCCTCACAGTGACCAAAATTGCCATGTTTACAGAGTTTTGCTTACTCAGAAGCTTCAATTTTGACCAATTTTAGGCACAGAAATTACTTTAAACACACTTATTTTAGTTGAAAAAGTAATAATTCACATCCAACAGTAATTTGCAGTCAAAAGATTAAATGTTAAAATTTCATGAGAATTGGCCATTTTGGGAACGTTCGACAGCGCCGCGGTCATCGTTTTTCGTCCGAAAAATTGATTTTTGGGACTTTACCCAAAATGATTCAAAATGTCAATCGGGTCGTGCCTCATGTTGAATAACCACTTTTTAAACCCTCACAGTGACCAAAATTGCCATTTTTTACAGAGTTTTGCTTACTCGGAAGCTTAAATTTTGACCAATTTCAGGCACAGGAATGACTTTAAACACACTTATTTTAGTTGAAAAGTAATAATTCACATCTAACAGTAATTTGCAGTCAAAAGATTAAATGTTAAAATTTCAACAGAATTGACCATTTTGGGAACGTTCGACAGCTCAGCGGTCATCGTTTTTCGTCCGAAAATTGATTTTTGGACTTTACCAAAATGATTCAAAATGTCAATTGGATCGTGCCTCATGTTGAATAACCACTTTTTAAACCCTCACAGTGACCAAAATTGCCATTTTTACAGAGTTTTGCTTACTCAGAAGCAACAATTTTGACCAATTTCAGGCACAGAAATGACTTTAAACACACTTATTTTAGTTGAAAAAGTAATATTACACATCCAACAGTAATTTGCAGTCAAAAGATTAAATGTTAAAATTTCATCAGAATTTACCATTTTTGGAACGTTCGATTGCTCCGCGGTCATCGTTTTTCGTCCGAAAATTGATTTTTTTGGACTTTACCAAAAATGATTCAAAATGTCAATCGGGTCATGCCTCATATTGAATAACCACTTTTTAAACCCTCACAGTGACCAAAATTGCCATTTTTACAGAGTTTTGCTTACTCAGAAGCTTACATTTTGACCAATTTCAGGCAGAGAAATGACTTTAAACACACTTATTTTAGTTGAAAAAGTAATAATTCACATCCAACAGTAATTTGCAGTCAAAAGATTAAATGTTAATATTTCATCAGAATTGACCATTTTGGGAACGTTCGACAGCTCCGCGGTCATCGTTTTTTGTCCGAAAATTGATTTTTTGGACTTTACCAAAAATGATTCAAAATGTCAATTGGATCGTGCCTATGTTGAATTACCACTTTTTAAACCCTCACAGTGACCAACATTGCCATTTTTACAGAGTTTTGCTTACTCAGAAGCTTAAAT
Source organism: Lissotriton helveticus (assembly GCF_964261635.1). Lineage (NCBI taxonomy): Eukaryota > Metazoa > Chordata > Amphibia > Caudata > Salamandridae > Lissotriton > Lissotriton helveticus. The sequence goes on from NC_136070.1 coordinate 913,263,226, forward strand.
TTTCACCAATTTCAGGCAGAGAAATGACTTTAAACACACTTATTTTAGTTGGAAAAGTAATAATTCACATCCAACAGTAATTTGCAGTCAAAAGATTAAATGTTAAAATTTCATCAGAATTGACCATTTTGGGAACGTTCGACAGCTCCGCGGTCATCGTTTTTCGTCCGAAAATTGATTTTTTGGACTTTACCCAAAATGATTCAAAATGTCAATCGGGTCGTGCCTCATGTTGAATAACCACTTTTTAAACCCTCACAGTGACCAAAATTGCCATTTTTACAGAGTTTTGCTTACTCAGAAGCTTACATTTTGACCAATTTCAGGCAGAGAAATGACTTTAAACACACTTATTTTAGTTGAAAAAGTAATAATTCACATCCAACAGTAATTTGCAGTCAAAAGATTAAATGTTAAAATTTCATGAGAATTGGCCATTTTGGGAACGTTCGACAGCTCCGCGGTCATCGTTTTTCGTCCGAAAATTGATTTTTTGGACTTTACCAAAAATGATTCAAAATGTCAATCGGGTCGTGCCTCATGTTGAATAACCACTTTTTAAACCCTCACAGTGACCAAAATTGCCATGTTTACAGAGTTTTGCTTACTCAGAAGCTTCAATTTTCACCAATTTCAGGCAGATAAATGACTTTAAACACACTTATTTTAGTTTAAAAAGTAATAATTCACATCCAACAGTAATTTGCGGTCAAAGGATTAAATGTTAATATTTCATCAGAATTGGCCATTTTGGGAACGTTCGACAGCTCCGCGGTCATCGTTTTTCGTCCGAAAATTGATTTTTGGGACTTTACCCAAAATGATTCAAAATGTCAATCGGGTCGTGCCTCATGTTGAATAACCACTTTTTAAACCCTCACAGTGACCAAAATTGCCATTTTTACAGAGTTTTGCTTACTCAGAAGCTTCAATTTTGACCAATTTCAGGCACAGAAATGACTTTAAACACACTTATTTTAGTTGAAAAAGTAATAATTCACATCCAACAGTATTTTGCAGTCAAAAGATTAAATGTTAAAATTTCATCAGAATTGACCGTTTTGGGAACGTTCGACAGCTCCGCGGTCATCGTTTTTCGTCTGAAAATTGATTTTTTGGACTTTACCAAAATGATTCAAAATGTCAATTGGATCGTGCCTCATGTTGAATAACCACTTTTTAACCCTCACAGTGACCAAAATTGCCATTTTTACAGAGTTTTGCTTACTCAGAAGCTTCAATTTTCACCAATTTCAGGCAGAGAAATGACTTTAAACACACTTATTTTAGTTGAAAAGGTAATAATTCACATCCAACAGTAATTTGCAGTCAAAAGATTAAATGTTAATATTTCATCAGAATTGACCATTTTGGGAACGTTCGACAGCTCCGCGGTCATCGTTTTTCGTCCGAAAATTGATTTTTTTGGACTTTACCCAAAATGATTCAAAATGTCAATCGGGTCGTGCCTCATGTTGAATAACCACTTTTTAAACCCTCACAGTGACCAAAATTGCCATTTTTACAGAGTTTTGCTTACTCAGAAGCTTACATTTTGACCAATTTCAGGCAGAGAAATGACTTTAAACACACTTATTTTAGTTGAAAAAGTAATAATTCACATCCAACAGTAATTTGCAGTCAAAAGATTAAATGTTAAAATTTCATGAGAATTGGCCATTTTGGGAACGTTCGACAGCTCCGCGGTCATCGTTTTTCGTCCGAAAATTGATTTTTTGGACTTTACCAAAAATGATTCAAAATGTCAATCGGGTCGTGCCTCATGTTGAATAACCACTTTTTAAACCCTCACAGTGACCAAAATTGCCATGTTTACAGAGTTTTGCTTACTCAGAAGCTTCAATTTTGACCAATTTTAGGCACAGAAATTACTTTAAAACACACTTATTTTAGTTGAAAAAGTAATAATTCACATCCAACAGTAATTTGCAGTCAAAAGATTAAATGTTAAAATTTCATGAGAATTGGCCATTTTGGGAACGTTCGACAGCTCCGCGGTCATCGTTTTTCGTCCGAAAATTGATTTTCGGGACTTTACCCAAAATGATTCAAAATGTCAATCGGGTCGTGCCTCATGTTGAATAACCACTTTTTAAACCCTCACAGTGACCAAAATTGCCATTTTTACAGAGTTTTGCTTACTCAGAAGCTTAAATTTTGACCAATTTCAGGCACAGGAATGACTTTAAACACACTTATTTTAGTTGGAAAAGTAATAATTCACATCCAACAGTAATTTGCAGTCAAAAGATTGAATGTTAAAATTTCATCAGAATTGACCATTTTGGGAACGTTCGACAGCTCCGCGGTCATCGTTTTTCGTCTGAAAATTGATTTTTTGGACTTTACCCAAAATGATTCAAAATGTCAATCGGGTCGTCCCTCATGTTGAATAACCACTTTTTAAACCCTCACAGTGACCAAAATTGCCATTTTTACAGAGTTTTGCTTGCTCAGAAGATTAAATTTTGACCAATTTCAGGCACAGAAATAACTTTAAACACACTTATTTTAGTTGAAAAAGTAATAATGCACATCCAACAGTAATTTGCAGTCAAAAGATTGAATGTTAATATTTCATCAGAATTGACCATTTTGGGAACGTTCGACAGCTCCGCGGTCATCGTTTTTCGTCCGAAAATTGATTTTTTGGACTTTACCCAAAATGATTCAAAATGTCAATCGGTTCGTGCCTCATGTTGAATAACCATTTTTTAAACCCTCACAGTGACCAAAATTGCCATTTTTACAGAGTTTTGCTTACTCAGAAGCTTACATTTTGACCAATTTCAGGCACAGAAATGACTTTAAACACACTTATTTTAGTTGAAAAAGTAATAATTCACATCCAACAGTAATTTGCAGTCAAAAATTAAATGTTAAAATTTCATCAGAATTGACCATTTTGGGAACGTTCGACAGCTCCGCTGTCATCGTTTTTCGTCCGAAAATTGATTTTTTGGACTTTACCAAAAATGATTCAAAATGTCAATCGGGTCGTGCCTCATGTTGAATAACCACTTTTTAAACCCTCACAGTGACCGAAATTGCCATTTTTACAGAGTTTTGCTTACTCAGAAGCTTACATTTTGACCAATTTCAGGCAGAGAAATGACTTTAAACACACTTATTTTAGTTGAAAAAGTAATAATTCACATCCAACAGTAATTTGCAGTCAAAAGATTAAATGCTAAAATTTCATAAGAATTGACCATTTTGGGAACGTTCGACAGCTCCGCTGTCATCGTTTTTCGTCCGAAAATTGATTTTTTGGACTTTACCAAAAATGATTCAAAATGTCAATCGGGTCGTGCCTCATGTTGAATAACCACTTTTTAAACCCTCACAGTGACCAAAATTGCCATGTTTACAGAGTTTTGCTTACTCAGAAGCTTCAATTTTGACCAATTTTAGGCACAGAAATGACTTTAAACACACTTATTTTAGTTGAAAAAGTAATAATTCACATCCAACAGTAATTTGCAGTCAAAAGATTAAATGTTAAAATTTCATCAGAATTGACCATTTTGGGAACATTCGACAGCTCCGCGGTCATCGTTTTTCGTCCGAAAATTGATTTTTTAGACTTTACCAAAAATGATTCAAAATGTCAATTGGATCGTGCCTACGTTGAATAACCACTTTTTAAACCCTCACAGTGACCAAAATTGCCATTTTTACAGAATTTTGCTTACTCAGAAGATTAAATTTTCACCAATTTCAGGCAAAGAAATGACTTTAAACACACTTATTTTAGTTGAAAAGGTAATAATTCACATCCAACAGTAATTTGCAGTCAAAAGATTAAATGGTAAAATTTCATCAGAATTGACCATTTTGGGAAAATTCGACAGCTCCGCGGTCATCGTTTTTCGTCCGAAAATTGATTTTTTGAACGTTACCAAAAATGATTCAAAATGTCAATTGGGTCTTGCGTCATGTTGAATAACCACTTTTTAAACCCTCACAGTGACCAAAATTGCCATTTTTACAGAGTTTTGCTTACTCAGAAGCTTCAATTTTCACCAATTTCAGGCAGAGAAATGACTTTAAACACACTTATTTTAGTTTAAAAAGTAATAATTCACATCCAACAGTAATTTGCGGTCAAAGGATTAAATGTTAATATTTCATCAGAATTGGCCATTTTGGGAACGTTCGACAGCTCCGCGGTCATCGTTTTTCGTCCGAAAATTGATTTTTGGGACTTTACCCAAAATGATTCAAAATGTCAATCGGGGCGTGCCTCATGTTGAATAACCACTTTTTAAACCCTCACAGTGACCAAAATTGCCATTTTTACAGAGTTTTGCTTACACAGAAGCTTTAATTTTCACCAATTTCAGGCACAGAAATGACTTTAAACACACTTATTTTAGTTGAAAAAGTAATAATTCACATCCAACAGTAATTTGCAGTCAAAAGATTAAATGTTAATATTTCATCAGAATTGACCATTTTGGGAACGTTCGACAGCTCCGCGGTCATCGTTTTTCGTCCGAAAATTGATTTTTTGGGACTTTACCCAAAATGATTCAAAATGTCAATCGGGTCGTGCCTCATGTTGAATAACCACTTTTTAAACCCTCACAGTGACCAAAATTGCCATTTTTACAGAGTTTTGCTTACTCAGAAGCTTACATTTTGACCAATTTCAGGCAGAGAAATGACTTTAAACACACTTATTTTAGTTGAAAAAGTAATAATTCACATCCAACAGTAATTTGCAGTCAAAAGATTAAATGTTAAAATTTCATGAGAATTGGCCATTTTGGGAACGTTCGACAGCTCCGCGGTCATCGTTTTTCGTCCGAAAATTGATTTTCGGGACTTTACCCAAAATGATTCAAAATGTCAATCGGGTCGTGCCTCATGTTGAATAACCACTTTTTAAACCCTCACAGTGACCAAAATTGCCATTTTTACAGAGTTTTGCTTACTCAGAAGCTTAAATTTTGACCAATTTCAGGCACAGGAATGACTTTAAACACACTTATTTTAGTTGAAAAAGTAATAATTCACATCCAACAGTAATTTGCAGTCAAAAGATTAAATGTTAAAATTTCATCAGAATTGACCATTTTGGGAACGTTCGACAGCTCCGCGGTCATCGTTTTTCGTCCGAAAATTGATTTTTTGGACTTTAACAAAATGATTCAAAATGTCAATTGGATCGTGCCTCATGTTGAATAACCACTTTTTAAACCCTCACAGTGACCAAAATTGCCATTTTTACAGAGTTTTGCTTACTCAGAAGCTTCAATTTTCACCAATTTCAGGCAGAGAAATGACTTTAAACACACTTATTTTAGTTGAAAGGGTAATAATTCACATCCAACAGTAATTTGCATTCAAAAGATTAAATGTTAAAATTTCATCAGAATTGACCATTTTGGGAACGTTCGACAGCTCCGCGGTCATCGTTTTTCGTCCGAAAATTGATTTTTTGGACTTTACCAAAAATGATTCAAAATGTCAATCGGGTCGTGCCTCATATTGAATAACCACTTTTTAAACCCTCACAGTGACCGAAATTGCCATTTTTACAGAGTTTTGCTTACTCAGAAGCTTACATTTTGACCAATTTCAGGCAGAGAAATGACTTTAAACACACTTATTTTAGTTGAAAAAGTAATAATTCACATCCAACAGTAATTTGCAGTCAAAAGATTAAATGTTAATATTTCATCAGAATTGACCATTTTGGGAACGTTCGACAGCTCCGCGGTCATCGTTTTTCGTCCGAAAATTGAATTTTTTGGACTTTACCCAAAATGATTGAAAATGTCAATCGGGTCGTGCCTCATGTTGAATAACCACTTTTTAAACCCTCACAGTGACCAAAATTGCCATTTTTACAGAGTTTTGCTTACTCAGAAGCTTCAATTTTGACCAATTTCAGGCACAGAAATGACTTTAAACACACTTATTTTAGTTGAAAAAGTAATAATTCACATCCAACAGTATTTTGCAGTCAAAAGATTAAATGTTAAAATTTCATCAGAATTGACCGTTTTGGGAACGTTCGACAGCTCCGCGGTCATCGTTTTTCGTCTGAAAATTGATTTTTTGGACTTTACCAAAATGATTCAAAATGTCAATTGGATCGTGCCTCATGTTGAATAACCACTTTTTAAACCCTCACAGTGACCAAAATTGCCATTTTTACAGAGTTTTGCTTACTCAGAAGCTTCAATTTTCACCAATTTCAGGCAGAGAAATGACTTTAAACACACTTATTTTAGTTGAAAAGGTAATATTTCACATCCAACAGTAATTTGCAGTCAAAAGATTAAATGTTAATATTTCATCAGAATTGACCATTTTGGGAACGTTCGACAGCTCCGCGGTCATCGTTTTTCGTCCGAAAATTGATTTTTTTGGACTTTACCCAAAATGATTCAAAATGTCAATCGGGTCGTGCCTCATGTTGAATAACCACTTTTTAAACCCTCACAGTGACCAAAATTGCCATTTTTACAGAGTTTTGCTTACTCAGAAGCTTACATTTTGACCAATTTCAGGCAGAGAAATGACTTTAAACAAACTTATTTTAGTTGAAAAAGTAATAATTCACATCCAACAGTAATTTGCAGTCAAAAGATTAAATGTTAAAATTTCATGAGAATTGGCCATTTTGGGAACGTTCGACAGCTCCGCGGTCATCGTTTTTCGTCCGAAAATTGATTTTTTGGACTTTACCAAAAATGATTCAAAATGTCAATCGGGTCGTGCCTCATGTTGAATAACCACTTTTTAAACCCTCACAGTGACCAAAATTGCCATGTTTACAGAGTTTTGCTTACTCAGAAGCTTCAATTTTGACCAATTTCAGGCACAGAAATTACTTTAAACACACTTATTTTAGTTGAAAAAGTAATAATTCACATCCAACAGTAATTTGCAGTCAAAAGATTAAATGTTAATATTTCATCAGAATTGACCATTTTGGGAACGTTCGACAGCTCCGCGGTCATCGTTTTTCGTCCGAAAATTGATTTTTTGGGACTTTACCCAAAATGATTCAAAATGTCAATCGGGTTGTGCCTCATGTTGAATAACCACTTTTTAAACCCTCACAGTGACCGAAATTGCCATTTTTACAGAGTTTTGCTTACTCAGAAGCTTACATTTTGACCAATTTCAGGCAGAGAAATGACTTTAAACACACTTATTTTAGTTGAAAAAGTAATAATTCACATCCAACAGTAATTTGCAGTCAAAAGATTAAATGTTAATATTTCATCAGAATTGACCATTTTGGGAACGTTCGACAGCTCCGCGGTCATCGTTTTTCGTCCGAAAATTGATTTTTTTGGACTTTACCCAAAATGATTCAAAATGTCAATCGGGTCGTGCCTCATGTTGAATAACCACTTTTTAAACCCTCACAGTGACCAAAATTGCCATTTTTACAGAGTTTTGCTTACTCAGAAGCTTACATTTTGACCAATTTCAGGCAGAGAAATGACTTTAAACACACTTATTTTAGTTGAAAAAGTAATAATTCACATCCAACAGTAATTTGCAGTCAAAAGATTAAATGCTAAAATTTCATCAGAATTGACCATTTTGGGAACGTTCGGCAGCTCCGCTGTCATCGTTTTTCGTCCGAAAATTGATTTTTTGGACTTTACCAAAAATGATTCAAAATGTCAATCGGGTCGTGCCTCATGTTGAATAACCACTTTTTAAACCCTCACAGTGACCAAAATTGCCATGTTTACAGAGTTTTGCTTACTCAGAAGCTTCAATTTTGACCAATTTTAGGCACAGAAATTACTTTAAACACACTTATTTTAGTTGAAAAAGTAATAATTCACATCCAACAGTAATTTGCAGTCAAAAGATTAAATGTTAAAATTTCATGAGAATTGGCCATTTTGGGAACGTTCGACAGCTCCGCTGTCATCGTTTTTCGTCCGAAAATTGATTTTTGGGACTTTACCCAAAATGATTCAAAATGTCAATCGGGTCGTGCCTCATGTTGAATAACCACTTTTTAAACCCTCACAGTGACCAAAATTGCCATTTTTACAGAGTTTTGCTTACTCAGAAGCTTAGATTTTGACCAATTTCAGGCACAGGAATGACTTTAAACACACTTATTTTAGTTGAAAAAGTAATAATTAACATCTAACAGTAATTTGCAGTCAAAAGATTAAATGTTAAAATTTCAACAGAATTGACCATTTTGGGAACGTTCGACAGCTCCGCGGTCATCGTTTTTCGTCCGAAAATTGATTTTTTGGACTTTACCAAAATGATTCAAAATGTCAATTGGATCGTGCCTCATGTTGAATAACCACTTTTTAAACCCTCACAGTGACCAAAATTGCCATTTTTACAGAGTTTTGCTTACTCAGATGCTTCAATTTTCACCAATTTCAGGCAGAGAAATGACTTTAAACACACTTATTTTAGTTGAAAAGGTAATAATTCACATCCAACAGTAATTTGCATTCAAAAGATTAAATGTTAAAATTTCATCAGAATTGACCATTTTGGGAACGTTCGACAGCTCCGCGGTCATCGTTTTTCGTCCGAAAATTGATTTTTTGGACTTTACCAAAAATGATTCAAAATGTCAATCGGGTCGTGCCTCATATTGAATAACCACTTTTTAAACCCTCACAGTGACCGAAATTGCCATTTTTACAGAGTTTTGCTTACTCAGAAGCAACAATTTTGACCAATTTCAGGCACAGAAATGACTTTAAACACACTTATTTTAGTTGAAAAAGTAATATTACACATCCAACAGTAATTTGCAGTCAAAAGATTAAATGTTAAAATTTCATCAGAATTTACCATTTTTGGAACGTTCGATTGCTCCGCGGTCATCGTTTTTCGTCCGAAAATTGATTTTTTGGACTTTACCAAAAATTATTCAAAATGTCAATCGGGTCATGCCTCATATTGAATAACCACTTTTTAAACCCTCACAGTGACCAAAATTGCCATTTTTACAGAGTTTTGCTTACTCAGAAGCTTACATTTTGACCAATTTCAGGCAGAGAAATGACTTTAAACACACTTATTTTAGTTGAAAAAGTAATAATTCACATCCAACAGTAATTTGCAGTCAAAAGATTAAATGTTAATATTTCATCAGAATTGACCATTTTGGGAACGTTCGACAGCTCCGCGGTCATCGTTTTTTGTCCGAAAATTGATTTTTTGGACTTTACCAAAAATGATTCAAAATGTCAATTGGATCGTGCCTATGTTGAATTACCACTTTTTAAACCCTCACAGTGACCAACATTGCCATTTTTACAGAGTTTTGCTTACTCAGAAGCTTAAATTTTCACCAATTTCAGGCAGAGAAATGACTTTAAACACACTTATTTTAGTTGGAAAAGTAATAATTCACATCCAACAGTAATTTGCAGTCAAAAGATTAAATGTTAAAATTTCATCAGAATTGACCATTTTGGGAACGTTCAACAGCTCCGCGGTCATCGTTTTTCGTCCGAAAATTGATTTTTTGAACGTTACCAAAAATGATTCAAAATGTCAATTGGGTCGTGCGTCATGTTGAATAACCACTTTTTAAACCCTCACAGTGACCAAAATTGCCATTTTTACAGAGTTTTGCTTACTCAGAAGCTTCAATTTTCACCAATTTCAGGCAGAGAAATGACTTTAAACACACTTATTTCAGTTTAAAAAGTAATAATTCACATCCAACAGTAATTTGCGGTCAAAGGATTAAATGTTAATATTTCATCAGAATTGGCCATTTTGGGAACGTTCGACAGCTCCGCGGTCATCGTTTTTCGTCCGAAAATTGATTTTTGGGACTTTACCCAAAATGATTCAAAATGTCAATCGGGTCGTGCCTCATGTTGAATAACCACTTTTTAAACCCTCACAGTGACCAAAATTGCCATTTTTACAGAGTTTTGCTTACTCAGAAGCTTCAATTTTGACCAATTTCAGGCACAGAAATGACTTTAAACACACTTATTTTAGTTGAAAAAGTAATAATTCACATCCAACAGTATTTTGCAGTCAAAAGATTAAATGTTAAAATTTCATCAGAATTGACCGTTTTGGGAACGTTCGACAGCTCCGCGGTCATCGTTTTTCGTCTGAAAATTGATTTTTTGGACTTTACCAAAATGATTCAAAATGTCCATTGGATCGTGCCTCATGTTGAATAACCACTTTTTAAACCCTCACAGTGACCAAAATTGCCATTTTTACAGAGTTTTGCTTACTCAGAAGCTTCAATTTTCACCAATTTCAGGCAGAGAAATGACTTTAAACACACTTATTTTAGTTGAAAAGGTAATAATTCACATCCAACAGTAATTTGCAGTCAAAAGATTAAATGTAAATATTTCATCAGAATTGACCATTTTGGGAACGTTCGACAGCTCCGCGGTCATCGTTTTTCGTCCGAAAATTGATTTTTTTGGACTTTACCCAAAATGATTCAAAATGTCAATCGGGTCGTGCCTCATGTTGAATAACCACTTTTTAAACCCTCACAGTGACCAAAATTGCCATTTTTACAGAGTTTTGCTTACTCAGAAGCTTACATTTTGACCAATTTCAGGCAGAGAAATGACTTTAAACACACTTATTTTAGTTGAAAAAGTAATAATTCACATCCAACAGTAATTTGCAGTCAAAAGATTAAATGTTAAAATTTCATGAGAATTGGCCATTTTGGGAACGTTCGACAGCTCCGCGGTCATCGTTTTTCGTCCGAAAATTGATTTTTTGGACTTTACCAAAAATGATTCAAAATGTCAATCGGGTCGTGCCTCATGTTGAATAACCACTTTTTAAACCCTCACAGTGACCAAAATTGCCATGTTTACAGAGTTTTGCTTACTCAGAAGCTTCAATTTTGACCAATTTCAGGCACAGAAATTACTTTAAACACACTTATTTTAGTTGAAAAAGTAATAATTCACATCCAACAGTAATTTGCAGTCAAAAGATTAAATGTTAATATTTCATCAGAATTGACCATTTTGGGAACGTTCGACAGCTCCGCGGTCATCGTTTTTCGTCCGAAAATTGATTTTTTGGGACTTTACCCAAAATGATTCAAAATGTCAATCGGGTCGTGCCTCATGTTGAATAACCACTTTTTAAACCCTCACAGTGACCAAAATTGCCATTTTTACAGAGTTTTGCTTACTCAGAAGCTTACATTTTGACCAATTTCAGGCAGAGAAATGACTTTAAACACACTTATTTTAGTTGAAAAAGTAATAATTCACATCCAACAGTAATTTGCAGTCAAAAGATTAAATGCTAAAATTTCATCAGAATTGACCATTTTGGGAACGTTCGGCAGCTCCGCTGTCATCGTTTTTCGTCCGAAAATTGATTTTTTGGACTTTACCAAAAATGATTCAAAATGTCAATCGGGTCGTGCCTCATGTTGAATAACCACTTTTTAAACCCTCACAGTGACCAAAATTGCCATGTTTACAGAGTTTTGCTTACTCAGAAGCTTCAATTTTGACGAATTTTAGGCACAGAAATTACTTTAAACACACTTATTTTAGTTGAAAAAGTAATAATTCACATCCAACAGTAATTTGCAGTCAAAAGATTAAATGTTAAAATTTCATGAGAATTGGCCATTTTGGGAACGTTCGACAGCTCCGCGGTCATCGTTTTTCGTCCGAAAATTGATTTTCGGGACTTTACCCAAAATGATTCAAAATGTCAATCGGGTCGTGCCTCATGTTGAATAACCACTTTTTAAACCCTCACAGTGACCAAAATTGCCATTTTTACAGAGTTTTGCTTACTCAGAAGCTTCAATTTTCACCAATTTCAGGCAGAGAAATGACTTTAAACACACTTATTTTAGTTGAAAAGGTAATAATTCACATCCAACAGTAATTTGCATTCAAAAGATTAAATGTTAAAATTTCATCAGAATTGACCATTTTGGGAACGTTCGACAGCTCCGCGGTCATCGTTTTTCGTCCGAAAATTGATTTTTTGGACTTTACCAAAAATGATTCAAAATGTCAATCGGGTCGTGCCTCATATTGAATAACCACTTTTTAAACCCTCACAGTGACCGAAATTGCCATTTTTACAGAGTTTTGCTTACTCAGAAGCTTACATTTTGACCAATTTCAGGCAGAGAAATGACTTTAAACACACTTATTTTAGTTGAAAAAGTAATAATTCACATCCAACAGTAATTTGCAGTCAAAAGATTAAATGTTAATATTTCATCAGAATTGACCATTTTGGGAACGTTCGACAGCTCCGCGGTCATCGTTTTTCGTCCGAAAATTGATTTTTTTGGACTTTACCCAAAATGATTCAAAATGTCAATCGGGTCGTGCCTCATGTTGAATAACCACTTTTTAAACCCTCACAGTGACCAAAATTGCCATTTTTACAGAGTTTTGCTTACTCAGAAGCTTACATTTTGACCAATTTCAGGCAGAGAAATGACTTTAAACACACTTATTTTAGTTGAAAAAGTAATAATTCACATCCAACAGTAATTTGCAGTCAAAAGATTAAATGCTAAAATTTCATCAGAATTGACCATTTTGGGAACGTTCGGCAGCTCCGCTGTCATCGTTTTTCGTCCGAAAATTGATTTTTTGGACTTTACCAAAAATGATTCAAAATGTCAATCGGGTCGTGCCTCATGTTGAATAACCACTTTTTAAACCCTCACAGTGACCAAAATTGCCATGTTTACAGAGTTTTGCTTACTCAGAAGCTTCAATTTTGACCAATTTTAGGCACAGAAATTACTTTAAACACACTTATTTTAGTTGAAAAAGTAATAATTCACATCCAACAGTAATTTGCAGTCAAAAGATTAAATGTTAAAATTTCATGAGAATTGGCCATTTTGGGAACGTTCGACAGCGCCGCGGTCATCGTTTTTCGTCCGAAAATTGATTTTTGGGACTTTACCCAAAATGATTCAAAATGTCAATCGGGTCGTGCCTCATGTTGAATAACCACTTTTTAAACCCTCACAGTGACCAAAATTGCCATTTTTACAGAGTTTTGCTTACTCGGAAGCTTAAATTTTGACCAATTTCAGGCACAGGAATGACTTTAAACACACTTATTTTAGTTGAAAAAGTAATAATTCACATCTAACAGTAATTTGCAGTCAAAAGATTAAATGTTAAAATTTCAACAGAATTGACCATTTTGGGAACGTTCGACAGCTCAGCGGTCATCGTTTTTCGTCCGAAAATTGATTTTTGGACTTTACCAAAATGATTCAAAATGTCAATTGGATCGTGCCTCATGTTGAATAACCACTTTTTAAACCCTCACAGTGACCAAAATTGCCATTTTTACAGAGTTTTGCTTACTCAGAAGCAACAATTTTGACCAATTTCAGGCACAGAAATGACTTTAAACACACTTATTTTAGTTGAAAAAGTAATATTACACATCCAACAGTAATTTGCAGTCAAAAGATTAAATGTTAAAATTTCATCAGAATTTACCATTTTTGGAACGTTCGATTGCTCCGCGGTCATCGTTTTTCGTCCGAAAATTGATTTTTTGGACTTTACCAAAAATGATTCAAAATGTCAATCGGGTCATGCCTCATATTGAATAACCACTTTTTAAACCCTCACAGTGACCAAAATTGCCATTTTTACAGAGTTTTGCTTACTCAGAAGCTTACATTTTGACCAATTTCAGGCAGAGAAATGACTTTAAACACACTTATTTTAGTTGAAAAAGTAATAATTCACATCCAACAGTAATTTGCAGTCAAAAGATTAAATGTTAATATTTCATCAGAATTGACCATTTTGGGAACGTTCGACAGCTCCGCGGTCATCGTTTTTTGTCCGAAAATTGATTTTTTGGACTTTACCAAAAATGATTCAAAATGTCAATTGGATCGTGCCTATGTTGAATTACCACTTTTTAAACCCTCACAGTGACCAACATTGCCATTTTTACAGAGTTTTGCTTACTCAGAAGCTTAAATTTTCACCAATTTCAGGCAGAGAAATGACTTTAAACACACTTATTTTAGTTGGAAAAGTAATAATTCACATCCAACAGTAATTTGCAGTCAAAAGATTAAATGTTAAAATTTCATCAGAATTGACCATTTTGGGAACGTTCGACAGCTCCGCGGTCATCGTTTTTCGTCCGAAAATTGATTTTTTGGACTTTACCCAAAATGATTCAAAATGTCAATCGGGTCGTGCCTCATGTTGAATAACCACTTTTTAAACCCTCACAGTGACCAAAATTGCCATTTTTACAGAGTTTTGCTTACTCAGAAGCTTACATTTTGACCAATTTCAGGCAGAGAAATGACTTTAAACACACTTATTTTAGTTGAAAAAGTAATAATTCACATCCAACAGTAATTTGCAGTCAAAAGATTAAATGTTAAAATTTCATGAGAATTGGCCATTTTGGGAACGTTCGACAGCTCCGCGGTCATCGTTTTTCGTCCGAAAATTGATTTTTTGGACTTTACCAAAAATGATTCAAAATGTCAATCGGGTCGTGCCTCATGTTGAATAACCACTTTTTAAACCCTCACAGTGACCAAAATTGCCATGTTTACAGAGTTTTGCTTACTCAGAAGCTTCAATTTTCACCAATTTCAGGCAGAGAAATGACTTTAAACACACTTATTTTAGTTTAAAAAGTAATAATTCACATCCAACAGTAATTTGCGGTCAAAGGATTAAATGTTAATATTTCATCAGAATTGGCCATTTTGGGAACGTTCGACAGCTCCGCGGTCATCGTTTTTCGTCCGAAAATTGATTTTTGGGACTTTACCCAAAATGATTCAAAATGTCAATCGGGTCGTGCCTCATGTTGAATAACCACTTTTTAAACCCTCACAGTGACCAAAATTGCCATTTTTACAGAGTTTTGCTTACTCAGAAGCTTCAATTTTGACCAATTTCAGGCACAGAAATGACTTTAAACACACTTATTTTAGTTGAAAAAGTAATAATTCACATCCAACAGTATTTTGCAGTCAAAAGATTAAATGTTAAAATTTCATCAGAATTGACCGTTTTGGGAACGTTCGACAGCTCCGCGGTCATCGTTTTTCGTCTGAAAATTGATTTTTTGGACTTTACCAAAATGATTCAAAATGTCAATTGGATCGTGCCTCATGTTGAATAACCACTTTTTAAACCCTCACAGTGACCAAAATTGCCATTTTTACAGAGTTTTGCTTACTCAGAAGCTTCAATTTTCACCAATTTCAGGCAGAGAAATGACTTTAAACACACTTATTTTAGTTGAAAAGGTAATAATTCACATCCAACAGTAATTTGCAGTCAAAAGATTAAATGTTAATATTTCATCAGAATTGACCATTTTGGGAACGTTCGACAGCTCCGCGGTCATCGTTTTTCGTCCGAAAATTGATTTTTTTGGACTTTACCCAAAATGATTCAAAATGTCAATCGGGTCGTGCCTCATGTTGAATAACCACTTTTTAAACCCTCACAGTGACCAAAATTGCCATTTTTACAGAGTTTTGCTTACTCAGAAGCTTACATTTTGACCAATTTCAGGCAGAGAAATGACTTTAAACACACTTATTTTAGTTGAAAAAGTAATAATTCACATCCAACAGTAATTTGCAGTCAAAAGATTAAATGTTAAAATTTCATGAGAATTGGCCATTTTGGGAACGTTCGACAGCTCCGCGGTCATCGTTTTTCGTCCGAAAATTGATTTTTTGGACTTTACCAAAAATGATTCAAAATGTCAATCGGGTCGTGCCTCATGTTGAATAACCACTTTTTAAACCCTCACAGTGACCAAAATTGCCATGTTTACAGAGTTTTGCTTACTCAGAAGCTTCAATTTTGACCAATTTTAGGCACAGAAATTACTTTAAACACACTTATTTTAGTTGAAAAAGTAATAATTCACATCCAACAGTAATTTGCAGTCAAAAGATTAAATGTTAAAATTTCATGAGAATTGGCCATTTTGGGAACGTTCGACAGCTCCGCGGTCATCGTTTTTCGTCCGAAAATTGATTTTCGGGACTTTACCCAAAATGATTCAAAATGTCAATCGGGTCGTGCCTCATGTTGAATAACCACTTTTTAAACCCTCACAGTGACCAAAATTGCCATTTTTACAGAGTTTTGCTTACTCAGAAGCTTAAATTTTGACCAATTTCAGGCACAGGAATGACTTTAAACACACTTATTTTAGTTGGAAAAGTAATAATTCACATCCAACAGTAATTTGCAGTCAAAAGATTGAATGTTAAAATTTCATCAGAATTGACCATTTTGGGAACGTTCGACAGCTCCGCGGTCATCGTTTTTCGTCTGAAAATTGATTTTTTGGACTTTACCCAAAATGATTCAAAATGTCAATCGGGTCGTCCCTCATGTTGAATAACCACTTTTTAAACCCTCACAGTGACCAAAATTGCCATTTTTACAGAGTTTTGCTTGCTCAGAAGATTAAATTTTGACCAATTTCAGGCACAGAAATAACTTTAAACACACTTATTTTAGTTGAAAAAGTAATAATGCACATCCAACAGTAATTTGCAGTCAAAAGATTGAATGTTAATATTTCATCAGAATTGACCATTTTGGGAACGTTCGACAGCTCCGCGGTCATCGTTTTTCGTCCGAAAATTGATTTTTTGGACTTTACCCAAAATGATTCAAAATGTCAATCGGTTCGTGCCTCATGTTGAATAACCATTTTTTAAACCCTCACAGTGACCAAAATTGCCATTTTTACAGAGTTTTGCTTACTCAGAAGCTTACATTTTGACCAATTTCAGGCACAGAAATGACTTTAAACACACTTATTTTAGTTGAAAAAGTAATAATTCACATCCAACAGTAATTTGCAGTCAAAAATTAAATGTTAAAATTTCATCAGAATTGACCATTTTGGGAACGTTCGACAGCTCCGCTGTCATCGTTTTTCGTCCGAAAATTGATTTTTTGGACTTTACCAAAAATGATTCAAAATGTCAATCGGGTCGTGCCTCATGTTGAATAACCACTTTTTAAACCCTCACAGTGACCGAAATTGCCATTTTTACAGAGTTTTGCTTACTCAGAAGCTTACATTTTGACCAATTTCAGGCAGAGAAATGACTT
This sequence comes from Lissotriton helveticus, assembly GCF_964261635.1. NCBI lineage: Eukaryota > Metazoa > Chordata > Amphibia > Caudata > Salamandridae > Lissotriton > Lissotriton helveticus. The sequence continues at coordinate 913,280,358 of NC_136070.1, forward strand.
TAAACACACTTATTTTAGTTGAAAAAGTAATAATTCACATCCAACAGTAATTTGCAGTCAAAAGATTAAATGCTAAAATTTCATAAGAATTGACCATTTTGGGAACGTTCGACAGCTCCGCTGTCATCGTTTTTCGTCCGAAAATTGATTTTTTGGACTTTACCAAAAATGATTCAAAATGTCAATCGGGTCGTGCCTCATGTTGAATAACCACTTTTTAAACCCTCACAGTGACCAAAATTGCCATGTTTACAGAGTTTTGCTTACTCAGAAGCTTCAATTTTGACCAATTTTAGGCACAGAAATGACTTTAAACACACTTATTTTAGTTGAAAAAGTAATAATTCACATCCAACAGTAATTTGCAGTCAAAAGATTAAATGTTAAAATTTCATCAGAATTGACCATTTTGGGAACATTCGACAGCTCCGCGGTCATCGTTTTTCGTCCGAAAATTGATTTTTTAGACTTTACCAAAAATGATTCAAAATGTCAATTGGATCGTGCCTACGTTGAATAACCACTTTTTAAACCCTCACAGTGACCAAAATTGCCATTTTTACAGAATTTTGCTTACTCAGAAGATTAAATTTTCACCAATTTCAGGCAAAGAAATGACTTTAAACACACTTATTTTAGTTGAAAAGGTAATAATTCACATCCAACAGTAATTTGCAGTCAAAAGATTAAATGGTAAAATTTCATCAGAATTGACCATTTTGGGAAAATTCGACAGCTCCGCGGTCATCGTTTTTCGTCCGAAAATTGATTTTTTGAACGTTACCAAAAATGATTCAAAATGTCAATTGGGTCTTGCGTCATGTTGAATAACCACTTTTTAAACCCTCACAGTGACCAAAATTGCCATTTTTACAGAGTTTTGCTTACTCAGAAGCTTCAATTTTCACCAATTTCAGGCAGAGAAATGACTTTAAACACACTTATTTTAGTTTAAAAAGTAATAATTCACATCCAACAGTAATTTGCGGTCAAAGGATTAAATGTTAATATTTCATCAGAATTGGCCATTTTGGGAACGTTCGACAGCTCCGCGGTCATCGTTTTTCGTCCGAAAATTGATTTTTGGGACTTTACCCAAAATGATTCAAAATGTCAATCGGGGCGTGCCTCATGTTGAATAACCACTTTTTAAACCCTCACAGTGACCAAAATTGCCATTTTTACAGAGTTTTGCTTACACAGAAGCTTTAATTTTCACCAATTTCAGGCACAGAAATGACTTTAAACACACTTATTTTAGTTGAAAAAGTAATAATTCACATCCAACAGTAATTTGCAGTCAAAAGATTAAATGTTAATATTTCATCAGAATTGACCATTTTGGGAACGTTCGACAGCTCCGCGGTCATCGTTTTTCGTCCGAAAATTGATTTTTTGGGACTTTACCCAAAATGATTCAAAATGTCAATCGGGTCGTGCCTCATGTTGAATAACCACTTTTTAAACCCTCACAGTGACCAAAATTGCCATTTTTACAGAGTTTTGCTTACTCAGAAGCTTACATTTTGACCAATTTCAGGCAGAGAAATGACTTTAAACACACTTATTTTAGTTGAAAAAGTAATAATTCACATCCAACAGTAATTTGCAGTCAAAAGATTAAATGTTAAAATTTCATGAGAATTGGCCATTTTGGGAACGTTCGACAGCTCCGCGGTCATCGTTTTTCGTCCGAAAATTGATTTTCGGGACTTTACCCAAAATGATTCAAAATGTCAATCGGGTCGTGCCTCATGTTGAATAACCACTTTTTAAACCCTCACAGTGACCAAAATTGCCATTTTTACAGAGTTTTGCTTACTCAGAAGCTTAAATTTTGACCAATTTCAGGCACAGGAATGACTTTAAACACACTTATTTTAGTTGAAAAAGTAATAATTCACATCCAACAGTAATTTGCAGTCAAAAGATTAAATGTTAAAATTTCATCAGAATTGACCATTTTGGGAACGTTCGACAGCTCCGCGGTCATCGTTTTTCGTCCGAAAATTGATTTTTTGGACTTTAACAAAATGATTCAAAATGTCAATTGGATCGTGCCTCATGTTGAATAACCACTTTTTAAACCCTCACAGTGACCAAAATTGCCATTTTTACAGAGTTTTGCTTACTCAGAAGCTTCAATTTTCACCAATTTCAGGCAGAGAAATGACTTTAAACACACTTATTTTAGTTGAAAGGGTAATAATTCACATCCAACAGTAATTTGCATTCAAAAGATTAAATGTTAAAATTTCATCAGAATTGACCATTTTGGGAACGTTCGACAGCTCCGCGGTCATCGTTTTTCGTCCGAAAATTGATTTTTTGGACTTTACCAAAAATGATTCAAAATGTCAATCGGGTCGTGCCTCATATTGAATAACCACTTTTTAAACCCTCACAGTGACCGAAATTGCCATTTTTACAGAGTTTTGCTTACTCAGAAGCTTACATTTTGACCAATTTCAGGCAGAGAAATGACTTTAAACACACTTATTTTAGTTGAAAAAGTAATAATTCACATCCAACAGTAATTTGCAGTCAAAAGATTAAATGTTAATATTTCATCAGAATTGACCATTTTGGGAACGTTCGACAGCTCCGCGGTCATCGTTTTTCGTCCGAAAATTGAATTTTTTGGACTTTACCCAAAATGATTGAAAATGTCAATCGGGTCGTGCCTCATGTTGAATAACCACTTTTTAAACCCTCACAGTGACCAAAATTGCCATTTTTACAGAGTTTTGCTTACTCAGAAGCTTACATTTTGACCAATTTCAGGCAGAGAAATGACTTTAAACACACTTATTTTAGTTGAAAAAGTAATAATTCACATCCAACAGTAATTTGCAGTCAAAAGATTAAATGCTAAAATTTCATCAGAATTGACCATTTTGGGAACGTTCGGCAGCTCCGCTGTCATCGTTTTTCGTCCGAAAATTGATTTTTTGGACTTTACCAAAAATGATTCAAAATGTCAATCGGGTCGTGCCTCATGTTGAATAACCACTTTTTAAACCCTCACAGTGACCAAAATTGCCATGTTTACAGAGTTTTGCTTACTCAGAAGCTTCAATTTTGACCAATTTTAGGCACAGAAATTACTTTAAACACACTTATTTTAGTTGAAAAAGTAATAATTCACATCCAACAGTAATTTGCAGTCAAAAGATTAAATGTTAAAATTTCATGAGAA